>NC_087273.1:9188125-9490937 GCF_015220805.1 Pogoniulus pusillus
TGACAAGGAAAAAACATAACCAGGAGGGTTACCACATGTCCTCTAATTTTACTCTCCTACTGCCAACCTCTCAGATGTGCTACAATGAAAAGCTTCAACTGACAGCTGTTACCTTGGCACATGATAGCTCCCTCTTGATGAGCTGCCCGGGGAGGTGGTGGAGTCGCCGTCCCTGGGACACTTCAAGGCAAGGTTGGACGTGGCACTTGGTGCCATGGTCTAGCCTTGAGCCCTGTGGTAAAGGGTTGGACTTGATGATCTGTGAGGTCTCTTCCAACCCTGATGATACTGTGTGTGAAATGTTCTGTTCTTCAGGTAATAGAGTGGTCTAAAATGTGTTTGAAAAACACGGACATGCAGATGAGAGCAAAAGCCAGCAGGGAATAGAGGAAAAAGTGGACAAAGATGTAAAGAGGAAAGGACAGCTGACTGAAAGACTGCAGAAAAAGCAATTCCTGTCCTCCAGCTTCAAGAATGGTTTTGAAATAGGACAACAGTCCTAGTGCAGCTCCACTGGTCTCAAGAGTGATGGATTTTCACGATTCTCCTGAGCATCTCCTCCCTTTTACTGTCATTATAGATTGCTAAAGAAACACCGGTAAAAACAGACAGATTTAGAAATTTCTGAAGCTGAGTTGAAATACAGATAGAAACAACTTCAGGATTCCATCACATAGGCAGCATTATCCACAGGCACTAGCCAAAGGTGCTGGCATTCCTACACATTCTCACTTCTAACCCTGAGGAAGAGAAGGTAGATTGCAGCAATTACAGCTGGCTTCATTTTCACAACCAATACCAACTCAGTTTTCTGTCCATAAAGCAAAGGAAGGGATACATTCTCCTGGGCTCACCTCTCAACAACCTCTGAATCCACTCATGACTGACCCCTAATCCCACTGCAAAGGTGCCAGAACTGAGAGACTGCTGTCAGCAATGTGCTGTCTTTCAGATGTACAGAATATCTCAGCTGTAAGCTGCACATAAAATAAAACATTTAAAACCAGAAACCTCCTGCATCACATCTTCAACCAGTAAGCATTTTCTCAAAAAACAAACAAGAATAACACCACCAGCAATTTTCTGACTAGGTGCACCCTGACAGCCTCAAGTTAAGCATGAAACAAGCTGATTTAGCATGTGAATTGCTGACCACACCTTGTATGCTGCCATTTCACTAAAGTAATACAATCTCTTTTAGGAATTACTAAACTTAATTTTATTTAAGAGGGGAAAAAGCTCTTCTGGATTGCCTCAGGGATGATACATCTTGAAACTCAAATAATTCAACTACTAAATATTGGAAGTTCATAGCTTCTCCTGAAAATGTCCTCTTATAAGATGCACTGTAAAGGGAAACACCAGGCACAGGGTAACTGATGTCACCAATATCAAGGCATTAAGAGCCTTTATTTCAACACTATTGGGCAGAAATTCTTTACAGGGAGGGTGTTGAGACACTGGAACAGTTTGCCCAAGAAGGTCATGGATGTCCCCTCCCTGGAGGTGTTTAAGGTAAGGTTGGATGAGGCCCTTTAGCAATCTGTCTAATGAAAGGTGTCCCTGCCCATGGCAGGCAGATTTGAACTAATCTTTAAGGTCCTTTCCAACCCAAACCATTTAATGAGTCTGTGAATATCAGCCTGCATTTCAGAGGATGTCACAAATGAAAAGAACTTCTGAAATTTCAGAGAGTGAGAGCTATATTGAACTGTTAACTGGCTAATAAATTATGAACAGCAACTCTTCTACTTACATCTTACATTAGTACCGAAGATGAGATTGTTTTATTTGATGGCATACAATCTAATATTATTACTAGAAAACAAATCTTAACTGCTCCAAATTAATTTTAAACCATTAAACTGCAAAACCCTCATGTACAGTTGACCTGTAATAAGTACTTTAATTCAAACTCAATTACCTAAGAAAATCCTCTTTAAAATAATAGAGTAATTTAAATGGCTATGTCCATTTTCATTTAAAAAGTAATCAGACCACCATTCGACTGGGAAAAAGCCCACACTTCTTTTTCATTTGTTTAGGGTAGAATAAGGTCACCCAACAGAATAAGAGCCACAATGCTGAGCCAGTTGTAACTTGCTGTCTGAATGTCACTTACATGAGCTAGCAGTGTGCGTGCACTGCCCAGACAGCCAACTGTGTCCTGGGCTGCATCAAGAGAAGTGTGGCCAGCAGGGCAAGGGAGGGGATTCTCCCCTTTTACTCTGCTCTTCTGAGACCCCACCTGGAATACTGTGTACAGTTCTGGAGCCCTCAACACAAGGAGGACATCAAACTGTTGGAGCAAGTCCATAGGAGGCCACAAAGATGCTCAGAGGGCTGGAGCAGCTCTACTATGAGGACAGGCTACAAGAGTTGGGGCTCTTCAGCCTGGAGAAGAGAAGGGGTTGAGGAGACCTTGTAGTATCTGAAGGAGGCCTACAGGAAGGCTGGGAGGGACTATTTACAAGGTCTTGTAGTGACAGGATGAGGGATAATGGGTTTAAACTAGAAAAGGGAAGATTTAAACTAGATGTTAGGAAGAAGTTCTTTACAGTGAGGGTGGTGAAACACTGGAACAGGTTGTCCAGGGAGGCTGTGGATGCTCCCTCCCTGGAGGTGTTCAACGCTAGGTTAGATGAGGCCTTGAGCAACTTGTTCTAGTGAGAGGTGGCCCTGCCTATGGTGGGGAGTCAGAACTGGATGACCTTTGAGGTCCCTTCCAATCTAAACCATTGTATGATTCTGATTCTATGATTATGTCCTGCCACTAAAGTGAAAGAAAAACACTAATTACTCATTTATTTTATTTATGTATAAATTATATATATATGTATGTAACATCTACATAATTAAATTATTCAAATCATGTTGCTCTAGTGGAAGATAAAAATTAACTACTAGCCTGAAGAGGGAGAACTGCTAACAGGAGCTGAAAGATAAACAGCCTCAGATGAAAAATGAACTTCTCCGGTAACAAGAGCTTGACAGACCAAAGTGTTGTGCAATGCTGGCAACAGACCATGCTGCAGACGAGGCCCATGGAAAGTAAGACATGAAAACAGGCAATTTAGACCAGAGACAGGCCAAAAAGCATTCAACACACTGAAAATTTCCAGAAAAGCTACAGAGTCGTAAAGAGGTTTCATTTCTCACTGCATAAAAGATGTGGCTGTTCTGATTGCACATTTCAATTCTTTGCCTGAAGTAGCCAGTACCTGACTGACCCTCATCCATTTTATTCCAGAAAGCTTTGTTTGATATCTAGCAGCAACAGCACAGTGAGAGGCTGAATAGAAATGACTCTTTAGTTGCTACCTGTCTAAACTTCAAACAGTCCAAGATCTGCCTGTCCTTTGGGAAGCCCTCTTGAATTCATACAAGAAAAGGAGGACACTGCTGATCCTCTTCTAATTCTCTGAAGATACTTGCAGGCTATTTGCGAAATTAATCATTTGTGCAATTGCTAACATGAAGGATGAATCCATAAGAACACTAAGAGTATATTACTAAGGTAAAGAGTATACCCAGAAAGTGCTGCTCATCAGTCCTACTCAATCTTGGAGTGTTTCCCAGCACTTTAGAAAAACAGCTAGCTAAAACTCTTCTGAAAAAAATTAATGTCATGTTTTCATGCAACTACAGAGTTTATTCTGAGTCACAAAATTACAATTAATAACAAACTTGGTGAGAGCTTCAACACTCCATAAACTTAACTACACTAAGTAGAACTATACTACTAAAGCATTAATTAGGAGACACTGATGACATCACACTACAATTCGTGGTTCAGAAATCAGCTGTCAGAGACCCAACAATTTCTTGGTAAGTGAAAGACTTGATTTTACATTTAAATCAGTCTCTCCTCAACTATCCTGTTAATTTTTTTTTTATTACACCAACACAAACATTTCAATACTTGTGAAATACCACAGAACTGTTATAAAACAATTTATTTGTTGTCTGGATTAAAATGCAGTAGTCTGGACATGTTTAAATGATCAAGTCTGCTACAAAGGACCTTTGAGAATTAGTTTAGTCCACACTTCTGCTTTTAGAATAGATTTGGATAAGTGCCATAAACAGTCTTATCATTCAATTGCTTCATAAACTTAACAGGAAGTAAATAAGGAAACAAGTTTAAAGTTCCACAATTCCTAGCTGAAAACCCACAACAGAAAAATAACAAAGAAACACCCATCCAAATCTATCTGAAATGCAAACCAACTCACAACCGCTAACAAATGATGCATCCCAACTGCAAGTAAGCTGTTCTGGCTTTGAATCTCATCTAACCTTTTCCTGGCTTAGAGTAATTTTTACAACTTCTTTGGCTACTAGCAGAATGAAGAATATTCTGAGCTGCTTTCAGTTAAGAACTCTTCAAAAAGAAAGAAGCTCTACATAATTCAGTTAATTTTTTTTCTCCCTCCAGATTAATGAACTAGACAGTTCTAGGGGTTGGACTCGATGATCTTTAGAGGTTCCTTCCAACCTCTACCATCCTGTGATTGTGGGAATCCAATAAGGGGTACCAGGATGAAGTTCTGCTGTAAAAGGCTGGTCAGCTCAACTGACCTCTCCTATGTAGTTCTGAACGTTCCTTTGCACATACAACATCTCTAAGTTACATGTAAGCAACCAATCTTGGCTTACAGTGCTGTTAGTTTAAATACTCTCGTATGCACATGCTTCTATAAAAAAGATCTTAAATGTTCCTGGTCAATATTTGATTATCTGGCCTCACTTAGCCTGTCTAAACAGTTAAAATTCTTACCCCTTCCAAGGCAGTAAGATTATTTTTCAGCCACTATTTTACATGGTAGTAAACTTCAGAAAATTTTAGAGCTATCATTTTGCAGGTTCATAGTTTTTCCCCACCAAGCTAATCTACATTTCTGGGAAGTCAAAACAGAAACTGGACACTGAAGTGTGGCCTGCATGTCAAAACATGCCTGAAACTCATTCCTATGTACAACTAGGTGCAAGCTGCTGGATGCTGCCTGAAAACCACCCCAGCTGAAGTACAGAAACGGTGTTGTGTATGCAGCAGTTCAGAGATAATGGAGGGAACCAACCCCTTTTATAAACATTTCCGATCTTGTGTAAGCTTTCTGTCACATTGGCTCTATACATGAGCTTTTATGACTGGGGTTCTTCCTTTATTTAAATAAAATGTTATGGGTTTCCAGTTAATTTGGCAATCTTCATGCAAAAAAATGTTTTCTGTAACTCATCAATCCCATTGCATCCGTATGTATTTGCCCTCCTTACAGAATTAATACTTCTAATTCTTGAAGCCAAATGATCAATGCTTTACTCTAAGGTATGCACTAAAATGGATATTATTAGATAATTAATTTCCTCCATAATTCTCAACCTATCACGAGACTTCAAAGGCTGAGAGGTTTGGGTACCTTTGGCACAGCACCAGTATTTCAACATCTCATCTGATGTCTCCCACACACAAACAAGAGACTGCCACTAGAATATCCAAGTTGACAGCCCCAGTGTAAATGAAACAGTGACACAAAAAACAAATCAAGAAGTTTAGACAATGCAACGCCATCAAACATAATAAATGAGCACTTAAAACTCTATTTCACTTAATTATAAAAGCAGTTCACCTGGAGAACATTTTAGTCATGTCCCCACTTGACATGTTCATGGCTATTTTAAATACAAACAAGCTTAAAGAAAACACATGGTAGTTATTGTTTGCTTTGACGTTGTTAAGCAACTGGAAGTTTAACAGGTTTCTACAGCCAATTAATTGTTCATCCTAACTTAGCAGAAAGCAAGATCAACAGGTCAAATCCTCAAATAGCTTTAAAAGCTCCACACATAAGGCTTCGCTTGCTACTAGCAAAGACAGCTCTGAAAATGCTCACAGGTAAACCAAAATAAACTAAAAAAACTCATGCTTTTTACTGAGTTTCCCTTCTGCATTTGTACTCTGGCTTTTTCAGTGGAGCAGAAACACTGTCCTCCAGGACAATGTAAGCTCTTCTGATGTAGAAATCCATCAGCAGATGCCAGGGGAAAAAGCAGCAGCCTGTCTGAATTCGCTATGCCATGCTGTACCAAAGCTAGAGCAGAGTACACATGAAAGAAATCACTTCACCCAATACCACCATAGCTGGGACTGCTTTATGTTAGTGTGTGCATGAGTGCCAGCAATGAGTGACAGCTTTATGAGCTTTATTTTTACTTTGTTAAACCAGAGAGAGAAAAGACATCACTATATATAACACATTAGTGCAGCTTAGGAAAGCAGAGTAGGAAAGAAGGTTTGTTTGGTTTAATAAGAACACATTACACCAACTTATCAGTCTACAAGTCAGAGTGAAGTCACTGTTCCATGAGTAAAAAACTGTTTAAAATTAATAAAAGTTCTCCTTCACATTAGGTATTTGTTCAGAATCTAATAATGTGAGATTATATCAGTCATCTCTCACAAGAAAGTGAGAGTCTAAGTTCAGCCTTTCACTTCTAAATTACTTCAGGAAACAGACAAAATTTAAACATGCTTACCTTTCCCCAAGCCCCATCTTCTACCTTCCTTATCCCCACTTTTATTTTCTTCACTATTGAACTACTTCAAGAACTTTAATTTCCAACTTCTCTCAAAGAGAATTCCAGGCTCCAGTCTGACAACTTGCTTAACGGGCTGGCTACGGCACAGATAGCACTTCTATTTAAAGATGTATTTTTAATTGCCCATTCATATCTCAATTCAACATATCTGCAGTTAAGGGTCATGTGTCAGTATTTCTGTTTATAGATCAAATTAGACAGTTCAAAAGGTTTAATGGGATGCAGAAGAAATGCTTCCAGACAATAAAATTATCCATTCATCAGTAACAACGAGATTTTACTCCTTTATCTCTTTTCTAATGGTTCTAAAACTACAAAACAAAAATCCGAGTTCTAGTAGATGAAAGCAAAAAGTGTGTTCTGATGGCAATTAAACACTGCACATTCATGCCTCTCAAAACTCTCCATCTACTAATTATTTGTGAACTAAAACTTCAGCAAAATCAGAGTGCTCTCAAAAAGATGTTCAGAAAAAGGCTACACTTGGCTTTCACTGCTAAAACTTAAAAGGAAGTTGAAATCAACAGCTGAAGAAAAAACAAACACCAGTGCAGCAGAAGAATGTGAAAGAATTGTCCATGCTTTTACTACACAGGTAAACTTAAGAGGGAAAGAAAATAGTGAGGATTCAAAGCAGAAACACTGGGAGGAAAACACTGAAAAACAAGTGTTTCAAGTCTGGACACAATAGAGATGACTCAAGTGTCAAAGGACTGGGATGTCACCCAAGGATTCAGATCATGTTGAAACACAGAGGACTTCACACTCAAAAACCATTCAGAACTTACCAAGACACTTAAAGAGAATCATAGAATCAACCAGGTTGGAAGAGACCTTCGAAATCATCCAGTCCAACCTAGCACCCAGACCTATCCAGTCAACTAGACCATGGCACCGAGTGCCTCATCCAGTCTTTTCTTGAACACCTCAAGGGACGGTGCCTCCACCACCTCCCTGGGCAGCCCATTCCAATGCCAATCACTCTCTCTGGGAAGAACTTCCTCCTAACACCCAGCCTATACTTCCCCTAGCACAACTTGAGACTGTCCCCCCTTGTTCTATTGCTGGTTGCCCAGGAGAAGAGGCCAACCCCCACCTGGCTACAATGTCCCTTCAGGTAGTTGTAGACAGCAATGAGGTCACCCCTGAGCCTCCTCTTCTCCAGGCTAAACAACCCCAGCTCCCTCAGCCTCTCCTCACAGATTTTGTGTTCCAGGCCTTTCACCAAGAGCAAGAGAACCGTTGATCAGAAAAGCTTGCCTAACTCATCTTCACTCAGCACAAACTTTCTTTTGCTCTTCAGATGACCCTTGAGATTAGTGCATCAGTAAAGAGATGGTAGAATGTGTCAAGAAGCACTTCTGTTCATGCCAATTAGCTAACATAGCTTTGTCAGAAATTACAAACGTCATACCCAGAAGTGGGGAAAAAAGCCTCAACAAGAACCAGTTCACCCCTAAACACAAATAACTGTGGGAATCAAAAAAGGGAGTCAGTTAAATGTGATGAATGATATATCTTTGGAGAGCATCCCTGTGTTTGAGGATAGAAACATAGTAAATTGGTGTTCTCGCCTTATATAACATTTTCATGGAAGTGACATAACTCAGAATAAAGAACTGAAAGAAGTCTGTGTTAAAATAGCTAACATCTCACTATTACCTCACTGTTATCCAATAAGAATGTTGGGAACAATATTTTAACCAATCACTGTATTCTGTAACTTGTAGAACTACCACAACTTGTAGAATGAGATAAAGAAGACTGTGGGTATAGCAATAAATGGCTTTTGGGCTTTTTGCCCTTGGCTTTCAGCTTCAGCTGTTGTGTGTTGCTGTTATTTTGTCCATCATCAATAAATATATGCAGTGACAAATTATTACTTTAAAACTTATTAACTATTATAAATACCTGAATTTTGCCTGTATTTGAAAAAGATTTTGGGTAATGGGAAGGATTTTTTAATTTATTTACTTTCCATTCAACTCAAACAGTACTGAATATGTGTGGTAAGCAGTGCAATAGAAATCCCTTAGAATGTAAAGGTGTACATTTGTTTTATTTAAGTTTAAAAAAAGGCCTGTGGAAGAGAATCTGTTTAAAAAAAGAGAACAAAAGAGCCTAAAAAAAAAAAAAAAAAGCTAAATCATTATTCAGCTGTAGTGAATACACTGGCAATGGTCAGTCACTGGATACCAGAATCACACAGTACAATACTTAAAGTGAAAATTCAGAAGTCTTCACATTCCTTCCAATATAAACACTGCAGAAAGTGTTGCTCCTCTGCTCAATATGCTTTTTTCAAGATTTTATATGGCTGGTGCTTCTTCATAACCAATAAACACAAACCTGTCCAAGGGGGTGTAGAGAAGAAAGTAATTACTTTGTTTTGAGTAATGGACAGATATTATTGAGTTCCTTCAGGCTAAACAAAATTTCTTCTTTAGCATGTAGAATATGAATGCAAAAATCCAACAATACAGCAGCTCTCTCTCCAAGTTTGAAAGGAGCCAAGAACTCATTCTGCCTGGACAGAAATGAAGAATGTTGTTGAGAAGTGTATTCAATTCCTCCACTATATTTGAAAGCTGCAGTGTTTTCTACACACTTCCTCCACGAGCAGTTCATCAGAATTCTACTTCACATATGAGGCAAAAGGTATCAAAGTTTCTTGAGTAAGTTTTCAATTGTCCATTCTCCTCTAGAGAAACTGTTCAGGATTTCTGGGTGCATTTTCTATTTTGTTTCTCTCCTCTTCCTCTTCAAATCTGAAGAGTTTGCTTAGCATATTTCACAGCCCACCTGAAATTTTCTAACTCCACTAATCTCCGCACCTCTCTATTTGTTCAGAAAAGGGTTCTGCTTCATTTAATTATCCCAAACCAAGCTTTTCTGTGATATCCATGTCAATATTTAACAAGACATTAATCCAGAGGTATCTAGCTTCATTTACAATTATAAACCACAGAATTATTCTATCCAAACTCACTAGCCACTCTTTGCCATTCTGTTATCCAGTGATATTCTATCATTGCAAGAGAAATACCCAAAACCAAGGCTGACGTTCTAACAGTGAAAAGCTTCATAAAGAGACCATGTAGTGGGAAGCTTAAAAGCATATAAGTTGACTTATTAGGTGGTATAGATGAAGCCTTTCTTAGATTCCTGTTTTTAAAAAAAGTCTTTCAGGGGAAAAAAATATCTATAGATATACACACATCCATTTCCTACTTGAGCCAGAAAAGTAAAAGCAGCTGAGATAGACTTCTTAAAAGTAACTTCTTAGTATTAATTGCTTCACAAATTCTTTAGGAACAGTTTATGCACAGAAATAATAGCTGAAGAACCTCTCCAGAAAATCTGTATGTCTGTACAGTAACTAATGATAGCTTACAGGCACACTTAAGTATGAAAGGAACAGTAGCCTGAATATTTAATGTGGAAATGACCTTAAGCTACATGAGAGACACCTCTCAATGAAAACTGAAGTGATAATTTCTGCTTTCCAGTTAAGCAGCCTTTTCAGAGATTGTTGGTTTTATCTTTCACACATGCTTTTTACCATCCATCCAAACAGCATCAGCTGGTATGAACTGAGTTTCTTTTGAAGAGACAGTACACACACAAACATATGCTAGGTAACTATAGCAGAAAACATCATTTCCATGTTATAATCTGCCTCCTAGTAGGAAAGTGTTTTTGTGAGTAATTGTGTGCAGCACAAGGACACTTTCTATCCCTTGAAGCCTGATTGCACAGTGTCATGGCAAAGCATCATGAGGAAAGTGAAGCAGCTAATAAGCTCTCACAGCTTTCCAGCATCACAAGTAAAAAAAAATCCACACTCTTGTTCCTCACCCCCCCCATTTGCTCTTTTCTCCTGCTGTGTTTTATGTTCACAAGCCACCTCTGTCTTATGTGTAACAGAAACATAAAGAAGAAGGGAGAAAATAATCTAGCAGGGCCATTGCTTGCAGGGAATAAATATTCCATAGGACTCTGAATTCTGCAAGATGTTCACACAGAGACAGTCCACGGGTGAATTGCCTCAGCAGCACAAGGAGCCTGTAATAGCCTAAATAAATATCCATTCCACCCTCTAAGAAGACATAGGTTGTTAATGTTGTACCTATAAATATCTTGAGGAAGTAGTTGTGAAGGAAAAGGCCTGAGCAGGACAACTAAGGAGCTTATCAGACAGATAATCCCCTTCAGGAACATGCAAAGACACTGAGAAAGGTGAACAAGCATTACAAGATCTTCATTTCATGGAGAACATGTGGCACCTCTGCAGCAGCAGATCTGAAAATTAGGAACCACGGCAAGCATCCTGCGTCAGACTTTCATTAAGAGGAGTTCAGTTTGATAATCTCCTCTGCGTGATAGCTTCTTCACTAACAGCAATTGGGTCACTTAACAAATCTCACTGCCAACAGGAACACATCCTCCAGGGCAGAGGCACAGCTCCTTTCTCTAACAAGTATTTCGTACCAGTTCAACTGCATGTTATTCCTCAATACAAAAGAAACATTGTCAGAAGGAGTACTCTTTAAAGAACGCTGTGGATGTTTTATGGTCATATGATCAAACAATCACTTTAAATACAGAGTGTCAAATCCGAACAAAATTAGGGCAAAAAGCAAGTGGTTAATCAAACAGTTAGCTGACAAAGCTACTTTTAAAACTGTTCTCATGTCAGGCACATAAACCTCTTGTAGTCACTGGGGAAGAAGCAGCAAGGCCATCAGTATTTAGCACTGGGTGTAAAATGAGAATGAAAACAGAGTTTTGACTAGATTGTCTGAAATTAAACATCTACCAGTCTCGGTGAATACACTCTACTAACCAGAACAGTTTGAGTTACCCCGATTTGGCTCGACACTGCCTGGATGAGTGGCAGCAATGCCACACACATATCAAATGTTTGTGACACACTCTGCTATTTTCCTTTCGGCTCCAGTGTTAACGGGGTAACAAAGACAGGCTACTTCCCGTGGTCACTTGCTGTGTAACATCATTCCAGCACTGAAAAGTGTCCAAATAATTGCTAGTTACATGCATGTTTTCAGAAAGGGATGGAAACTGCCATTTCCATGTGGCTGTCACCTGTCAACATTACAGCACAGATTTCACCCATGCTTTCCAACTGATTTAAACCCTCCTGGGATATAGCAGAAGATGGTGAAAAGGATCACCCTTGACGCTTGATTTGACGCAGGATGTGGTATTACAAGTGCATGCACAGAATTACTGACATCATTTCAATCATTTGCTCATGTTTTGAAAGACAAAAGGCAATTCTGAAATCAGCTTTCTAGACCATGCATTTTTATAGTCTTCCTGAGGGCAAGTTTCTGCTTCCTGGTTTAGCTCCTGATGTTCAAGGGATATCACTGGAGCAGTATAAAATAGTAAAAAATATAACATGCTATTTATGAAAAGAAACCTCAGAAATCAGAAGTTAAGGGAAATACTTGGATCTTTTATTGTAGTATCTTTGGCAGAGGGTAGAAGAGAGCCATCTGCCATTTTAATAGCATTGCTTCCCCATCTGTCCTTGGCACTGTACAACTGTATAAATCCAACAGTTCCACAAGTTATTCTTCAAAGTTAATTCTGCTGAGATAACAAATCAGAAAAACACACTTTGGAGGAGGAATTATGTATCCTTGGGATGACATCATCCACAGCTCACCACAAGAGGACAAAAACAATGCAGTACTAAATATTAGCCATGACACTGGTGCTAAAGGCCACAAAAAAAGCTGCTACTACAGGAAACAATTACACTGCCCTACTCTTTGGCAGGAGCAGATCTGAGGGGATTGCCCTGATGCTCATAACGTAAAGATGAGATAAAGATGAGTTTGACTTGGATTCCTCTCAGATCCCCACCTTGATGTGCTCCCAAAGCTCCTTGGGTATTTTGCCACAGATGACTGTTCGGATACTAAAAGAAGTTCAGCTTTCTTTGCCTCAGTCTGTAACAGTCAGACCCATTATCCTCAGGGTATTCAGCTTGCTGATAAAGATGGAGAGCAACGTCATGACCAAGTTCTTTGGTCACAGCAACCCCAAGCAATGCTACAGGCTAGGGGAAGAGCAGTTAGAAAGCAGCCTGGTAGAAAAGCATCTGAGGGTGCTGGTGGATAGCCAGCTGAACATGAGCAAGCAGTGGCCACAAAGGCCAATGGCATCTTGGCCTGTATCAAAACCAGAGTGTCCAACAGGAGTAGGGAAGTGATGGTGTCCCTGTACTAGGCCCTGGGGAGGCCACAGCTCGAGTACTGCATTCATTTCTGGGTGTCACAGGATAAGAAAGACATTGAAGTCCTGAAGTGCACTCAGAGAAGAGCAGCAAGGCTGGTGAGGGGTTTGAATAGCACATGCTACACAGAGTGGCTGAGGGAGCTGGGACTGCTTAGTCTGGGGGAAAAAAAAAAAAGACTGAAGGGGAGAACTTACTGCTTTCTCTAACTACCTAAAAGGACACTCGAGTGAGGCAGGTTTCTCTTGCGATAGGGCAAGTGACAATGTTGTGCCAGGGGAGGTTTAGGTTGGACGTCAGGAAAAGCTAGAGTGGTGAGGTATTGGAACAGGCTGCCCAGGGAGGTGGTGGAGTCAAGAAGCATGTAGATAGATGTGGCACTTCAGGACATAGTAGAGTGGTCATGGTAGTTGGGTTATAGTTGGACTTGATGACCTTAAAGGTATTTTCCAACCTTAATAATTCTAACTAATAATTTAGGCCTTTTCACAGCTAACCCTGAAGCTGAATTTTCCCAGCACCTTTAAAAATTGCCTTTCCCCTTAGCAAGTTTCCAAGTCAATTAAAGGAAGAACATTAAAAGTTCTCAAAGCATCTCTGAGAACTTGATGACAGGTTTGACAACACAGCTCACTCCTGTGCAGCCTTCCATTTTCCTATGAGGCACAGAAGCTTAGTCATTAAGGAAAACTTCAAGTGCATTTGCAGTGCTTGTCACTCAACAACCCACCACAGAATATCCACTTATTTAATGGGAATCAGGCTGAAGTAGTGTCAGATCATTTTATTCAGCAGTTTTATAGACAGTCTTATGAAAACATTAAGAATCTTCCCATAGTAACGAGGTAAGAGTATCACTGTAAATACACCACTAACAGTTACCTACATTGCAACACCTTGTTCTGCTTTGTATTTTGATGGGAGATCATTCAAGATAAACCTTAAACAGTTTATCACTGAATGTTCTATTAGCAGCAGATATTTTTCCTTTGTGCATTTTTCTTTAGCTCTCATGCCAGAATGAAAGTAAGAGGTGCCAGGACATTTTTGCTTCTTGAAAGGGCAAAACTACCAACAAAAGTCAGGCTAAATGGGTATCACATTTTCCAGATAAGATAACCAGTTTTTTTTTCCCCTCCAGATGTTTAATCCTTTAAAACATCCATAAAGTTTTCTCTCCTGGGAACTATTATCCATTCCAATGTTTCCTTTTCTGGAGAATCTCTTCTTTATCTGGCAGGTAGTCCATAACCACATAATGCAAGTACAATAGCCTCTGGCACCCCAGAATTTCCCAGCTGGCAGCCTACATATCATTTTCACATCATTACAGATGGGCTTAACTCGACATTCAGAAAGCAGAACCAAAACTATGGCAGAGTGGATTTCTGGTAGGAATGGGTAAACGCTGCCCTGAAAGAAAAATGACCTTTGGAAAACATCACAGCCTAAAGATCTGTTTGCAGTATTGGAGCAGACTTGATTCAAAGTATAAGAGCGTTAAATAAAACCAGAGGAAAGCTATACTCAGAAGCACATCTGGAGTTTCAAGAAGATTTCTGGTATAAGCATACAGTGTGCTGTGATGCTAAATGCACATTTAAAGTGCTTAGGTGCTACACATAAATTTGGTCGAAGAGTGCAGAATCTATCCCAAAGCCAAGCACAATCCATACCAACAAGCATGCACTTTCAAAGAGCATTTTCAAATGTTTCAACAAGAACTTTTGTTTCACTGGCTATTCACATAGCACAGAAGGGAGAACATGTACAGGAACAATCTGAAAGTGGCAGTGTTTAAAATAATCAGATTACCTTGTGATGAGGTTAAAACAGCTCCATCTCATAGAGCTGGGATCTAATAGTTTAAATGAAAAAACCCAAACACAAAACGCAGTAAAAAACCCAAAAACCCCACCAAGCCTACACATGTCAAACCCAGAGGATCATGTTATAAAGCTCAAGCAGGTTTGAGAACAATGGTTCCCAAACCAGGAGCTATTAATATCTTAACAAACAAAACTCATAGAGTAAATGTGCAGACTCTGAAACTGCCCATATCCCTCTATTATCTCATCCGAAGTTGCTAAGGATACAGATTTTAGACTAAACATGCTCAAGTTACAGTAGTTGAAGAAAATTATTGCCCACAAGTGGAATTTCCTGCCTCTAAGCAGTTAAGTCTGTTGCAGTTGCAAAATAAAGCACAACAGCTTAAACATCATCTGCTGAGGTTCTCAAACCAAGTCCATATGCGTTGGTGGTTCCTTCATAGTCTGCTCAGTATTTAAGTCACCCAATTCATCTGCCTTTGGCTGCTGAGGTCCGATAATACTCACACTGGCTTTGAATAACTATAAAATTCTATCATTTACTACATTCTGAATTAGCACACTTGTTTTACATCTTGTTTGTATTTCAACACTGAAAACAAGATATTATCTTTTTTTAAAAAATCCTTTTCTGTAGAACTATGCAGCTTCTAAAATGCCCTACAAGTGAGCATCACTCTCTTTGTAGAGCTCTCCTTCCCTTCCTCCTTCTAAATAAGGATGATCTAGAACAGGAAGAATCTCAACAAATCATCAAAACACTTCTGCTTTAGAAAGTTCAACCTGTCAATCAAATATTTCCAAGAGCAAGGAAGCTTAATACTCTATGCATTTAAATAGGTGCCTCCCACATCTATAAAATAACTACTCCAATTTAAAATAAAATCCACATGCTGCCTGTTATAACCTTTCACGTGACCCTTTTTGGTTTACTATTAAGGCTTTTTTGATTGAAAACTTGTTACCTATAATTTTTAATAAAAAAACAACCTGCTTCTGTCTAGGAAAGTAAATGTGTCAGATGCAAACCCAGGTACTGATCTTGTGGCTGCTTAGACTTGTTAGCCAAATTCACTTTGCTGTCACATCTACCTGCACTGAATATACAACCACTGCTGATTTACGTAAAAATCACCGTATTTTCAACATCACATTGTAGAGACTTGATACAGTTACAGCTTCTCTCTTCCTAAGAGACACATTTAAAGCTCAAAACTTTAAACTCTTCCATCTAGCCCTCACTTACAGAAGCTTTACCATGAATCTCACTACTCACCATCGTCTCTCAGAGAGAAAGCTCTCATGGGAGTACCACCATGCTTATCTAAGACCAGCAGCAGAGTCCTCTAACATAGCTTCTCAGACCAGCCTGTCCACTGGTAACTGCCCAGATTTCCTCACAAAATCTACAAACATAAACTAGTCAAGAGAACTACTCACAGCATAACGCATGGAACCAGAAGCTAGCATATTTCCCCTGGCCAGGAAGACCCCACTGCTCACTACCACAGCTTTATGACACACCAGTTGTCTACAAAGGAGATTTCAAGAAAACATAAGTGAATGAACCTCTAATTAAAAAAGAAAGAAGAACAATGGCCACGGATCTGAAGAACCCTCAAAATCCATACTGAGGTAGTTGGGTGTTCTTATACCCTCTATTTCATTGACTGAACCAGACAACAAAAGCCAGAGACATTGCGAAAATGTTTCAAGTTCATTTAGTGTGTGACTCAACAAAACTTCTCTTTAAACACACAATGAACTGAGCATCCATAAGCACATTTGCTCAATTTTCACTTTTTTAGCTGCTCTGCTGAATAGATGAGCATCTGTGGGTGCAGAAACAAGTCAACATTCAACAGAAACTATTCCTAATTTAGCTTATCATTTCATGGAGCTATTTGGACAGCACTTTTCACTCAACCGTGGAGAAAAGTGAGAGTAATGGCAAGATAGTAGAAAGCTATCATGTCAAACTGAACAACATGTCTGTGATGGGAAGAACTGGCTTTAGACTTTGGTCTTGAGAAACTATACAAGATGCCAGAAGAGAGGAAGAAAGCAAGCATCTACATCTATGCATATCAGTTACTGGTTGGGTACAGCAAGTCCTCTGAAACATCACTGTGGATTGTCTCCAGGCAGGAATCACTGCCTCCTGCAAAGTTCTGTTGTTTAACATGTAGTAAAAATGGCAGTTATCAAACTAGCTTTGAAGTTGGTCAGAAACTGGCAAAAGGGCTGACAAGAAATGTAGTGCTGAAGGGGAAAGCTGCAGTGAAGTTACCAAATAAGTTTCCTAAGTACCAGTGTCACAATATGTCAAAGGAATCTGTAAATAAAACACTGCATTTACCAGACAAGATTCTCCCATGAAGACAGGAGATGATTAAATCCACTCATGAGATCTCACCTGGTTTTATTTCTTGACAATTTCAATGCCTCATTCTAAATACCCACATATATAAATAAATAAATGCAAATTAGTTTAAAGCATATATAAAGAATAGCCACTCAACGGGAAGTCTGTCATACAGGAGGAAGCTAAAAGGAAGGTGTCTGTTAAAAACAAGTAATATCAAAATATCAACCTTGATAAAAACCTTTCTGAAGGACAACTTAGGCACAGACAACAAACTATACCCATGAATAAATCTGGGCTGTACATCAGAAAAGATTTCTAGTATTTTTGAGTACTAAATTCTCTCTTCAGTAAAGCAAAAGTAACTAAGACCCTCACCTCCTCAGTTAATTTTAAGAGCCTGATTACTGAATGAGATTGTTTACTCTGTTATGGGACTCAGCTTTGCCTTGGATACGCTTTGATTTTTTTCCCATTTTTCTGCTAAGGCTAACCTCAGGTGACAGATGCTCCAATGTTTTCTTATTCTGCAAAATCTGACAGTGGATAATGGATAAATGTGATTTGAAGGGGGAAGCTATCAGTTTTAGCTTGACTGAAGCTGTTATGTGAAACATGAAAGACAAGAACAGATCACACAGGGAAAAAAAAAGACTAAATTTTACTTTCATTTTGAGTATTAGAGAATGGCCAATCCCTACTATTCAAAACTATCTCAGCAAGAAGACAGCTGGGGACAGTTGAGAATCAATCCTGTTTGAAGGGGATAGAGGAGAACCAATCCTATTTAAAGAAGAAAAGACAATTTTTTTCAAATATTTTGCACTTCAAGGAGTATGAACTTTGTTGAGATGTAGCAATTTAGTTCTATTTCAGTCACAAATTTGAAAAATGTGGATGGAATATTAACCCTTGTGATTTTTTGAGGCTTAAAATAATCACCTGTTACAGAGTTGACATGTATCTAGTTCATGACCCTTTGCTCCTTTTCTTCAGGTCTCCTAAGCCTATTTCTACAGTATGCTGAGCCTACCATCATTAGCACGCAAGGTTTTGTGTCACTGGTCTGGTCCCCAAAACATCTGTATTATTAACACACATCTCCTAAAAGGGGAGATGGACCACACAATCAACTTCTACTCAGGGAAAATTAATCTCATTAGTGAACATGTTTTGATTAACACAGCATTGAAAGCAATTTATTACTTAATTTAGACAAATAAATCATGTTAGCCACAAATAAACAAAACCTTAAAGACACCGATTCTTACCCTCGTTACAAGTAAAATTACTTAATAGGGCTTTTAGCATGAAACATTTTCCCTCAGCAAACAAGCTGGCTGGGTACACACAGGCTCTGCCAAGATCTCCTGGATTTATTTCTGCATCAAACACATGCGTGTGGCACACACACACAAATACAGCACACTATACCAGTCCCCATCTTTTTCTTCCATCCTCCCACAAAACACAGCAATTGTGGAAGATCATAAAGAGCAATTGGCATAAAAGAAACATCACTGGGTTTTGGAAGCTCTTCCATCCAGCACCAGTCCACATCATCCTATAAATCTTACACTTCTCCAGTATTAAGACTACTGAGAGACTATAATTAAAAGAGTGACCAACTAGAAATGTTTCTAACATGTTAAAATTGACTAAGCATAAATGATGGTATCAACAAGAGCACCATGGAAAGACACAGAAATCTGACGTTAAATCCTTTTTCCTTCCCTCCACTTTTGGACATGATACTCAAAAGACACTGAAAACAAGGATTTTATGCCACGATCAGCAAAGCATTTAGCCCCATGAGCATTTATCACTGCAAGCCTAACCACAATTTTATAGCTGTCCATATTGCATACAGAAAACAAATACTAAGCAATCAATCTTACACCTCAGCTTCTTTTATTGAATTCTAAAAGCAGGATATGTGGTATACAGAGCACCAATATGAGCATTCTATTTTCATAGCTGTGTGTTTCATAAAGAACTAATATAGGTTTCAAAGGCTGCTTTCTGTCCTTACATTTACTTTTATATTTGAGACACTTAACATTTGTGATATCTTTCTGTTAAAACAGGTGTAAAACAAGTCTTTGAGTGAGTTTTAATACCCAAACTAGAGCAGCCCAAGGGAAATTGAAGGCTCTACAGTACAAAATCCTCCCTGAAGGGCAGCACCACAGCAACAGAACTCTGTCCATGCTACACTACATTTTAACTGAATATACATCTTCACTTACCTGAAGGATAGAAATAAAATCAGCCAAATGAATAAGGTTTCAAGAGAAATCTTTTAATCTGGTGACTGTTCGTTCTAACAAGTAATAGCCTATTAAAATCATGCCTACAACAAGTCTCTCAAACCAAAATCATGCCTGAGTACTAGCTCAAAATCTGCAATGCAACACAAATAACTTCAAGGCCTCCCTTGACTGATTAAATCACAAACCTATCTCTCCAAGAGGTTAAAATTTAAATTGAAGCTTAGGCTTGGCAAATCCCATCAGATTGTCAAATATGGATATTATGTAGGAACCCCATCTGTTCATGCAGCAACATGAATATGCAACGTGACTGTTGCTGCAACACTTGCATTCACATGGCGGAAAATTTACAAGTAAGCAGCTCCCAAACATAATTAAATTAAGAACAAAGTTCTGAAAGTACATGCAGTAGACTGCTTGCCACAAGTACAAGCTTGGAGTTTATGTTTCTCCTCCTCTCACGTGCAGAGATGATGAAACTTTACAGCAGAGGTGTGCTACTCTCTTCACTCCAAGGAAGGTTGTTAATCTTCCTTGTTAGGCAAGGTGCACTGTTCACTGCAGCACAGGCAAAGAACAGTGTGTGGAAGAACACTGCCTGCTCCATAAGACAGGGCACTGCTCACAACCACATACAAATCAATTAAAGTTTTGACAGGTAAGGAAAGGTTCCAGCTGGAGATCACAGGGTTGGATGAGTTGTTTGGAAGGGCTAACGATGATTAAAGATGGGTTTGAATAAAGCTCTACACCAGAGGAATGCCATGCTTTCCACAATGCTGCCAACTGTATGCTGGCAGAGTCAAATCTGATGCACAATAAAAAGTATCAACTCTCTACACACCACATTTTAGAAGGAGAGGCTGTTCAGCTGACAACACAACTGACTGATCTGGCTGTAACTGAGAAGAAGAAACCATATGACCATTCAGTGTGCCCTCTCAACAAGCAGCTCTGCATTCGAGGTGAATGTGAGTGCCAAAACAGAAATCAATTATGGCTTTATGGATGCCAGACAGTTCTCCTGGAAAGCATCCCCAAGACGTTAATTTGTTGTAGCAGTGGCTAAGTTCTTGGTTCCCATCAAAAATCAAAATATTTCATTTTGATTAACAAAGATCCACAGCATCACATTTCCTTTGGTAAATAAAATCTGTTTTGTTATGTTTGAGAGGTTTGGGTGATTGGCTATTCAATTAGCCTGCGTGTTTTCTTCTCAAAGTTTCCCATGATATACTTGCTATTCAAAAAGGTCAGCAATGCACATAATAGAAGCCACCTCAAATCACCAGGTAGGCAAAGTTCCACTGTACCAACTTAAACCAAGAGGTGCACAGACCTCTGCAGTAGCTTGTTCAGCATATTAACTATCATTCTCTAGACTTAAAAACTTACTTGCAGAAAAAAATTATATGCTATAGCACAATTAATGCTTCTCAATTTCCACTAAAGAGGCTCTGGATTAGCATAAAGGCTAAATTACGGATGAGATGTATTTGCAAATTGGCCAAAGTTCCCCCTTTTTTGCCTCTCAACTCTAGCCACTGCTAGAGTTGGCACCAGATTCAAGAGAAATTAAGGAAACTCTCAATTCAACAGATTATATCCAGTAACTTCCAGTCAGGTGCTGCAGCAATTAAAACAGCTGCAAAGCTTTAAAACAAGATCTCTAATTCAAACAACCAGAACAACTGACAACAACCCATAAAACACCACTGGGTAACAGCACAACTGTTTCTCCTGGAAGGAAACGTTACAATTCTCCACTCTCTCTGATATCAAGACATTTCTCCTAACACTAGAATTAAACAGAGGAGGAGTTTGCACAAACACACACACACACACACAGATTTACACAGAGTTCAATATATACAGGGAATAAAACAGACACACTGGTTTTCTGTGGCTCCCTGAAACACAGGAGATGTTTCTGCAAATCCAAGACAATTAATTTAATAAGGAATAAACAAAAATGAACTACCCTCTTTAAGTCAGCGTTTTGCTCTCTGTTAATCCTTTCCAATGAAGAGAGGAAGTTGTTTCTCATATAATCTTTCAAAAATCCCCACAATATCCTCAACAAAGCGTTACACAATAAATGTATACAAAGGAGGAAGCTGGATCCTGACACATGAAACACCCTGGCCTACATTTCTCAGGAGGTCAAATGAAGGACAGATACAGGAAAAGCACTGCTGTGGCAGTGTAAAGCAGAGTATTTACCTAACTTTTATTTCAGTCTCTCAGATCAGGTACTTCCCAATTAAATGAAGAAAGAACACAATGAAGTATTCCCCTTTTTTCTTCCCCAATAGTCAAAAAAGCCTAAAACCCAAACTCACACCTTGGAATCATAAAAGTGTAAATAAAAGTAGCAGAGATGATTCTACATAGCACTAATCATAACCACAGAAAGTGAATAAATATTTTGTAGTATTTGGACAAACACAGGGGAAGACTTTCATAAATAAGGCAGGACTTTCACATTTGAACATAATTTTTATTTAATTATGGTTTAAGACTATGAGAGGTTTTGAAATTTGATGCAAAGCAAACCCTCAGCAATTCAGTCTTAGTTCTTCCAGGAAGATTTCTACTAGGCAGTCAGCAATGAGAGATGTATATCACTTAAAGACTGCATCTGACCTAGGGTTTCAGATGGCAGTAGCCATAACTCCATGTTTTCTATGTGTGCTTGTTTGAAGCTAATTTGAATATTTTAACGAGAAAAAATAATTATAGGCTGTGAAAACCATGTTGACGTCTACTTCACTCATAGGTTTGCTGAGATGTATAAAAGCAAGGACACAAACATAGATAAGACAGTCTGTCTGTCAGAGTCTGGTCGGTGTCTGTGTTTTCTCTCTGAGCTTCTGCTGTTCTGCTTGGATCTCTGTAACACAAAAAATCATTCTGCTTCTAACCCACTCTAGCTGATCCTCCCAACTCACCTTACACGTAAGGCAGTCTCTGTGATAAGAGAAGGGGGTGGAAAGGTGTTTGGGAGCCCCTCCCAGGGACTGATTTCTGAGAGGGGTACTGTGTTTCTGCAGTTTTTTTCTGTATTTTTAACTTGTATATTTCTGTCTACAGCTGTAAATATTTGCAATATATTGTAAATATATGCTTGCATATTGTGCTAAGGTGTGAATATAAAGCTTCATAGAATTATAGAATCAACCAGGTTGGAAGAGCCCTATCCAGTCAACTAGACCATGGCACTAAGTGCCTCAGCCAGGCTTTTCTTCAGCACCTCCAGAGACAGTGACTCCACCACCTCCCTGGGCAGCCCATTCCAACAGCAAATCACTCTCTCTGGGAAGAACTTCCTCCTAACATCCAGCCTGTACAACTTGAGACTGTGTCCCCTTGTTCTGTTGCTGCTTGCCTGGCAGAAGAGACTAACCCTACCTGGTTACAGCCTCCCTTCAGGTAGTTGTAGACAGCAAAGAGGTCACCCCTGAGCCTCCTCTTCTCCAGGCTGCACACCCCCAGCTCCCTCAGCCTCTCTTCATAGGATTTGTGTTCCAGTCCTTCCACCAGCTTCGTCACCCTTCTCTGGACACGTTCCAGCACCTCAGCATCTCTGCTGAATTGAGGAGCCCAGAACTGGATGCAGGACTCAAGGTGTGGCCTGACCAGTGTTGAGTACAGGGTTCGTTCCTTAACCTCCAGCCGGCTGAGTCTAATTTGGGTGAATTCTTTGTGTGTGGGGGGTGGGTAACTCCCAAACCATCACAGTATGTACAGTATTATCTGCAGACAGAACTAACCTACAACAAAGCAGAGCTGTTCCCATATGCAGTTAAGTGTTTAGTTTGCAGTGAGTGAACACAGAAAGTAGAGATACACATCAGTGACAGAATTTGCAGTTTCTGACAGTAAGTGGCAGGAAAGCACAGGTAAGACCTCAAAAATCCCTTTGTTGTTAACATTTTGGAGGAAAAGATCTGAAAGCTGAAAGGGTCCAGGCCAAAGCAGTGATGAACACAATGAGAGGAAACAGGAAGTTCCCAAGAGGGACCAATTCAACTCATTTGTAATTTCAGGCATGCTTAGCAAGCTTGGAATTTGCACAGAAAAATATCTCTTACGTACTACCCCCCACCAGCATCTCATTGAGCTTGGTCAAAGTGAGATGACAGATGATGCAAACACCTTTTTAATTCTCCACACCTTCTCCAAACTGTTTTACACACTGGATTAGTCACATGTCCATTGCAATCTATGGCCACACCTCCACAAACTGCAGATTTCAGGACAGCTTGTAAGCACTCGTTTTAGAGTGTGTGAAGTTGCACACCAAGGCCAATGCTCTGAAGCACATGACAAGAAGAGCAGCAGAGTACACTAGAATTCCTTCTGCCTCACACTGCATGTGGAAATAGGATAAAAGTATGCACTACAACTTTTTCTTTTTCTAGCACACTCCTCCCATTAAGAACACCAGCAAGGAGCTTTAACGGTGACAAGTGCAACAGAGGCATCTTCAAACTCCAATGTAATGTGTTTAAGATCCACTGGAGTATGAGGTCTAAAAGGAATTTCCTTTTGCAAGAGCATCAACAGTCACAATGGAGAGAGAAAATAAACCCTTTGCAAAGAAAAACAGAAGCAATGATCAAATCATGTATTTGCTATGGATAATTTAACTACGAATTGCCAGGAAAATTCATTTCAAATCTAGTTTAAACTGTCAAAATAAATTACTACCAACCAACACATCACAATGAGTTTCAAAGTCCTCATTTTCACTGGCATTTGAAAACTCTTCAGATTTTCAGTAAAACCAAAACATAACAAATGCTCCAACCCTTCCAAAGAGAACACCTAACCAAAAACCTCACAGCTTGTTTGGTTTAAGTAACCACTCCTAGAAGTGCTCTCTACTACTCTGAGCTTTCTAAATGGACTAATTTTCAACACATAGAGCCAGCAGCCTGCTAAATTATGGTAATTTGCCATTAAATTCTTGCAGATAAATATGCAAACATATCCATGTTAGATCACATCACATTACTCTATGTGTGGGAACAGTTTCATGTGTGCCTAAGACCAGAAATTACCATACAAAACACATGTGTTACAATAAACTTGCACAGGTGAATGTATGCTTCAGAGATTAACATCTTGAGCTACAAGAATTAGGAAGAATTATGTTCTCCTCCAGTGGATTACATGAAGCTTTGTTAGAGACTGCCTTCCTGTAAAACATCTGGCACTGTCTGACACAGGCTACCTGAGTGAAGGCCATGCTGGTGTGGCGACACAAAACATTTCTCTCCATGTCACAACAGGCTGCACTGAAATATACTATGCTATATGCTTCACATTTCATTCATTCTCCAATGTATTTTAAATCACTTTAGGGATCACGAGGTGCCCTACTTGGACAGCTTCCGACATTGAGATACTCTTCCCACAGTGAGATTACTCACTAGTGCCACTAAAACACCACTCCAAAAGGGTGGGGTTTGCAGCCACCTCACCCAGTGGAGCTTGTTGCAGAGAAATGCAATTGCTTCAGTCACCTCTGGTGAGGTCTTGCATCCACAGTGACGAGCTCACATGAAATATTGTCTCTGAAGAAGTGGAAGATGCTGACAAAGACTTGGGAGATTTCCTGATAAGGAAGATATAACCAGTGAAGCCTCCCAGGCTTAAAAGCTCAAAAGCTCACTGAAGCTTACGGAATGGCTGGTCCCCAAAAGCTCACCAGGGCTTTCTGACAAAGAAGGGGCACCCTCCAGCTCATTCATACATTACTCTCCATAACATGTATGCCCATAAACAAAGAGATTGGTATGCCTGCTTCAGCAATATCAGAGCTGGCAGAGATGTGTCTAGGCAGCTACTTACAAAAGCACCCTAGAAAATGGACTGGAACATCCTCCTCCTCTCACAGAAGTCATCAAAATGCCAAAGGCACAGTGCTTTTGGATACTGCAGATGAAAATGTCGATATGAGTTTACTGTCACAAATTACACCCAATGAAAATATGTTAGTAATTGATCTTCTCAAGATTGGCCAGACAAACAAACACTTGCCTAATTCTCTGTTTTTGAAGTCTGGAAACAAGACCCAAAACTGTTAAGAAAGTTGGATCTATTTATATGAAATCCATCTGGATTAAAGCCAGAAGACTCTCAATAGAGAAGATAAAAGATGTACAGATAATGACAAAAAGAAAAGGATGATTTGTTATTTGGTATTTGTAGCAGACAGGGGAAAGTCACCTCAGAGAAGCTCACTTTTATCTGCATTGCTTTCAACACAAGAAAAACAACACAGAGAAGCCCAAACCAGCACATTTAAACTGAGTAATAGGAAAGCCCCAAAAATTTCATCAGATGAAAAGATACAGAACACAGAACCAGCAAACAAATTCTCCATGTTCTTAGTTTTTTGTGCTTCTTCACTATTGCACTTCAGAGGATATGGCAGATACATTTTCCCCACAAATGCAGAAGCATTTTTTCTCTATTGAAACAGAATTAATAAATGTTTGCAAATAAAATCTATTAATAAAATCAGAGTAATGTGGAATTAGAATTGTCACAAAGTCAAATATTTAAATCATAATTTCTTTCAAAGTGCTTTGATTTCATTTTGGACAAAAAACTCTAATTAAGAGCACAACAGATATAAGTAACTGATCATCAACCTAAGAGCACAAAGGTTACTTCTGCTAGAAGTGAGATACAGCATCCCTTTCACTCCAGATTCAAACCAAAGCCAATGCCTCTGCACACACAGTGCTAGTCTGAAATGTCCCTGTGATGCTAACAAGGAAACAGATGAGAACACATCTTTGCCAGCATAAGCCTCTGTGACCAGATCAGTTCCACAGTTTAGGACCACTCAAGCAGGGGATTCAGATAAATCTCAAAGAAGACAGTTGAGGTGAAGGAGGGATGCAAAGACAAGTAGTGTCACAACTGGGCTGAAACCAGCTAAATCACTTTTAATTTCAAACCCACCTTAAGGAGGTTTTATTTAGTCTTAAGAGTCTTGACTCCTCCATGTTAATACATTTGAACTGCTGCTCTTCAACTTTGTGAGCAGTAAGGCCCAAATTCAACACAGTACTTAAAAGACTTTGAGAGAGCCGAGCACTGTAGAAAGACTACACACTCCCCAAGATAGGAACCTCTTAACTCTGCACACAGTTGAAGCTGACCCACTGAGCAGTCCCTTCAGATCTCCATTAGAATTGGTATTTCAAATAAGAAGTATGCAACACAGAAAAGCGAACTGCTTCTTCACCACAAAGCAGTTCAGGTGTGTGTGGAAGGAAACCTACAATTTATATCTGGGAAATAGTACATGAGTTATCAGCTGTATACCTATTATCAACCAGGAGAAAGTAGCACAGTGAGGCTTCTTAATGTTTAGTTTTTACACAAGTGCAATTAAAGGGCACCTCTCCGCAATTAAAGAGCTGCCTAATAAGAATCTGAAGATTTCTCTAAGAAGCTTGCTCTTCAAAAGCTGTTTAGTAGATTTCAAAAAGCTAAATGCCTAAACAACCAACTGGAAAAAAAATCAACAACAAAACAAAACAACCACCAAGCAAATAAAAACCCTCAAATATTTCTGGGATCTCTTGAAACAGAGATGGAAACGCATTCGCTGCATTCATGGTATCACACATGTTGTGTAAGAAAGGGTATTTCACAGCCCAGCTCTGAAGTGTAGCCCCTTCCTTCATGGGCAAACATGCTAAACCTGTAGAAAGATCTCTGAGAATTTTGCCTCATTCCATCTTACAGGCTAAATTCTCCCAAATATGCTTCCACTCATTAGTGGAGAACACCAAGGACCAACTCAGTCCTGATTAAATGGTCAAAGAAGTACAAAAACTGAAGCTTGCGATACAGTACTTCCAAATGATGACTCCCCAGGAAGACAGTTTTTACTCACTCAATCCAGCATTTCAAGATTTAGCCCATGATACATAAAACCCACGGCACATAACCTGGTGCTGACCTTGCTACAGAGTCTCACTTTGAAAGATACTTAGATCTATGGAATGATCTAAGGATGACCTATAAATCACCTATGAAACAAACCACCACAGAATGTGATGGTGTATTTTAAGCATCAAAATTCAACAGATCACATCATTGTGCTACCAAAAAAAACCAAAAAAACAGAAAATCTGTTACAAGTAAGCTTGTGAAAATATCTTCTCTCAATTATAACTGTTTTCTTAACCTGTCTTCCTTTAGATCTGTAACTCCACAGAAGAGTATCCTATCTTTTGAAACATAAAACTAAAATTCAGCAAAGATAAAAAGTAAATCTTCACTCAACTCTAATCAGTTGAAAATAGAGAGTATTGACACAATGCTGGAAGATCTGTATCAGGAAGCAGCATGTAACATCCTACATAATGTTCTGTTTATATGTAGTGAATGAATCCAAACTGCTCTTTACCTGCAGTGGTTCCTGCGTGTCAAAAGCAAACCAGGCTATAAAGAGGTTTACACTCTGACACTGTTTGCTTATTCATCTCCATGTTCTTTATCAAAACACAGATAAGGTTAAGGGACAATAATCCATAATCCCCAGCATCACACTGACTTGGATTTAAAGCCTGCTTTCCACAACAGGCACCCCCAATATGTTTATATTTACCCTACATGTATTATAAAGGCACATTCACTGACACTCGAAGTATCTAGGAAATAGACACACCACACCAAAAGGATAAACAAATTGTACAGCAGGTGTTACAGTTGAGTTGCAACGGCAAAACAGTTCATCCCTGAATGAGAATGATTTGCTGCACGAAGGCTTAGTTCCTAAAATGATAATTTCTTCCTTAGCCTAATTTTCTTCTCATAACAAAGTTTACTTTGAGGTAGAAGTACACCTCTTTCTCCTGCATTTATAGTCAGATAGGTCTTGATGTTCACATTTTAAAGGCAATGGGAACACAACTCTGAGAAGCTCTACCTAAAATAAGAGCTATAATGGAAACTTACTATTTTCCAACCTTTCCCAAAAATTTTGCTTGCAAAATGCTGCTATTCAAACTTATTTAGACACAAAAATGAGAAGGCTGCATAATGTTAAACCATTTTACTCTTTCAACATCTTTTCTTGAACTGCTTCACAGCAACCTCAGACCCCCATGCAGTCAATCCATGAAATACTTAACAGAGAGGGAAAAAAAGCCTAAAAAAAATAAAACAAACAAACAAACAAAAAAAAAATCACACAAAAAACACCCCAAGAACAAATACCAAAACCCAAACACAGACCAAGGAGATGGAAAAATAGACACATATGAAAACATGTATTAAATTAAGAATTATTTAGCTATTTGGATTAGTTTTTTAGTTTAGCATGAAAGCACAAAAAGCTGGGAGGCAGCATCATGAATGCAGGTTTAAATATACGCACCCCTGGCCGAAAGCTTTTTAGTGTTGATAATTTTGGCAGCATACTCTTGTCCTGTGGTGATTTTCATGCACCTTCTCACGACGGAGAACGCCCCTCTGCAAACCAAGAAGCGGACCAACCGTCAGCCCGACTGAAAACAGTTCCCTGCCATCCCCGTGGCCGCCAGGGTCCGGATGGGTTTCAGTCAGCGGCGTAATATGGGTAGAATTACCAAAAAAAAAAAAAAAAAACAAAACACAAAAAAAAACCAAAAAAAAAACACCCACCCAGGAGCTGGAGTGCCTCTCAGCACTGATTTCATTCACCAGAACAGCAAACTCTGCTCAGAAACGCGGGTTCACGCCACGAACCCATCCACGCCTGCAACTGCTGGCGGCAGGGCGGAAGGAGGGGACATTTTCACCCCAATACCGGCACACACGACGGGGACTCAGCAGCGGTGACCTTGTCCCCCCAAGCCGGTGACTCGGTGGCCCCGGCGCGCTGCCAACATGGCGATGGGGGCCGAGAGCCGCCCGCCCCAGCTACCCACGCTTTCCGCCCCGCCGCTGGGGGGCGCTGATCCCCTCCCTGCCCAACGGCCACAAACGACTCCGCCAGGCCCGAGCCCCCCAGCCCTGGCCCCCGCTGCCAGGGTTAACAATAAATAATAAAACACGGAGCAGCTCCCACACCGCGAGGCCGAGGGCAACTCCCCCGCGCCGCCCGACCGGAGCCCCTCACTGCCCCGGGGCCGTATATCCTCGCACTGACCGGCGGGCGAGCAGCCCGACCGCTCATCCCGCAAACGACGTCCAGGTGTGTGGGGTTGTAAGGCTGCAGCCGGGGCCCCCGCTGGGCTTTCAGCACCTGTAAGGCGGCTCCCAGTCGTAGCACCCTGTCAGCGGGGATCACGCACCGACCCTGATAGCCGGTGGTGCCTTTCCTCCAGACACCGCCCCGGTAACGCGGGTTCCCTAGCCCCGAGCCGACTGCCTCGAACCGGTGCGCGCCCGACGGTCTCCGTCCTTACTTCCCAAGCTCCTCGAAAAGCTGGTACTCGTCGGTGAACCGGGTGCAGGTGGTGGTTGAGGCCATCATGAGGACGGGCGGCCGCCGGTACCTCCGGCGGCCAGGGACGGCGAGGCGGTGTCGGCGGAGGGGCTGCGAGGCGAGGCTTCTCGCCGCTTCTCCTCCTCCTCCTCCTCCCCGCCGCCGCCTTCTCTCGTGACGGGGCTGCCTCCGCGCCCTCCTCTCCGCCAGCTGGCGCGTCCTCCCCGCGCAGGTCTCTGGTGTCCCCCACCCTTGTGGGAAGCAAGTAAATAAATAAATAAATAAACGTCCCTCCCTCAGGTCGGGAGAGGAGGTGCCGAAAGGGAAAGCAAAACCGGGGCGAGGGGTGCCTCAGACCCAGGGGTGTCTCCGCCTTCCGCTCCCCCCGGCGGCGACTGCCGGGCCAGCGGGGCCGCCGCGCCTCTGCCCCGTCTCCCGGTACCGTGCCTCCCTCTAGCGACGCCAGCACGGCCGCCCCGTCGCGGCTCGGTCTCTCGCTCGCTCTCTCTCTTTCCCCCCGCCCCACCCCGCCCGAGTGGGACAGTGTAGCGAGAGGACTCTCACAGTGCGTTCGGGGGACCTGCGCTGCAGCGGGGCCGGCGGCGGCAGGCGCTGGCAGCCGGCGCCGCTCGCCTTGAGGGAGCCAATGCACCTGTGACCCGTTCCTCGGCGACCGCCTGACGTCACCAACCGCCCGCCCGGGGATGAGCGCGAGGGCGCGCAGGGCGCGCGGGGGCAGCCCGCGCGGGCGGGCGGCAGGGAGGGGGCGGGCAGCGCGAGCGCGCGCGTGGGCAGGGTCCAGCCCCGCCCCCCTTCCTCTCCCCCTCCCCCCCCCCCTCCCCCCCCCCCCCCAGTCCCGTGGCGTCACGGCGGCGCGTGCGCCGGGTCGCGCGCGGGCAGCGGCGGTGGGGCTGCCGCCTCCCCCGGGGCCGTGGGACGCGCAGCTGGTCGTCGAGAACGGCTCTGTGCGGGAGGCCATGGCCCCCCAGAGCTCCTGCAGGTGGTCCGCAGCGTGCGGCCTCTTCCCGGGAGAGGGGTACCCGCTGTTCGTGTTGTTTGTGCGGCGCTGGAACAACGCGTGCGGTACCGGAGGGCTCCCCTCGTCACTGGCCAACTGTCATGGCTTAGATAGCTCTGTCACGCAGAGCTGTGTCCTTAGGCACGAATCCGCCGTAAGACAGTCGGCGCTGTACGGATAAGTTGGGGTCGTACCAAGCGAAGCCGGTGTGACAGGACAAGGGGTGACTGTTTAAACTGGATCAGGGAGGTTTCCAAAGAAGACATTCTCTACGCTGAGGGTGGTGAGACTGAGAGGTGGTAGATGTCCTATCTCTGGAACCATTCCAGGTCAGGTTATTAGGGGCTCTGAGCAACCTGCCCTAGTCGTAGATGTCCCTGCTGACCGCAGGGGCGTTGTATTAGATGGTCTTTTGTGTTCCCTTCCTGCCCAAAGCAGTCTGGGATTCTGAACCCCTGACTCATGAGTGTGGCCCAGGCAGTCACGCTGAATGCAGGGGCATCGCAGAGACTGAGAGCAGAAGCATCAAGAGGAGCATCGCTGACACGGTTGAAGGTGCCAGAACCATTGGCAGCTCAGAGGAATGGCAAGACATAGATGCTGGCCTTGGTTTTTAGGAGACATCAAGGCATGGGTGCTGTGAAGGGAGCACTACCCTCACTAGCTGCAGCACCACCAGGAATAAGAATAATGCTGCATTTGCTGCACAGATAGATGGGAACAGTGGGGAACATAAAGCAGAGGGCACATGTGCGGTGATGAAGATAAAATGTAATAGTAAACAGCTGTCTCAGTTCTTTGACCTTGGGCTAATTTCTGTCCCAAATAAGGGCAGGCTTCTCTGTTAAAATAGCATCCAACTGCCTCATCAGAGATCATAAATGAACACAAACTGGGGGGACACCAGGCCATTGGAATACTGAAATTCAGGAGAGAATTCTGCAAGATACTTGAAGCACGTTTGATTCTGAAGTGTTTGGAAGGTAGTTGTTCTCATGTTTCTGAAAGGAACATTTAAAAGGCTGCTGAAATAAAGTTTGTGTGTTGGAATTGTGGGGGTGACTTTAAAACATCTGTACCTTTAGAGCTGTTTTATCAACAAGATTTCCTTTTTTGAAGATATTTAAAGCTGCATAGTGGCAGATGAAGAAATGCTGATTACTGCAGTAATTAAAAAAACACCCCAAATCTCACCATTTCCCAACTTTCACATTTTTCCTCCAAAAAGCATCTCAAATATCTTAAGTGTCACCAGCATCTTTTTGACTTCACTGTTATATCTGTCCTGGGCTTTGCCAAAGACTATTTGACTGCTTCACTTTGGCCAATTTGTGGCATTTTGGTTTTATTGTTTTCTGATAAGCTGAGTGTGGGTGGGATAATGAACAAGTTAAAGTCTGCACACTAAAACATGTGAAGCACTGAATATGTGAGTTTGTGGTACAACCATAAAAGGCAGCCCATGCTTTGAGTCTAGGCAGGCAGTCCAAAGCATCTCAATCCTTGTTTTGATAGGTGAGAAGACACACATACAAAATACATCCATGAAGATCTGTTTAAAGCTCCAGGTTTTCTAGAATCAGCACCCAGAGCTGTGATCTTGTAGGAAGAGTTACAAACTTGCCAACTCTTCCCTAAAGGAGTGTGAGCACTGATACCTGTACGGTGTGACTGTGTTTAAGGGCAGCTTTTCTCTGGGGGAGACAGCTGCACTTCATGCCGATACCCAAATTCATGGCATAAAGGGGGAAGCAAAGAAGTCTTTGAAACTTGTGAGCCAGCAGGAAACACTGTCTCCCAGAGTTTCTCTTCAGGGAAATAAGGGCTGAGTTCAAGAAGACCAGGGGATGTTTCAGTTTAGACCAGCAAATTCACCTTGAAGCACGAACAAGTCTGTTGTCAGATCACCAAACGGATGTGCACCAGAAAGTACTCACAATACTGCCTGGGTTTTATTTCTCTCTAACAAAAATCTTACGTGTGAGTTGTGCATAATTTTGTATCTCTCTACACAAATCAGGCAATCGCCAGAATGCTCTGATGATTTTATTTACAGGGGCACATCTGCCAGGTTCCCTATCTACAAATATACAGACATTAAACATCTAAAACATGTTCCCCATTTTTCCTAACAGGATTTTCTGACAAGAAACATTTGGCCAAGGTGTGCCAGCTGTGCTGTACATTTATTATTTCATTAAAATATGTTCAGAAGAAATTATCAAAGTCAATTCACTACTGGGGTTTTTGTAGGGGTTTTGGGGGAGTTGAGGGGTGGGGTTTTTTTGGTTGGTTGGTTCAGGGGTTTTAGGGGTTTTTTTGTTAGGTTTAAGTGATATTATAAAAAATTATGACACAAGCTAAGATTTTAAAACAAAAATTCATTTTCTCTCTCTTTTTTTCCCCCCAGTTCCCAACCTGGGGAAAAACAAAACAAAACAAAACCACAAACAAAAAGTAAAATTAACACCCAAGCAGGAACCAAGGAGCTCTGACAGAAATATCAAGCATGGATTTTATTCCAGAAGCTAAGGAAAGAAAATAATTGTTTACAAGATCAACATCATAGGACTTGGAGAATTTCCATGGGGATACTAAGGAAGTGATTAATAGCTTGGAAACACTTCAGTTCAGAGGCTTCCTTCTTGCTATAACAATCATCTCTTAAATGTAGTCGAGAAAACCATAATTTGTAACTGTTGTTTGAGTGTTCCATATATTCTCCACATCGTTCCTCAACAGACCCAAGCAGCCAGAACAGCAGCCAAAGATCTGACCCTCTGGGTTAACTTTTAAAAGCTGGTTAGAACTTCAGGTTTCTACTGAGGCCACAGAACCAATCTGCAATTGATCTAATGGATGCAGAAGGTTAGATCTCAATAGCGACTAAAGAAGAAAGACTTAAACATCACAGGGCAGGTTTCTGGAGCACATTAAGCAGTACAAGTCTGTCAGAAAGTGAAAAGTTGCTCTAAACTTCTTGCAGTTTAATGTTACAGCTCAGTGGAGTGAATTAGATATGCACCTTTATGATTTGAAACATTTATTGGGGCAAAGGAAGTTGTATTTATTTAGTCATTTATTTACTGCATGGTCTTTGGTTCATTTCTAGGCAGCCCAGCTGAGGCTTTTATTTGATCTTTGATCTTGCAGATAGGGATTTTCAATTTGCTTATGTTTTGAAGGAGTCTAAGAGCCTCCAAAAGGTCATTTGTGTAATCTTCTCATGATGAGGACTGCTAGGGATATCATGTATTCAGTGTGTGAACAAATGCATCAGCCATTTACAGCCGTGGTCTAGACAGGTAATGGCCTGAAAACCTGAGGAATCTTGGGCTTAGAGAAATACTCACTTTGTGGCCAGCTGGTCTTGGACAGAAATCTTTGGTCCTTCCCAAGGATGCACATATTCTTGTGGCAAAGCATTTGTTACCTTGGGGCAGCTGACTGGAAACACTGGAGGTTATTGCAGTAAAGCTGAAAACTGGTACTTCAATCAATAAAATACTCTTACCTTGTTGGTTTCAAATGCGATCCAAATGCCTCCTTAATAGCACACTGAAAGTATCACTGTTTTCACACAGAGGCTTGCACTGAACACATGATAAACATCCTTGGCCAAGAAGGTGGTTGTGAACTTGACCTAAGCAGCACTGAGGAGGTGAAGGAAGGTGTAGGATAATGTCACTGCATATATTTATTGGTGATGGACAAAATAACAGCAACACAACAGACAAAGCTGAAAGCCAAGGGCAAAAAGCCCCAAAGCCCAAAAGCCATTTATTGCTATACCCAAAGTCCTTTATGTCCCATTCTACAAGTTGTGGTAGTTCTACTTTCATCACTTTTAGCTGACTCCCTTTTTTTGTTCCCACAGGATAAAGCATCAAAGCTAAATACTTCTGCTGGCACAACTAGCAGGGAAGGCAGTGGGTAGGAGTGCAGTGGGAAAGTTGGAGGAGAAATGTCAAACCAGGAACAAAAAAGGAATAAAGATTGTTGTGTGGGAGCAAGGGGAAGGGAAAGGTGTTAGACAGCAGATGGAAAGGGGAAATTGAACCAATGGACCTAAGGCTGGTGGAGTTACATGCGTTGTGTAGTGAGGGATGGGGAGAGACAGAGAGTAAATGAGTTTTATAATAGGGATGGAGAATCACCGAACCAGAACAAGTAAAGAGGACAAAGAACAAAGGGGAAAAAAGTTTTTCTAAGAAAGAAGAGCAAATAAAGGGCAACTGAAAGAAAGTAAAACAGTTGTTAAGGTCAGAAACTAAGATAATCCATGTGGGAGCGGATAGAAAAATTAGTATCTGGAGATGGCAGGAAAAATGGAAAGAGGTTTATCAATGAAAAGATCCAAAGGGTTATGTGGAAATGAAGAAACATGTAAAACCAGGATAAAAAATGGATCAGCTGTGAGCAATCACACAAGAAGATACATGGATTTGCAGTTCACTGTAATGGCTTGAGCTGGAGGCAGCAGGTTCCGGTCAGTACTGAATTACCTGTTGCATCATCTGTTGTATCTCTTGTTTTCTGAGTGGAGCTGCTGGACCTATAAATACAGCTTCAGGGGGCAGAAGCACTGGTTACAACACCTGCTCGGTGTGCCAGAGACTCCTTGTAGCCTGCCATTTCCAAGTAACGATTCACAGATTCATAGAATAGCTTGGGTTGGGAGGGACCTTGAAGATCATCTAGTTCCAAGCCCCCTGCCATGGGCAGGGATACCTTCCACTAGACCAGGTTGCTCAAGGCCTCATCCAACCTAGCCTTAAAAACTGCCAGGGATAATGGTGGCCTAAGGTGTGTCCTCGTGTTTCCTGGAGCAGCTTTTTCCCAAACATCTTCTGTTCAGTGTTGACTCCAGAAACTGGCTCCAGTCTGACATCCCATGTAAGTCAAAGAGCTGCTGTGGAGCTGCTGAGCAACCTGCCCTGAGGCTTATTTTCTTTCCGTGGAGAAGCAATCTTGCCCAATCCCTTGCTGCAGTTGTTCCACCACGTATGCATAAGCACTCCTTGAAGGCTCCCCAAAGAAAATTACTTATTTATCCATTATTTACACTCCTGGCAAGCACCTTGCAGCCTGGCTATGGCAGTGTGTGCACTTGCTTTCACTCTCCTGCTAAAGCACTCTTACGTAGCATTAATTCACTCTTCAGTGAACCAGAACGATGTTGGCAGAATAACCGATTTGATAGCTCAGTGATTTTGTCATGCTCCTGGTGTGCAGGAGACCAAAACTCCTCTCTGGCCTAAAAAAAGCATTATCCCTGACAGACTAGGAGGCACTGCTTGCCATGTAACTCTTACCTCTAGAAGCACCACAGGGAGAACAAGGTGAAAAATTAATGTGGGGGTTCTGTGTGAGGCAAGGACAAAAATACAGGCTTAGCAAAATGGAGATGTCTTAATTTGTTTACCTTGGAAAGGAAACAAATGCTCCTATAAGGCACAAGTTTCATCTCAGGATTTTACAGAATACATTTTTCTCCCTTTCATTTATTTTTGTTAATTTGAAGAGGGTTTTAATTAAGAAAGTTCTTTAAAAATAATGCTTTTGAAGAGAGTGATTTCTTTTTAATGGGCTTTAATTTTGAGCTGAGTAATTTTTTATGAGCTCCCAGCAAACAGAATATTACATTATTTACACAGCTCTTCTTACGTGCAAGTAGCAGAGTCAGCAGAACTCCCAAGAATTAGACCTTTTGCCACTGACTTGCATGAAATGGATTATTAAAGAAGAAAGATGTGTCAAGCAGCGAGTGAGTTATTCAATGGAATAAGGACTGGGAGGGGAGGAGGAAGAGCAGAACACAGATGAGCTGTGTGTGTGCCCACAGATGGGCAGAAGGTTGCTGTCTTAGGCACTTAAAGACTGAACCCGTGTGAATGGGATGCCCAGTTCATGAATTTAAGGACAAAGCAAACACCACTGGTCAAAGCAGTAACATTCTGCATCCTCAGATCTCACTAAGGCAAGTGCAGTGATTACTTGAAAATGTCCAGAATGCTCCAGAAAAGGTATTATAAACATTTAGGAGTATCACTGCATAGTTACAATGTAGGGAAGGAGATATTTCTTCTCAAAACTGAGTCATTGGCCAGCTGGACTACTGCTGGTTTCATCATCAGTTATATTTATCTGTAGACAAATCACTCATCTCCTCTGAACTGAATAAGAACTTACCTCAATAGTTACTAAAGTTAATGAGATTCTTTTCCTTCTTTTTGGTAGATTATCTGGTGGATGTAGTAAAGAGAACAGCTTGGAGAAGTTGAGCTGTAAATACTTGTATGCAGACAGGCTAGCTTACAGTAAGTTCATCTTGCTGCTGAACCTGAAAAAGCCTTTTTGTAGAGGAAGACAGAAAAGATTTATTCCAGAGTGCACTTTTCTTCTGTGCAGAACAGCAAGAACCCCCAGACTGGACTCTCTAAGACCTCACTAGGCTGGAAACTGCTTATTTGTATTAAGGAGAAATGCAGCAATGGGTTTCATGACCTAGACAGCAGGGAGTGCTAACAGTAAGAGAAAAAGGAAAAGAAAGGTAGTTAAAGCTGAGGACAACTTCCAAACAGCCTGTGGGCTAATGTAACTTTGTCAGAGTGCCATTTCTTACCTCTTCACACACTGCACTAGGCATTCTGTGGAACACTCAGAACAGCAAATATGTTCTTATTTACTGGCCAAAACATAGCAAGCAGAAATGATTCTTGAGCAAAGTGCCAATTCTCTAAATCAGTTCACTGGAACAATACTATTTGAGTAAGGGAAATTTTGGGTTCCTTTTCAAATGGCCTTACTTTGCATAATGTAAATGAGTAATACAAGAACTCTCTTTTTCTTTCTTGTTTCTGTTTTAATCATTTGCAGAGTGCCAGCATTTCCCAACGTTTCCTTTACCTCCTTATCTCAAGCTCCATAGAACTTTTGTTGTTGTAGCGTGCAAGATCTTGATCGCAGCACAGATGTGAATGTGGCTGCTGTATTTCAGTTCTATGGAACATGATATTCGTTCTCCCTGCTTTTTTGGTACAGAAGGCTACTGTTATCATCTTTGCCATTCTCTCTTTATTGAGCAAATCAAAGATGAACCTGTCAGTTCTCTCCCCATGTTCTCTCCAGAGAGACATTAGAACCAAAGTGTTTGCTCCTTGTTTATGTTTGGGTCACTTAAAGGTGTATTATCCAACCTAGACCTTTACTTCCTGCTTACTTGAAACAAAGAGACAATTTACAGTGGGACGTTTCCCCACAAAGGAGTATTTCCAGGTGAGGGCAGAATCAGCAGTGTCAATATTTTTTTCTGCTCACCTTTGCTATTCAAAGCCATGTGGACAGCTTACAGAAGGAGTGGAGGAGGGCAGACCTTTCCCCTTGCAGCCATCCAAATGTAGTCTGTGCTGAGAGGACAGGAGCAGTTCCAATGCCATGGCCCTTCACTGAATGGAGTAAACCAAAGGGTGACCTTAAATGGAGGCAATGCCACTCGTGAGCCTCTGCTGCAATCAGAATTAACAGGCAGCTTTATCAAGGCCTGTTCTTACAATGTATCAGCACTAAATACCTTAAATAAATAACCAGAAGGAAGTCTTCACATTTAGCACACTACTTTTTGTCTTGAAACTGTGAAATGTGCTGAGTGTGCTTTGATGTGTTTTATTACAAGCAAAATTGATGGCCAATACAGGGGGCATAGAAACCTGCTGAAGTAGATTCATCTCCGTAATTGTATCAAAGCTTTGGCTCCAGTAAATATTTCATCTCACAATTATTATGCAATACTGTGTGATTCATACCCCAAGAAATGGCAACATCTTCATTTCTGCTTTATGCCTTTGCTAGTTATGTTGTCTGTAAATACAGATTTAACACACTAACTGCTTGGACTAATCAATCACTTTTGTCTTTTGTTTATTTCATTCAGGGTTGGTTTGTTTGCTTGTTTTCTGAATACATTTTACCACATCTCATGGACCTGGTTATTTGCACCAGAAGTGCCATGATAGCCACAATCTGTACTGCAGGAGCTCAGTAATTAAGGATCAATTGGAATTACTCATGTACAGCCTGTTTTTTACCCTCACTTTGGATTTGTGAATGTTCAACACTGATCTCCTTCAGCTGATACAATCTGTAGGTAACCTCCTTCCCCGTACTGGCTTCTACCTAGAGAGTTTTTCTGATTCAGAAAAGAAAGAAAGAAGGAAAGAAAGAAGGAAAGAAGGAAAGAAGGAAAGAAGGAAAGAAGGAAAGAAAGAAAGAAAGAAAGAAAGAAAGAAAGAAAGAAAGAAAGAAAGAAAGAAAGAAAGAAAGAAAGAAGGAAAGAAAGAAAGAAAGAAAGAAAGAAAGAAAGAAAGAAAGAAAGAAAGAAAGAAAGAGAAAGAAAAAGAAAGAAAGAAAGAAAGAAAGAAAGAAAGAAAGAAAGAAAGAAAGAAAGAAAGAAAGAAAGAAAGAAAGAGAGAAAGAAAGAGAGAAAGAAAGAAGGAAAGAAAGAAAGAAAGAAAGAAAGAAAGAAAGAAAGAAAGAAAGAAAGAAAGAAAGAGAGAAAGAGAGAAAGAAAGAGGAAAGAAAGAAAGAAAAAAGAAAGAAAGAAAGAAAGAAAGAAAGAAAGAAAGAAAGAAAGAAAGAAAGAAAGAAAGAAAGAAAGAAAGAAAGAAAAGAAAGAAAGAAAGAAAGAAAGAAAGAAAGAAAGAAAGAAAGAAAAGAAAGAAAGAAAGAAAGAAAGAAAGAAAGAAAGAAAGAAAGAAAGAAAGAAAGAAAGAAAAGAAAGAAAAGAAAAGAAAAGAAAAGAAAAGAAAAGAAAAGAAAAGAAAAGAAAAGAAAAGAAAAGAAAAGAAAAGAAAAGAAAAGAAAAGAAAAGAAAAGAAAAGAAAAGAAAAGAAAAGAAAAGAAAAGAAAAGAAAAGAAAAGAAAGACAGACAGACTTGGGAAAATCCAAAGCAAACAAAAATAAGTTATTTCCTGGATAATATCCTGCAGGGAAGAAGCTTCTTGGTTTGTCCGTTGGAAAACCATCTTTCCTCAGCTCATATTTTTCCTCTGTGATTCCATCTTCCAGGGCTAAGTACCAGAAAGGAAAAAAGAACACCTAAAGAGCTTAACCACCCTGGAAGGCTTTTCTGTCCCAGCCTCAGTCACACTGCAGTCATGTCCTAGCTAAGTGTTTCCTCCTTTGAACTAGGAGGAGGCATAGGAATATTTTGGTGTTTTAACACTCTGGCTTCTCAAAATAGCGCCAGAGTGGTGTCACAAACAAATTACTTCTCTGTGCAAACAAGTAGTCTGACTGCAAAACTGCCATTGGAAATTACTGGTCCCTTTATTCACAAGTAGTCTGACTGCAGAACTGCCCTTGGAAATTACTGGTCCCTTTACTTCTGCCATGAATTTTGGCCACCAGCATAAAAGCAATGAAAACAAGACCAAGCCATGAAATGAAATCTATACAAACTCAGCAGGGAATGGTAATAGATATGAATAGACAATGGACAGACAATAACTACATGGACTTACCAGCATGAAAAGTTTGGCTTTGTGTACACTGGTTGGTCAGCTGCAGGTTGTAGGCAGATGTACTATCGCTGCAGGTAGGCAATGCCAAGGGTGGAAAAAACACAGAGGGAGAAAAGTGACATTAGACATAGGAAAACATTTCCCACGGTCAAACACCATTTAAAGGTAACTTTCAAGTATTTTGAAGGCATTTAAAATGTAAAAAGCATTTAAAGATTTAGATAGCATGGAAAGCATTGAGAAGTCTTTCAAGTCTTGTAAAATTTAGACCAGACCAGTATGAAGCCAGGATAATTGCCAATTAAGAAATCATAGGACTGTAAATGAACTCTGCAGCACTGATGAACTTGTCGTGCAGTGAAATGGTGTGCTAGTTTGAAGCTAGCTAGAGTGCTTTGGTGAGAAGAACTAGATTACAGGCTGTGAAAGGAAAACAATGGTGATGGCTACTTCCCTCATAGGCTTGCTGAGATGTATAAGAACAAGAATCAAAACATAGATAAGGTACTCCTGCTGGGGAGCTCTGAGCTGCATCTCTCTCTCTCTCTCTAACCTCACCCTCCATTTCTCTGCCATTTTTCTGACTAATCCACTTTGCTTCCTAACCCCCTGGCCGAACCTCCATTCTTCCTTGGGACTGGGGTAAGGTTGGGGGAGGGGGGAGAAGGTGAAGGGGCAGTTGGGAGCCCCTCCTGGGGACTCAGGTTTCTGGGAGGGCTGTTGTGTTTCTACATTAGCTTTTACCTTGTCTATTTCTGTCTATAACTGTATATACTGTGAATATCTGCTTGTATATTGTGGTAGCTTTAAATACAAGCTTCATTCAAATTCCCAGAGCCATCTGAGTCTAGCCTGGGTGATTTCCAAAATGTGGGGGGGGTGGGGAACACCCAAACCATCACAAATGGGTGAGAAAGGAAGTTCATATCCTATTGGAATACTTTGGTACTACCACAGTAGGTATGTGAAACAGTTACTACTCAGAGGAGCTGCTCCATCCCTCGTTCTTCTCTTCCAAGTGAGATTACAGAAAAGCAGTAACAGTACAGACAAACTATACTGCTACTGAAAAAATGCATTTAAGAGAAAACTCCTTTCATCTGATGTGTAGGAGTAGGAAAGCTTGCTGGTACTTTATTTTAGGAGAAGATTCTGATGTTATTTGCCACACTGTGATTCCAAAACATTCTAATGAAGATAACAGTCTAAAGACACATCTATTGATATATATATACACATATATGCATACTGATGTATCTGTACACACACAGATATAATGGGTTCTACCTCTTCATAATTAAGTGGATCCACGTGGAAGACATCTGGGCCACCCAAATTCCTGCTTGGTTTCCATACTGTCTTGCTCCTTTCACCAGTTGCTGATTCCCATGTTATCAGCTTTTTGGGTGTGCTTGCTGTAATTACTGTGGTGCTAGGACATGATGCATCACATCTCTGTCAGCCTTTTGGCTGCTTCCTCTGGCAGCTTTAACAATAAAGGAACTGAAGTAGAGTTTTCCTTTCTTGATATGAACCCTTGTGCTGGATAAATCAGGGGTTTTATCATCACCTAGACAATGTAAAATGACAAGCAGTGGAAAATAAGATGGAGTCAGCATGGCTGAGTGTGGTATCTGCTGTCAGATAAAAAGCAATAGAAAGGAGCATAGCCCAAAACTTCCTGCCAGCTGCCAAAGTGCTGCAGCTGACAGAGGCAGTCCATATTACGGTGTGCATATAGCTGTCTATGCATAGCTGTGCCTGGCTCCTGCAGGACAGTGCAGGCTACTAGACCCACACTCTGGTGGGTGCAGGTCATGGAGCAGCCACTGCACCCTGCTCTCCTCCCACACTACTGCTGCTGCTCTCCTAGATTCCTGAAATTTCAGAGGTGATTCAGTTGGAAGCAACTTCATGGATTTCTCTGCACAAACATGAAGATATGTGTTTGCAGACAGACAGCTGAAGTGTTCTTTAGATTGTGTGAGAATCCCAGGCTCCTGCATGAAGGAAGCAGTTCTGGAGTGACAGCCTTGATTTACCTTGGCAACAAAAGGTTGTAGATAACACTGATCAAACAACAGCTGCTGGCTGTTGAGAGATAATGTCATGGTCAAAGTTTAAACCAAGAGGCTTTGGAGCTGTGCAGTGCTGACCAAGAATCTTCATTTCTTTAAATGTTGTTATATACAGATAATTACAGACCTCTGGAGGGACCCTTCTTCTTTTGGGCTCTATATGCTGCTGTATTTGATATATCAGGAGAGTAACTTCACAGCTAGAGGACAGTAGTTGGGTTTCTTCAGAAGTTCCAGGTGCTGCACATTACATTAGTGATGCTCAACCTTCTGAATAAGAATAGAGACATTGCAAAGAGCCACCCCAGATAAAAGCTCCTTTCCTAATGGAGCATAATTTTCTCTCCTTCTGTATGGCAGGGAACAAAATGCCATCCCCATCTGTTTCTGTCTTATTTCCTTTTTAAAAGTTACCTACCAAGTGTCAAACTGTAAAGGTGCCTCTGTATTGTCATTTATTAAAGCAGAGATCCATGCCTGATCCTGGCACACAATTCCTTTGAGTATGTGCCAGTGAGATACTTTCTGGTTGCTTTTCTCCTTATCACATATCCTGATCCTACTCATTCAAAGCCCTTTTATTTTTTTTTAATAAGAAAAAAACCTCCCTGAGATTTCACAAGCTGCAGAAACAGGACACTGAACTTTTTGTCAGTACTTTCAGGGCAGGTATTAAAGAAAGTCAAAGAATCTCTTTGAACAACAGATCTGTTCAATGATTCACTTCCAGCTCATTTCTACCAGAATTCAGATCATAGAATCATAGAATCATAGAATCAACCAGGTTGGAAGAGACCTCCAAGATCATCCAGTCCAACCTATCACCCAGCCCTATCCAGTCAACTAGACCATGGCACTAAGTGCCTCATCCAGGCTTTTCTTGAACACCCCCAGGGACGGTGCCTCCACCACCTCCCTGGGCAGCCCATTCCAATGGGAAATCACTCTCTCTGTGAAGAACTTCTTCCTAACACCCAGCCTATACCTACCCTGGCACAACTTGAGACTGTGTCCCCTTGTTCTATTGCTGGTTGCCTGGGAGAAGAGGCCACCCCCCACCTGGCTACAGCCTCCCTTCAGGTAGATGTAGACAGTAATAAGATCACCCCTGAGCCTCCTCTTCTCCAGGCTAAATAGGCCCAGCTCCCTCAACCTCTCCTCATAGGATTTGTGCTTCAGGCCCCTCACCAGCTTTGTTGCCCTTCTCTGGACATGTTCCAGCACCTCAACATATTTCTTGAATTGAGGGGCCCAGAACTGGACACAGTACTCAAGGTGTGGCCTGACCAGTGCTGAGTACAGGGGAAGAATAACCTCCCTTGTCCTACTGGCCACACTGTTCCTGATGCAGGCCAGGATGCCATTGGCTCTCTTGGCCACCTGGGCACACTGCTGGCTCATCTTCAGCTTACTATCTATCAGTACCCCCAGGTCCCTTTCCTCCTGGCTGCTCTCCAGCCACTCAGTCCCCAGCCTATAGCACTGCTTGGGATTATTGTGGCCAAAGTGCAGAACCCTGCACTTGGCCTTGTTAAATCTCATCCCATTGGCCTCTGCCCACCCATCCAGCCTGTCCAGGTCCCTCTGCAGGGCTCTCCTACCTTCCAACAGATCAACACCTGCTCCTAGCTTGGTGTCATCTGCAAACTTACTGATGCTGGACTCAATGCCTTCGTCCAGATCATCAATAAAGATATTAATTAATTGATCCCCCCACCTCCCCCTCCCTACCTTTTTTAATCTTATTTGAGTTTTGAGAGATTGGTAATAATTTAGTATTAGTTTCATATGAAGTACTGTTAACCACAGGGTTTTGTGAGGGGGGCTCAGTGTTGTTTTTAGAAAATAGAAGGTGTCAAACCCAAACTAGGTTTCATAACAATGCCATTACATAACCACCCAAATAGTAGCTGCTATTAATAGCAGCTTCCGCATCTAAATCGCTTTGCATAGTGCATCAAGAACTCGTGGGGAGAGCCTTCAATTCAGCTACTCATTCTCAGAAGAGAATAGATGAACTTCATGAAGATTTATCAGATGCATCTACTGTGCTGTTTATTAGCTGCCAGGCTGCTGCCTCTCCACTGTTTGCCTTTCCAGACTCACAGGAGATGTGCAGACCCGGGGGACTGGTGTGGCAAGCCTCCTATGTTCATATCTAACTTAGGGCATCTCATACAGAAGGCTGCCAGAGGCACACCAGGGTAGGCTGAAGCCAGGGCCTGTTGGAAGGCTTTTCCTTTGGAACAGCATTGATGGGCTGCCCGGGGAGGTGGTGGAGTCGCCGTCCCTGGGGCACTTCAAGGCAAGGTTGGACGTGGCACTTGGTGCCATGGTCTAGCCTTGAGCTCTGTGGTAAAGGGTTGGACTTGATGATCTGTGAGGTCTCTTCCAACCCTGATGATACTGTGATACTGTGATAGTTCAGTATTGATTCTATGTTTACATTGACTGAAGTGATTCATTCTCCAGTGCTGGTGATGTCCAGTTGGAGTTCTGCTCTCGAGTGAGTTGTCATTCTCCTTCACTTTAGCTATTTCATAGCTGTGTTGATGATTGAACATGTGTCAGGCTGCAACCACTCGAGCACAGACACAGACACAGAGGAATCTGAACTCTCTTTTGAAATGCCTTGACCAGAGTTTTGGTCATATTAAGCCATTCAGCTGCTGACCACAGGATCTGGTCCACAACTTTTGTTAACTTTCTGTGCAAGACTTTGTTCCAAAGGAGAGATCAGATATGGTTTCTACTTCTAAAACCAGCTACTTTAAGACTTGCAGCATCTCAGCCAGTTTGATCTCACCATCCTCTGTTCTTGAACTCCAACATGGAGGTAATGAATTTGTGAGGAGATTTTTCTATGGCCTGATGACAACCTTCTATTCTTCATCACAGAAACTTCCTTTCATATCAGATCTCTCATCTGCTATAAAGATGGGTCAAATTCAGCTATGTGTATGCTTCTAAAATGATTTCTTCTCCTGAGGTCTGCATTCCTTTCTTCTCAGGTGTCTCTGCTGCTCCTGAATTTCAGGCTGTTTGAGGTTTTACATCTCTCATGCTGTCCATCTTTTCACTAATATCATACTTCCCATCAGCTGCTGTCTATGGGGACACACCATTCTTTTCCACTCCTTCTTCCTACACACAAGTTGCTTCAGAATTAAGGATTTGCTTGCTTCAGTACAAAATGAGGCACATAATTAATGGGCTGGAAGGAATATTGATCCAGACTCCTGTTTCTGCATTGCTTTCTTGTTGCTGTAGTCGTTCTTCACCACCCTTACTACTTGACCTACAGATATATGTCCTCTCTGGGGACAAGAAAAAAGAATCACAGAATGTTAGGGGTTGGAAAGGACCTCCAGAGATCATTCAGTCCAACTCCCCTGCCAAAACAGGATCACCTAGGGCAGGTCACATAGGAATGCATCCAGGCAGGTTTTGAATGTCTCCAGAGAAAGAGACTCCACAACCTCTCTAGGCAGCCTGTTCCAGTTCTCCATCACCCTCACCACAAAGTAGTGCCTCCTTGTGTTGAGGTGGAACCTTCTAGCTTGTATCTGTTGTTTCTTGTCCTATCAGTGGGCACCACTGAAAAGAGCCTGGCACCTTCATTCTGACACCCACCCCTCAGATATTTATAGCCATTAATAGGACCCTCTCTCATCCTTCTCAAGAGTAAGCAGCCTCAGAAATAGAGAAGTGTTTCCAGAGTTACCTCCCCAAGTTAGTTAAAGCAGAAAAAGAACACACACATTCTTTCTTCTGCATATTAAACCACACAGTGCCACTCACTAACAGTGTTTTTAATGTGGTCTGTCATTTCATTTCTTCCTTCTGTCCACATTATTGCTTTCCCCCCTCTTACTGTAACCTATTTGAAGTTAATAACCAATGTAAAACATGAAATACGAACTCGTGGTTTATGTTCCTACATAATGCCTGGTGTTCTGCACAAGTATAATTATAAATCCTTTCCTTGGATTTTTTTTTTGCCATTGTGGCAATATATTCATAGAATCACAGGATGGCTCAGGTTGGAAGAGACCTCAGAGATCACCTACTCCAAACCCCTTGCTATGGGCAGGAACACCTCTTAACTAGACTCAGCTGCCCAAGACCTCATCCAGCCTGGCCCTGAACACCCCCAGGAAGGGGGCATCCACTACCTCCCTGGGCAACCTGTTCTAGAGTTTCACCACTTTTGCACTGAACAACTTCTTCCTAAGATCCAGTCTAAACCTACTATCCCTCAGCTTCAAACCATTCCTCCTTGTCCTCTTCCTGGATACCCTTATAAAAAGTCCCTCTTCAGCCTTCCTGTAGCATCCCTTCAGTTATTTGAAGGAAGCTCTAAAGTCCCTTTTCTAGGCTGAACAACCCCAGCTTCCTCAGCCCACCCTCAAAGCAGAGTTGTTCTAGCCTGTGGATCACTTTGTGGTGTGCTCTGGACTCACTCCAACAGCTGTGTGTCCTTAGACTGGGGACAACAGAACTGGAGGCAGTATTCTAGGTGGGGTCTCAGCAGAGCAGAGCAAAGGGGCAGAATCCCCTCTTTTGTCCTGCTGGGCACACTCCTCTTGATACAGCCCCCAGGCTGCACGAGGGCACTGCTGGCTCATGTCCTTGCTATTCTGTTATACTACCTCAAGTCATTTCTGTGCATCTCCAACACCTCCACATTGTTTTCTTCAGAGCTGTTCTCAACTCACTCTGTACCCAGCCTGTATTTGTGCCTGGGATTAACCCAACCTAGAAGCAGGATCCTGCACTTTGACTTGTTGCATTTTGAGCATTCACACATTAATCATCCATTCCAATGAGATTCATGATTCATCTGGCCCTTTCTTACACATTTATTTACCTGCAGAACCCACAAATCCCAAAAGACTTGCCTGTCATGGTGATGAACATGTGGTCTCCTCACCTTTCACATTTACAGCTAACTGCACTGAACAAGTTATGGCTCTTGGGTTGCTGGTGGGAAAGTGGAGGGAATATGATTAGGCTTAGGATGAGATTGCAGCACTTTCCCTACTTTGATACTGAAGGTACAACTACCCCAGCAGGTGAAAATGAACCAAGGTACAAATAGCAAGCTGAAAATCAGATGCTGCCATTAATGGAATAGTATCTTTGGGTATCTAGTGGAGGTAAAGCTTCTTTTTGCCACAAAATGACTTCTCTGCCTGCTTACAGAACAGAAATAAATCCTGCTCCAAGGCCTGACTTCATGCACACTGTTAATTTTTTTTTGTCTTTCTGACTTCAGGACTAGGTAGAAAAGTTTTCTTCTAAGAAGACTTTAAAAGATAGTGCCTTGATTTTGACAAATTTCCTGTAAAGATGAGGACAAAATTAAATTAAAAGCAAAGGAAGGTTTGAGTGGTAGATTTTCAGAGCTAGGCAAGCCATTCAGAACTGGAACAGTCTGAACAACTCTGAATCCTGTCTGAGCTTCAAAAGAGACATTGCAGGGATTGCATTAAATTAGGCTGCTATTGTCCCATTTTGCTGAGAAAAAAAAACCCAACCAGAGTCATTTTTGTGTAGAATACTTGAGTATGATAAAAGGCTGGCAAGTACTTGGCATAGAAGAGCAGGCTTCACACTTAAACCAGCAAACCACATTTCACCTTTGGTGTAGATCTGTTGAGAGAAGGACTTGGAGAAAAGTGACTGTGACCCATTTTGTTTTACAGAAAATGTGGATCTGATGCTCAGATAGAGCATCATATATTGTCTGAGTGCTCAAAGCTACTTATATGAGAGAAGATTGCTTTATAAGTAAGGATTTGTAGGATCAAACCTGCATAAGAGCATAAGAAATGCCCTGCTGCATCAAGCCATCAGCCTGTCCAGGCCCACATTTTGTCTCTGGCTGAAGGAAATACCATACAGGCACTGGAGCACAGAGTCATGGCCATGCCCAAACCACATGGACAGATGATTGGTGTAACATATTGCATTTATAAATAGTCAGGAGGGGATGGAAAGAAAGCAAGGAAGGGGATAATGTGAAACTTTCCTGTTCACAGGATGCTATATTGTGCCTTAGAAGATGGCTCTTGAAAGCAAACCACTCAAAACACTCACAAATAGTTCATTCCATAGCTGAATCAAAGGTAACTTTAGCCAGCAGTTGGTAAAACACAGTAGGTGCTCCCAGTAGCCATCATGTACATGCCTATAACTGCCCAGCTTACCCTCCTACGCAAACTCCTTTCTTATTTCACAGTGGGCTTGTTTGCCAGCCAGGAACAGAAGGAGAACACGATAGCAGTGCAGAGAAGGATGCTTCTGGGCCACTTTAGCCTTCTATAATATGGCCAGGGTTCACCTCTCATCTTCCACTGCTAATCAGATTAAAATTCTCCTCCATGCCAACACAACATTAGCAGTTAGACAACTTTGCTTAATACCCTGCCTATGCATATCCATTTTCAGCTTGGAGCCATTTGTTCTGTTCCAGTGTTGTCCTTAAATTTCCATTAAGCTTGTCCCTAAATGTTGTTAATGCCACTTCTGTGTTGAGAGTGCAATTACATCCTCTTTCAGTCATTGTTTTCAGTCTCTGATCAGAAGATAGGTTTTATTTTTCCTACCATCTTCAAGTCTTCCCCTGGCAGCTGTTTGGATTTGATTTGCTCTTTCTTAAGTATAGTAAAGCCAAATTGTACATGTAACTTATAATTACATGGCTAAATCTTACTATAGTTATTATTGGGGGGACATCTCACCAGCCCTTTCCTATTTCTGATTAATATATAAAACCATTATTATATCTGTATGTATTCTGATCAATTCTAGCACCTCAAATCCCACATGAACATCACCTGAATAACATAAAGCCAAATCTATCTCCAGTTGTTTCCAAATGATGATGGAAAGTAGATGTTCAGACATCCACTAGAGATAGCCAAGGTCTCAAGAGGACTTAGACCAAAACAGGAGACTTCCTTCTCACCAGGACAGAACAGATTTGGGACTGTAGCATGAGGAAGAGAGAAGAGAGGGAGAGAGGGAGGAGAGGGAAGGGGAGGGGAGAGAGAAAGGAGAGAGAACAGAGGAGAGATTTTGATTGATCAAAGTTTTTTCTTTTACCTGTGTTCTCCTTTCAATCATGAACAGAGATTAAAACAAACTGTCCCCCTGAGACTTGTCTGTTTCTGTCTCCCATTTTGTTTAGAACCCTCCAATCTGCACAGTGTTTTTTTCCTGTCCGAAGCAGACCACTTCACTGTGTGCATGCAGCTGCACTGACATATATCATACTGATAGATTTCCTAACTAAAACAGTCTCAAGTTTCTGCTGTACAGCTTGTAATGAAAATACCATGGCCCCAAATCCCATTTTTTTCTGACTTCTGCAATGCATTGCTGTATTTCCAGGGGAGCTGTATCTGAGTTACAAAGTTTGATTGTGCACTAATAGCTGTTCTGGGATTTACAGCCCTTGCTATCTCTTTGTTAGAAAGGTACCTGCCAACCACGTGAGACTTTCTTTCAGGAAAAACAATTAGCCATGCACCATGAAATCATGGATTATGAGTATTTTGGAACTTCTGGCAGGGCTGCTCTGGAGACCCATAACCTCACACTGCAAGCCTCTTGGTAGTTGGGACCCTATAAATATCAGGATCAAGAGCAATCTCTGCTTATAATTGTCCAAAGAAATAAGTTTCTGGCTCTTTCATGATGTCACTGACCTTGAGAAAAATAATTGCCAAGGGTAAAACATCTTTTGGTGATCTGTGGAGCAGTAAAATTGCTTACTCACAGTCATGACAACCCCCTGCCCTCACGCCCCAGGGCTGGGATTTGTGACCTGCCAACTGCCTGATTGCAACTATTCGTTTGGGAGGTTGGATAGTTTGGGAAATATCAAGATAAATTCTCTGCATTAACCTCAGATTGGGAGGAGAAATGCTACTATTTTATTTGGAGATGGATCAGTGGAAGTCAGTTTCAAATACTACTGATTATTCATGAGCTGAAAACAATCACTAATTCCTTGCAGCAGCAGAATTTTCTTATTTAAAATGAACATTATTGTTCAGAAATAACTCCCAAATTACCATCTCATTTGCTTTCCCCAAAAGGTATTAAATGTGCTCATATAGGGAATCAAACAAATGATGGCAAATTAGTCTGTAGCAAACAGGCTAACTAATAAAAGTTTGGAAGGGAATGAGCAGATGCACAGAGTAAGCTGGCTTTCCTGACTTGCTTTTTAGACAGTGCAGAAGGTTATCTCAGAGGGTTGGAGTGCAGAGATGTGTAGTGTGCAGCCAGGAGCTGCTGAGCATCCCAGCCTGAGAGAGCTCAGTGTGTCTTACAATGAAGTGAGATTAATTTTAGATTCTGCAGTAAAAAATAAACCAGCAGGAGTACAAATGGTCTCCCCTGAACAAGGTCAGTGTGTAGGAGTGTTCCATTGCTGGAGCTAACAGGCATATCTGTATTGATAACAGTGTGCATCAGCATTTATGGCCTCATGATTAGCCAATAAAATTTCAGATAGCTCAGAAGAACATGGAAGAAAAGAAGATTTAAAGGACCCTAGTAGAAATCCTCCCTGTCCCACAGGAAAAGACAAAGCCGCTAACAGCACACTCTTTGTTCCCAAGCATGGGTTAGTCCACAGAACAGAAAGAGGAGAATGTGATAGCAGTCAACAGAAGTGGAAACTTGCACTTTAAAGAAAGGGAAGGGAAGCAAAGGGCAAAAAACACATATGTGGCAAGTAGAGCTGAAACACTGGAAGCTTTTCATACCTACGTTTACTCTCTGCACAGTGCACAGCAGTTTCAGGCTGGTTTGGGAAGCAGTAACAGAAGTTATCACTTCCATCACCCCAAAATCTCTTTCTTCCAGAAGTAAAAAGTTCAGCAAGATGAGAAGTCGTGAAATATCAAGGGTAGATTGCATATTAGAGAGCAGTCAACAGCAGCCTTGCTCTTCTGAAAAGTAAAAATGAAAGAGGCATTTTGAGTACAGGAAAATATCAACAATTTCAGTAACTACAGCTGTCTGGAACAAAGGCCCAGTGCCTGTTCTGGGCTGATTAATGTCAATGGCAGGTTTTGCAATCTGAAGACATTCCACATTTCTGGGTTGGTGAGGGGGTCTAGCCCTTAAACAAGGCAAAATTTTACAGTTCCTCCCAGAAAGAACTGTAAAAGATCTTCTGATGCACCAGTCTCAAGTTCAAGGGCAGCAAGAAAGCAAGGCACACAGTGCTTGGCCCAAGCTCTTTCCTTCTGCCCAGGTCAGCTACATATATTTAAATTAAATAAGGCTCCTGTGTTCTTCTTGTTTGCTCTTACAGCCTTTCATCAGTTACTGAAAATAAGTATTTCCTTCCTCTATCACTTGCTTCAGCATTAGCTGAAGTTGTCAGCCCAGGGTGCGTGTCAGTTAAGAGAAAGAAAATCACTGAGCAGGATCACAGGGTTGTCCATTCCTTCTGAACTCAGTGCTTTACTTCAGCAGCTCTGCAGGAACCCACTCTTCCAAATCTTTACACTTCTGCCAGCTCAGGGACTCCAATTTCAACATTTTCTTTACAGTAACTCCTAGTTACAGCAAGCCAAATGTACATATTTTTCGACATAGATAAACCCCCTTCACTTGCATCGGAGAACAAGACCAATATGCGACCCCTCAATAGCTTTTACTATTAACATGAATACAAACAAGGCAGCCAAGTCAATAAATTACATGAGATAGTCTTCTCCCAGAGGATGAGAAGCAAGTGAATGAATAAAGGTACATATGTTAAGCAAGGCCAAGTCCCTAACAAGACATCTGTGGAAGGGAGGGAGAGAATAAATCTTTTCCTTATTCTCAGTGGAACTGTATTAATCTTGCCTCAATTAGGCTTTTCTTACCTATTGCTTTTCCCTTGTGAGCAAGCAAATCAAAACTGCAGGAAGGAGGGAAAGAGAGCCACAGCTAAGGCAGAATGTAACAACAACAACAAAAAAAGTAGGAAATTATTCTTTCAGAGCACAAAGCAGTTAAGATATTGTGATAAAGCAAAGCAGAGCTCCTCTCTGAACAGTGCATGACTTCATACAGCTTATGCACAGTATTTCCCCTTCCCACAGCCAAACAGCTAAAATTATTCCTTAACAAAGTGTTTTATCAGACAAGAAGCATGAAGTGACTTGTGAAGAACAGAACCCACTTGTAGAGCCATTGTCTCTGTCAGTCACTGAGTCCTGGTGCCCTCTTAACACAGCCCCAGGAGCAAAGGTCTGTTGATTCACTGTGGATGCCTGAAGAAACAAATTCCATTTTCACCCATGCAGTGCACAGACTCGTGTTCAGTAGCAGAAAGCTGCAGTCACTTCTTATGTTCAAGATGCCCAGTTCACACTCTGTTTCCTCCTAATACAGTGCTGACAATTAGTGATCTGCTAATCTAATAATACAAGGGATATGTTTCTCCTCTCAGAGCAGGGCAGATGAGAACACCAAAACCATACATGCCTGAAGAGCATGAGATGTGTGGATTTAGAGCCTGTGGATTTCGTACCTTCAGAGCCTGTACTCTTCAGCAATGTTGAGGCAAGTAACATAGAATGCAGAAACAGCAACAAAAATTAGCCACAGCTTTCTTGTCCAAATGTGCTGAAATCACCTTGTGCTGCAGTCAATGAGATCTACCTTTTCTATTTTTGCTAAAAAAGAGAGAATATATAATATCTATCTTCATCTGTCCATCCATCATATTCTGATGTATCATAGCACCACAAATCCCTATACCCCCCACTGGATTAACACAATACTCTCAACAGGCAAGGCCCAGTAAGTGCCTTCTTTCCCTCCTTGTCACACATTCCCTGGGAAAGCCTGAGGCTCAAGCCAGGCAGAGGCCCCAGCCTCAGGTGCAGCTGCCCACCCACCCAGAAAACCCAGGGCTCTGGACCTTCAGCAGTCATCCTCTATCCCTGCCTGAACAGTCCATTTGAGGAAGGTCAGGTGTTTCCTTCTACCTTGCTCTTTGAATCCCACAGCCCTTTCTCATCAGTCCTTTTGGTGGTCCCATTCTCCTTTGCCTTTCTCATTCCCCTTCCACTGCATCATGTAACCCCCTCCCAGCTAAACCACTCTGCAGCAGAGGAAATAAGCCCAAATGCCTTTTGTTTTTAGTGGCAGACCACTGTTCTCTGTGGCATGGCCTTCTACCCCTCTTCCCCACCTAAGATTTATTTACAGCTTAAACTCTTCGAGGCAGGAGCTGTCTGATACTCCCTATTTTCACAATGCCCAGCACAACAGAAGCTTTTTTCATGACCTTCCTTTTTTTTTTGCCCCTTGCTTATATAATGCACATGACTCATTAATATGAAGTCTCCCGTAACACGTAACATCTGCTTTTGTTTTCTATCTTTTCTTTATTCTGTGAAGTTGTCAAGTCAGCTTTGGGATATTTTGTCTAAACTGGATCCTTAGAAAGTTGATTTCACTAAGATGGGAAATCCTTTCCAATTCCATCTTTCAGGGCTAATCCCATGTTGGTATATGCTATTTCCTGATGAGATGTTTGGGTTAGCAGAACAACTTTCTTCCTAGCTGTGTCCTTCGTTTACTTTTGGAAAGGGTAATTCCTGGGTCATTAACACTTTCTTATGGTCCTGTTGAGCTTGGCAGAGTTTTCTCTCCCTGTGTTTCACAGGATTTTTTCCCCCCCTTTGTATATTCCCTTGAAAGGTTCCTTCCATCTGTTTTGTGTTTTAATGCTTGGCTGAGACTCTGCACCTTGGGTGATGTAGCCATTTCTGGTAGGGCATTATCTGCTTTGCCTTTAAAAATGGACTAGCTTTGCAATTTAGAGGGTAATGATTTATAGCCCAAATACTGCTCACTCTCTCATTACTGGTCAAACAATGATGTTTTCAAAAGTCAAATAACAGATGGCAAAGAGAAATTCTATTTCTTCTTCTCCCAAAACTAGCAGGAGAAGAGTGAGAAGAAGGGAGAGTTGGACACATGCTTCAGATTTTAAACGTAACGGTTTTCAATCAGCATTTAAGAGTTGACCAGTTCTGGAGTTAATTACAGTTTTTTCCCCTGTTTTGCCCAAAATGCCATACTCTGCAATCTGATTCAAAATTGACAAACTGATTACTGCTTCATAAAATTAAATCTCCTTTTGTGTTTAAGACAGAGTGATGTCACAGAATCATAAAACACAACCACAGAATGGTTTGGGTTGGAAGGGACCTTCAAGGTCATCTAGTCCAACCCCCCTGCAATAAGCAGGGACATCTTCACCTAGAGCAGATAAAATACAGTTGGTAAATTACTCTAAGTTTTTAATTATAACAAACAAATTGAGCTACAGTGCCAAAAATGTGTTTATATTTTGTCTTTGCAAGGGATTGCTGTTGCTACAATTACCTTGCAGCAGCATGCTGTGTTCTAGGAAGATGAGAGAAACAGCTGAAAAAATGTCAGTGGGACACACTTCATGGAGCTGTTCAGTCTGCAGAAGAGAAGGCTCTGAGGTGACCTTACTGTGGCCTTCCATTATCTGAAGGGGGCCTACAAAAAAGCTGGGGAGGGACTTTTCAGTATATCAGGGAGTGCCAGGACTAGGGGGAATGGAGCAAAGCTGGAGGTGGGGAGATTCAGACTGGATGTGAGGAGGAAGTTGTTCAGCGTGAAAGTGGTGAGAGCCTGGAATGGGTTGCCCGGGGAGGTGGTTGAGGCCCCATCCCTGGAGGTGTTTAAGGCCAGGCTGGCTGAGGCTCTGGCCAGCCTGCTCTAGGGTAGGGTGTCCCTGCCCATGGCAGGGAGAGTGGAACTAGATGATCCTTGTGGTCCCTTCCAACCCTGACTGATTCTGATTCTAAATGCTACCTAATATTAAACAGTGCCACATGTAAGAGTTAATTAGTACTTCTATAAAACATCTATACAAACAGATACAGGTGTTTTTGTCCCTCTGCCTCTATTAGATTATTACACTGTTGGTGACACAAGGTATCCTGAGGATAACATACTTGAAAAGGCCAGTTGGTAGTAGCCACAAAACAGAGAGTGAAATTTAGCTGAACAACATCTTACTGTCTGTAAACAAAAAGGAAAAGAAAGCTACAGAAAATTCCTCTAAAAAAATGCAAGTTATTGCTGTGCTATAAGCCACAGGAATCAAAGAGTACCTGAAATTCCCTGGAGAGATGAGAACCACGACTGAACAGATTACTCATCTGCCTTTTCTGATGCATTGGCTGATTTGTTTTGTTCAGAGTAAAAGGGAAATGTTTGCTTTATTCTTATAGTTTGTGTTGGAGACTTCATTGTAGCTTCTCATTTTTATAGCAAAACTCTCTGGTCACTTCAAGTACACCCATCTTTTTGCTTGTGCTCAACAAATGTCCCTCAGGAGTAATGAAAATGTCTCATTTTTGAGCAAACCATGGCAATATCTTCTGTTCTAAAACTTTCCAGTAGTGGAATCTGAATCACTTCTTTGTTACCTTGATGGAAAAGGACAAGAAAAGGCTTAAAATTTGTTTAAGTAATTGAAATAACAGCAGCTATTTTTCACCTTTCTCAGCTACCTCGGCCAAAGCTTATCCTAATGCTCCTCCAAATGCTTGGTTTCTCCCCTGCACATTTAGCTGATGCTAGCAGATGCTTAGCCTGCGTGTCAGCCCTCCAGGGATGGAGCCATAAATGTCTTCCTCAAAACTGCATCCAGTACCATTTCCCTCACAGCAAAACTTAATGACTTCGCATACGAATCAAAAAACAAATGAGGCCTCTCACTAAAAGGAATTCAAGTTAGAGTTTACTTTCTTATCCTTGCTTGACCTCAGCTTTCTGCAAGCACAGCAGGGCTCTCTCTCTTTAAAATTCATGTATTCTGTGGATGGTGCTCATAGCATCTCACTGACAGGGATGAAAAGCAACAGGGCAACAACAAGCCCTGGACAGCCATTTGATTTGATCACCTTGAACACCAGGATCTGTGAAGGAGAAAAGGAATGATTTTTCCATTAAACTGAAGGTAGACAAAAATAAGAGGATTGAAGAACAGAAGTCTAAGGCCATGTGAAGTGAATGGCCTGAATGGGCTGTGCACTTAGTGGAGAGTTACGTTTATAGCAGTTGGCATGCGGTTGTGTAAGAGTCGTGTGGTTAAGTGATCTGTCAGTGCTTATGGCTTGGGGCAAAGATGAAGTGTTCTGGAAGGCATGGGGTAAATAAAAAGATAGGAGTTGGCTTTGTTGGTTTGAGTTTTTTTTTGTTTGGGTTTTGGTTTTGGTTTTGTTTGGGTTTTTGCTTGCTTTGTTTTGTTTACCCCATGAGAACTCAATTTCAGAGCTAATCCTTTGCTTTGTGAGATCCTGATCCACAATTCCTACGTGCCTGGGTTTGGCAGAACTTGGTGTTTGTTACCAGTGCAGTGTTGCTGTGAGTGCTGCTAACAGTATCCTGAGTGGGAAAACAAGAAATGATTTATGATGTGTTCTGCAGATTGAAAATTTACTATGGAAATTCAAGGTGAGGAAAACATAAGAAAGTATTTTCTATTTATTTTGGTGATGTAGATAAATATGAATCTGGGGGGGGAGGAAGTTTGCTTTGTAAGGTTGGATATAGTTAATTAAAAAAAAACATCTAGATTATAAATACCAGAGCCTCATGTAATGTAATTCATTTTCCTTTCATTGATTTAAGCAACTATTAGACCAATTTAAAGGCAGCTATGTCAGCTCCTATCACCTAGGGGTTTGATTCTGAATATGCAAGAACTTGATTTCTTAAATTCCTTTCTATTTATCACTCCCACATTGCACAGAGAAGTTGATCACATCTCAGCAAAGTACGCACTGCCAAAGAAATGAACAACCCCCAGATCTCTCACCACATTAGCCTCACTTCAGATAGTTTTGTGTGGAGACACGTGGACATAGAAATACATCACATACTTTCACACAAAGTGTATTGAACTAAACAAAAAGATGTCCATAAACAATCAAATTATATCTACAAAACTGCATTCGAGAAAGCTTACAAATGAATTGTAATGGTGGGCTCACATAATCGTTGCTTGTTCATGTGCATTCCTTCCTTCTTCATGCTTGCTTGCCCCTGAAGTAGCAAGGTCTGTAACCAGAGAGTAACTTCTCTAAATCTCAAAGTACTGTAATCTGGGATTAAAAAAGCAAAGTGGTACCATTACAGCAGATAATTGTAACTCTGGAGAAATCGGTCAGAGCTGCAGTTCATCTCAACAAATGAGGTCAGGTTTGCTTTCTTTCATTGTGGTGTTGCTTTGAAAGGAAAGCTTTGTTTGTTTGTTTTTGCTGTATTGATAAGAGTATTGCATTCCCAAGCAGCAACAATGGAAAAGATAAGAGTAGATATCAATTCCCTGGTCTGGGTGGCCTTAGGTATCCAGTCCCTCCTCAAAGGCTTCCAGTATTCCCCTCACATGGTGTCTTTTACCCAACACATTCACAAGTAAATCTTCCTATGCTCTTTTTAGCATTTCCTATAAAATTACATACATTGCAACTGAGTAGCATGGAGCATGCAGGAAAACAGAGGAGCATTTCCTAGATACCCTCATTTTAAAGAGGGATCAACATGCAGCTCATTCACAACATTCTCCATCACTGCATGAGCACGCTCTGGTTATTAAAGAAATGTTGGCTCTACAGAACTACTAAAGAAATGAAAATAGAATCCTGGAATTTTCTGTAATTGCTTTCATGGAACACAGTCATTCAAGAAGGAATTCTGTGCAGCTGGTAAATGTGGTGTAACTACCCAAAAAACACAGCCTTCCTATAAATTCTCTATGATCCTTGAGGAAAGCTCAGGAAACAAGCTATTGCGATGCAGATCTGCGTGGTTCCCTGAAGGATACTGCACTGCCACAAATCCTTCCCTGAAGAGATTTAACTTTTCAATGGTTTACACTCAAGTGCAATTAATTTTGTGGCTCCTGCATGCTTACAAGCCTAATGTTTAGATTTTGTATCAATTAGCACAGGAGCCTTCTCCCTAGGTCATAGTATCATAGAATCGACCAGGTTGGAAGAAACCTCCAAGATCATCCAGTCCAACCTAGCACCCAGCCCTGTCCAGTCAACTAGACCATGGCACTAAGTGCCTCAGCCAGGCTTTTCTTGAACACCTCCAGGAACAGTGACTCCACCACCTCCCTGGGCAGCCCATTCCAATGCCAATCACTCTCTCTGTGAAGAACTTCCTCCTAACATCCAGCCTATACTTCCCCCGGCACAACTTGAGACTGTGTCCCCTTGTTCTGTTGCTGGTTGTCTGGGAGAAGAGACCAACTCTCACCTATCTACAACCTCTCTTCAGGTAGTTGTAGATAGCAATGAGGTCACTTTGTAAGTTACTGTGACTGTACTTAGTCAGAAACCATCTTCATCCTTTGTGTAACTAATAAGCTTGAAGCAGGCTGGTCTCTATACCAGCTGAAAGGTAAAGAAACTGCCAATAAATAGTCAAGGGTTATTGCTGCCAACTATTAGAAGTAAGGAAGAAACACATGGACACAATCTCATGTATCCTAAGATATGAATTCAATTGGGATTCAAATACTGGAACTTGTGCCTCATAGTGTTTATGTAAATAATAATCACTTGCAAGAATGCAAGTGAACCACTGGCACAGTTGTTTGCAGGCAGTTACTGATTCATGCTCTTTGTTAACAGTAAGTATTTGGACAGATTAGTGTTTAGGCAATTACTTAGGATTTGGAAAAATCTGATCGGCTTGTGCTAGGAGTGAGCTGCTAATTCCTTCCCCATTAAAAAAGTTGATCCTATAAGGAACTGTGAGAGTTTGCAGTCAAGGGGTTTTTAAGTTTCCTGCTTTGATGTTCATCTAGTTATATACATCAGCCATTAAATATTTACAGAGGAAACCTCTTAAAACAATGAAATATAAATGAGTCATTTGGTGGAGGCAGTGCATTTCTCTGCCAAGTGTTCCCTGGACTGGTATTTGGGGGTTTTTATGCAGGGAGACGATAGTGCAATCCATCTGGCAAAGGGGAATCAATATAAGGATAATTAATTTAACTTATTATTATTTTTCAAAGTGCAAGATTGATGATGGGTCATGAAAAAAAAATTTAAGCATTAGCATTTTCCCTCTGCTGTGGGCAGATGAGGTAGCTAAAGCTAACTGGTCTGTAGCCATTCCCTCTCTGACACAGGGATCTTCCTACAGAAAAGTTACAGAGGCTTCTGGGTGAAAACAATTATGATATTTAAAGAAGTAAATGTTTATGCTGCTTGAATGTTTAGATTTTAAAGTAGAAAGATATTATATCAATGAGCCAATACTTCATTGTCTGTAAAGATTCACAAATCATGGCTGGATTTGCTAATTTAGTACTTGAGCATGCTGGTCAGAGAAGAGAGTTCTAGCATAAAGGAAAAGGCACAACTGAACAAGAACTGGTACTAGCAGGCAAGCAAGCTTGTTTATCTGACTGCCTTGAGCACTTTGGGAGGAACAACCAACAACTGACAGCTGTCACTGGTAATAATAATGGCATATGGGGCCCTTCCTAGAAAAAAAACCCAACAGATTAAGCCATACAATTAAAGAGCAATAACTGCACCTTGTATTTGTGTGGTTCTTTACTTCTATTTAACCTCATTTATGACACATTTGAATTGCTGTAATTTTCTCTGCTGCTTCAAAGTTTTTTTTTTTCTTTTATTATTAATTCCTTTTTCTCTTTCTTTTTAATGTAAACAATGGAAGGAGTGTAGCAGCCCCACCAGCTGCAGAAATTTGCTGCTTGTTTGTAGAGGAGATAAAGTGAAAGCACAAGTAATGCAGATCACCTTGTCAGCCTCTAGTGGAAAGAATGCAGTGGGATAAGGATAAATTTAACACTGAGGCAGGAAACAGACGTTACTGGTATTTCAGGTAGGAGAGTATTTTCCTAGCTCCCACCCCACAGAATGGGTATCTGCTCTTACTATTTGCTGTGCCTTGTTCAGGAGATGAACATCATCACTGTATTTCTGATTACAGGAATCAAAAGAGAACTTCAGCTGTGATAGAAACGGAGCAAGAACATCTCCAGGATCACTCAGTGCTGGAAGGGAAAGCATCATGTTATTACAAACTGAATGCAGCACATTCGTGCTGTGGGGCTAGACAACATTCTCAGACTCTGATGTGAGTGAAGATGCTTAAATCTAAATAAAAGCAGTATTTAGATATGTGTTTGTTTTAAATGTAGAGAACTCAAAGCAGTAACTGAGCATTTAAGCTACCATTCATATATTCATTCTCTCTCCCTTTCTTTAAGGACAGTAAGTTTCTGACATTATTGGTATTATGTAATATCTTTCACTTACTCTCTTTTGCACTCTTTGTGACTGTAAGTATTTTTGAAAGTTGTCTCTATTATTCCCCACATAAGTTCCCTTTAGCTTTAGGCTTCAACAGCTCAGCTACCAATGCTATGAAAACCAGAAAGCTTAATAACCCTTGACACTTCACATAAACTTGGGAGCTGTTGCACTGCAATCTGATAGAAACCGTCGCAGACGCAGTATTTGGATGGCTACATGAATTAAACAAGGGCTTGATTCTCTGTCTAGAAATAAAATTTACAACAATCAGTTTTCTAAAACAGTGGGGGAGTGTGGGGCTTGTTTATCCTACTTTTCAAGTAATAATTTCCTTCCCCCTCTTTCATTGAATTAAAGGAAATATTAAAGCTTGTGAACAGCTATGATAGCTTCCAGCCAGATCACTTTGGTTCTGTGATCACTTTAAATTTAAACTACATGCTTAAGTCATTTCTCTCCACCAAATGTAAAATACTTTCCCTTACAGCTGCCCAGAATAATATAAGATTTGAGCCCTCTTAACTCTTACCCTACAAACTCCAAGGGGAAAATATTATTGCATGCTGAGAGTCATTATGGTGATTCCAGCCAAGTTATCAAAAAACTCACTCATTTTTCTACTCTGTGCTAATACTTTCTGAGCAATAATGGAGATTTTTGGAGGGTTTTGTAAATAACAGTTTATTACTGAAGAGATGCCTGTGCTGTCTTTGTGCAAGCATAAGGTTAACCATGCCACACTGAAACGTTTTCTACCTTATCCAGCACCTGCAGAACTCATTTGTAGCTGTTTATGCCAAAGGGGTTTCACATTTGCAGTGGGTGAAGTGGCTTTCTAAGCCAGCAGGAAGAGCCTGCTCTTGTGTCATGCTCAGGTGTTGCTGGAGGAAAGCAAAAAGCAATCTTGCAAAGACACAAAACCATTCTGACCACAGTGTGCCTATTAAACAGAAGCCTTACAATGTTTTAGTAATGCTGAATCAGAGTGTACAATCTCGTGAGTGCCTCTGCAGCTCACCTGCCTAGAAATTCCTCAGCATTTCAACAGGATAGGCCAACATTTCCCAAACACTTCTAAAAAATGAATGACTGTAGAAAACCATCATCACTCCCAGTTTGCCATATCTTTCCAGGGAAAAAAACAAACACTTGGTTAGATGCAACACACAAACCCAATATTAGAACACATTTACCATCTGTGATGGACACAAATACTTGGTAAGTTTTGCTATTAAAACTCATTCCCTTGGTAACTGTCCTTAATACCAACTCCTTCCTCACTGCCTAGAGTTTTTGCTTCATGAAGATGCTAATGACCCTTTGCACCTGGATTCTCTTTGCTCCTGGGTTTGTCAAGACTTTGGTTCAGACCCGAATTGGGCAGTCACAGTCAGCAATCAACATTAGTAATAGCTTGCCCAGACCCGATACTTGTCTCAACAGTATTGGTTTCAGAATCAGTGAATATAACAAAGCTTTCCTTTAGTTATAAGGAAAGTGTCAGGCATGTTTTTCACCTCTTAATAATTTATCACATGAGAATATTGTTGTGTGAAGATACAATCAGGCTGCTGGAGCATCTCTGCTATGAGGACAGACTGAGGGAGCTGGGGTTGTCCAGCCTAGAGAACAGAAGGCTCCAAGGAGATCTAGAAGCGGCCTTCCACTACCTGAAGGGAGCTACAAGAATGCTGCAGAGGGACTGTTTGCAAAGGCCTGCAGTGATAGGACAAGGGCAATGGTTTGAAATGAGAGAAGAGGAGATTTAGATGGCATGCTAGGTACAAGTTCTGCACCATGAGGGTGGTGGAACACTGCAACAGGTTGCCCAGGGGGGTAGTTGAGACCTCATTCCTAGAGATACTGAAGGTGAGGCTTGAAAATGCCCTGGGCAACCTGCTGTAGTAGAGGGTGTCCCTGCTGACTACAGAGAGGGTTGGATTGGATGACCTTTGGAGGTCCCTTTCAGCCCAAACCATTCTATGATTCTATGACAGCATAGAATAGCATCAATGTAAAGCAGCCTAAACTGACACTTAAAACAAAAGTAAATAATGTAGACAGATGCAGTAAGTCCTGAGGATATCCTCTAACTCTGAACAGCTCTCTCCTTCCACTGCCTGTTGTGTGACTAAGAGTTTTCAGTACTTACTCCACTACTGTTTATTTTCTACATGGATTGATTTTATATACAAGGAAAACAAAGGAAAAAGGAGAAAAACATGAAAGTGTGTTTCTTCTTTGTGATATTCTAACCACTCTGGGAGCAAAAAGGGTTATTAAGCCTCTTTTATCTTGAATATATTTAGTAAATTATGTCTCCCTCTGATCAGTTAACTGTTTTTCATACTTCACTGATACTCCACAATAAACTTCACTGAAGTCTCTGCAAAATGTGCAGCTGAGAGAAAAGCATTAGAAAGAAAATAGGATGCATGAGAAGTGAACAAATAAGTCAGAAGTCGTGAGACCTTTATGTGAAGGCACAACACAGCCCTTTGCAGCCTGCCTCTACAGCACTTGCTGCCTTATATCATCATGTGTGCAGCAGAAGCAGAAAGGTTAGGAGAATAAAAGTGATTAAGGGCTGCAAAACCTCTGGTATGGCCAGAGACAGAAAAGATGGAGGCTTAGCTTTCTAAAAGGGAACTGTCAGGATGGATATATTGAAGTAAATCAAATAAAGAAGGTGACTCAGAAGCTGCTGTCTCTGCACCTCACCGCCCAGAACAAGATGATATTCAATTAAATTAAAGGTGTGAAAATGAGAACTGACACAAAAATACCTCTCCATAGTAACCAAACCATGGAACCCAATGTGACCAGAAGTCATCAACTCCACCAGCTTAGGGAAACTCACATGAAGGGACTAGATATCTACAAAGACATCAAGATCATTGAGGTTTTATCACATTAGGTGATATACACAGTGATTTAGGCCAGTAAGAAACTTTTGCAAGCTACAACCAGAGCCAGCATGGAGAGCTACATGTTCTTGCATCCTGTCCTGAAGCACCTAGCACAGATACCATAGAAGAAAGAACAGAATTTGGGTTTGAAGTTCAATAAGTAAGAGAAGGCCATAAAGACATTGCATGTCCACTTTTTTACCCTAAAGCAAAGACTTGTTTTTACCCCCAGTTCAACTAGTAACTCAGCCATTCAGATCATCTAAGAGAGGAAGAGTCATGACAATCAGGAACATTTTTAAAGAGGATTATTTAGTGCAATCAAGTATTTGCTAACTCTTTCCTTTTCTACATGATTACTACTTTTTGTTTGGAAGTCATTTGTTGCAAGGAAATGAGACCTTATTGCTCTAATACCTTAAGAACACATTTAGATATTTTCTGAGATTTAGTACATCTGGAAATGTTGTCTCAGAAGTGTGTTAGTTGACTTGTATTCCAATTTGACTTACCTATGCTGTTTGACACAAGCCTTTGGTGTAGCTATAATTAGAGGCTATTAATGAACTTCTCTCTCAATCGAACTGAGGCATCACAAAACAAAGACAGGCTCTGGGATGCCTTTCTGGGGTTGGTGCTGTATGCTCAAAAGCTGGAACAGAGCTGTACCAAAATTGTATCTGTACAGGTGATTTACTCTTCATGCTGAAGCCAGCTTCTAATTCCTGAACACTGTGCCAGTTAGACTTTAGACATCCAGGGTCATTCTTAATTAGAGATTATAATAAATTTACCAGCCAAGCATGTGACCATTTACTGCATTTTTCTGGCCAGTAGTAGAGCATTCTAATTTATTGTGCCAGATCTTTGCATTTTCACAGAAGTTTTACTCAGCACTTAATTTGCCTAGTGAAATTGATATTATGCCACTGTTACATATCATGAGACTTCTGATTGAAAATTACTGATGAAAAATTGTTGCTAAACTGTTTCCTGCTGTGCCTCACTGTTTACATGCACACAGTCAGACTGCTGTGCAGATTTCTGGCTATACTACCTTGCCTTTAGCAGCATCCTGAGGAGCTTTGAAAACAGTAGCAGAGTATATATAACAGCTAAAGCTGAGTTTCTGTGTCATTCAAGGAAGACAGCACTTAAACAGAAGGTGGAATCAGCCAATAAAGCTCTGAATTGCATTTATTCCCTTTAAATTCTTACATGGTTTCAGCACTGAAGCCTTTGTATTTTAATGGCAAAGTCAATATGGGATGGTCACAGAATCACAGAGTTTTAGTGGTTGGAAGGGACATAAAATGATCATCTAGTCCAACTTCCCTGTCAGAGAAGGATCACCTAGGGCAGGTCACACAGGAATGCAAAAGCGGGTGGCTTTTGAAAGTCTCCAGAGAAGGAGACTCCACAACCTCTCTGGGCAGCCTGCTCCAGTGTTCTGGCATTCTCACAAAGAAAAAGTTTTTCATTACATCAGGACCTCTTCCATCTCACAGACTTTTTAGATGGAGTGTACAGCTTTAAGATGATATTTAGGAGCTTGTACCAGTAACTGACTTTATTTCATCAGTGATGAAGCCAATCTACCTCTGCAGTAAATTTTCACAGCTATATTAGGCTACCTGTAAGAGTACTGACAAGGTTAACTCCCTCATAAATGTGTACATTCTCTTTCTTTATTTCAGTATGCCTTCAGAAAGGTAACATATGAGCAGTTACCAAAACATGGCCTAAAAAACACCTCACTGTCCTGCCAGAACAGATGTGGTGGTGCAAAAGAGCACTGGAGGCAAACCAGCTCTTCTTCACTTACAGATGTTTGCCAAATGTGGCTATAAGAAACAGCAGAGCAATGTTTGCCCATAATAACCCTTCCCCTTTGCATTCCCACCCTGTCTGGTGCCTTGCAGTAACTAGGTTCCTTCTTCCCTTTTGATTTGTGAAACTTTTCTCATGCGTTAATTTTTTTTCCCTGTGGGTCATGATTGTGGCATAACTTCATTAAATGTTTCTGGTCTCAGGTACATTTACCTCAGCAAGGCTCTGCAGAAGGGAAAATGATAGATTTGCTTTGGATGTCCTCACAGCTGTGAAACGTGGATGGCAGTGTTGCTGGAACATAGTCACTTGTAAGGTTTCCTGTACTTTCTATGTGCAGCATTGCCAAGAATATTCCTAAAGGCAGCTTTTTCAGAGTGACTTGGAATGTGACACTGTAGATGAAAGCCATGCAAAAGCAAATGAGAAGCAGAATTAGAAAGAAATAGAATATTCCAGGTTAGCTGCATTAAATTCAAGAAATTAACAAGCTTAAAGGAAAAGATTCATTTTCCCCTCCCTTCACCAATTAATAATTTCCAACTTAACATTGCCCTCTCATTTCCCTGACATCTATCAACAGTGACACAGAAGATGCTTATGCTTTATCTGCTTGCTATTTACTCATGAGTGCAACTCAGCCTCTCAGACAAGAAGTCCACGAGCACACAGTTCACAGATTTCAAATAGCCTCTGGATCTCTGCTTATAGTTGGAAGTGGCACAGTAGCAGAGCTGGCTTAGCCATGTTTATAAAAAGCACTGTCCCCTTTTAACCTGGAGAAATTTAGTCCTGTAGGACTTTGTGTGCTTAAAAATTCAGCATCAGGCACTGCATCATGTTTTACTGACAAAACTCACAGCACAGAGCAGCAAGTAAGCTCTGCTTCTCAGGACCTGGAGGAAAGGTTGCTGTCTCCTGAGAAGCCTACCAAAGCAGCTGCAATTCAGTGTGTGTCCCATTGCTCACACGATAAATATCTCCAGTTTCAGCTTCTCCAAGGACATCTGTTTAGCTTCTGACTTCTTTTAAAAAGCACCTTTTCCTCAGGAGCTGAAATCCAAGGAGACATGTTCAAGTGGGCTCTGGAGCTGCTGCTGAACTCTGGCATGTGCTGTGCTCCGTGCCAGCTACAGCGCTTGGGTCTCACAGGCGATGCCGTCTGTGGTGTAACCACAAGAACAGCTTCCAAGCCCTGCAAATTTAATGAGTCTGAGCACACTTCTTACATCCCAGAGCAGAGCAGCTGAAACCTGAAACACATACTGCAAGCCTCATTTCCTAAGAAGCATATGCATAGAGAGGGCATAGTGCTAGTGATGCACACTAAGAAGACATTGATTTAGCAGAATTTACAAAGGGAAAATTAAAATTAGCCAGATTCCAGGTTGCTCAATGCAACTGTTTGTCTTGCTGTGAGAGCAGCTTTTCTAACATCTGATAATGCTTGCAAGTCTCTTGGCTTATCTTTTATTGCCCGACTATCTTCTATTGTTCTAAATATACACACAGACAGTGACTAAGAATGCAGGTTTTAACCAGTCATGTACCGGTGCAAAAATCTAGTCAAATGCTTTTGTTGTTTGTTGGAGGTCTTGATTCAAACATGGATGAAGAACTGGATCAAGCATCAAGCATTACACAAAGCAATCACATTGGTGCAGACACCAGTGTATCCTTTTTTCAGGCCCAGAGTGTAAAGTCACAGCCTTCATTTGCAAGGAAAAGAAAAGAACTTTGCAGGTGCCTTTCATCTCTTGCCTTTCTAATCCTATTATTCTGCATGTCATAGTCCAGAAGCTTTAAGGTCCAGCTGAACAATTTTCAGAGCCTGTCTCCTTTTGCCAGGAGCTGATATATTATTCTGAGGGTGTAGAGAGTTGGTTGCAGATAAAATACCAGCTTTTCTCTCATGTTCCTCAGGTGCTTGTTCTTTACAGGAGCTGCTGTTAAACATCTCTACAAGAAACACAGAAAAATCCACAGTATTCATAAAGAATATGAAAAGAAATATTGTACTTTTCAGGGAAGAACACAGCTTGGGAGGGAGTGAGAATGAATCACAGTGAATCATTTTCACTCACTGAATATGGTGCAGTAATGGGATGGAGGAAAGGAAGATTGTGGAGATATTTGCCTATGTCATTCCATAAAGCAGCAGCTAAACCTTCTCAGGACTCCTTTAAGAGTTGTATGAATCATTTAGTGTAGATACATATTTTGTACAAGCACTTAGTAGAGCAAAATCATTAAGGGAATAAACCCATGGGCTGATGTACCAGTGGCAATGAGTGCTGACATGACAAGATCTGGGATGTGGCATCCAGGATGTAGGTAGTCTGCAGAGAGAAGTACTGGACAAAGCACCAGGTGACACTGTGGGGCAGGCAGACTGACACAGCTCAAAGGTAACAGAGAAGTGCTGTGATGGTCAAGCAATTTCAGAGTGCAGGAAGGATTCTCTGCCTTCTACCAAACCTAATTTAAATCAAAGCCATTTGCCTTTCCATCAGTTAACAGTGTTTATCCAGGTCCATTTTTCACTGATTCATCTCCACTTTGTGTTGCTAAAAGTTGGCCTTTGCTCAGGGAGACAGTTTGGCAGGAAAAAGATCCCTTTGCTTGCTCAAGGTCTTCTTACTCACTAGCAAGGGCCAAGTTGTCCAGTGGAGCTGGAAAGTGTGCCAAGGAGCGTAACTCGGTTTGTTTTTCTTGTCTTCCATGGTCATAAAAAGGAGCTGCTGCCCTGCACCATGGAAGATGCAAGTTAGGACAGTATTGTGAATCAGACTGGGTAGGTGGAAGAGAAAAGTATGTGTTAGATGTGCTGGGCATGTTGGCCAACCTAGCTGGAAGAAATCAAATGAGGAGTGGTTTGCTGACAAGAGGAATGAAAAGGAATCCACTCTGCCAGAGGAAAGGGAAGGAGAAGTCCCCTTCCAGCTCTTTACAAGATGAAAAAAAAAAGTGATGCAGAGAAGTTCTTGCTAATAGCAAGAAATGCCCTGACAAGCCAGCCCAGAGCTCTCCATTTCCTCCTCCCTGCCTTCATTTAATTTAAAATAATTATTTCATCCTTTTTTTTGAAGAAAAAAAACCCACAACAACGAAAAAACAATCTACAAAGCATTTAATGGCAAATCCTTACTGAGGTAATTCTTTGCAAGAGAACAGCACCTGAAGTAAGAGGATTTTGTGTTTGGTCTCAGTCACACAATCACAGTCACAGAATGGCCTAAGTTGGAAGGGACCTTAGAGATCATCTACTCCAGCCTCCCTGCCATGGGCAGGGACACCTCTCAACTAGACTCAGCTGCTCAAGGCCTCATCCAATAGGGCCTTGAACACCCCCAGGGAGGAGGCATCCACAACCTTCTCGGGCAACCTATTCCAGAGTCCCACCACCCTAGCACTGAAGAACTTCTTCCCAAGATCCAGTCTAAACCTACTCTCCCTCAGCTTCAAACCATTCCCCTTTGTCCTGTCTCTAGACACCCTTACAAGATGTCCTTTTTTAGCCTTCCCGTGGAATCACTTCAGGTACTGGAAGGCATCTTTAAGCCTGCCCCCCCGAGAATCTTCTGTAGGCTTAAACAACTCATCTCCTTCATCCTGTTCTGATAACAGAGATGCTATATGCACCTTAATGGGGAACACATAATGAATTATTACAGGATCTGAGGGCTAGAGCATGAAATTAGGAAAAAAATTATTAGCAAGAGAGTGCATTAGAAAGAGGGTGGGTAATTAAACACTGGAACCATTTAGCAAGATCAGGGTGGATTTTCCATATGGTTTAACATGTTGGTACTTAGGCTGCTTCATAACATGGTTTCTTGTACCAAATCTGTAAACACAGTTTGGTAACACGGATTTTTGTTTCAGCTTGCAGCAAGTACATAAATAGATTTCAAATCATTAACAGGAAGGCTAATAACAACAACAACAACAACAAAAGAGATAAATCAAGCTACCAGGCACTCTGGTAATCCCACTCACCTTTCATACAACGCAGAGGGATTTCAAATCATCTTCCAAAGGGCAGATTGGGTTAGAAAAGAAAAATAATATTCATAAGAGATTTATAATTAAAGCCAAAGATTCATTTCCGCTTGAAACAGATGGTCAGGCAAAGGCATGCTGGATAATTTAGCAAAAGCCTGTGCTTCAACTAGCTAACAACAGCAGCAATTTAATCTTCCATCTAGTTGCACAGGGTAACCTGTTTATTGCGTATTACGGATCAGGAAATGTCTGCATTGCTTAATAACTAACACACTTACAAGGCCAGCCCAGATCTAGAGTCATGAGCAGCTTTACTGCTTTTGATGGAAATCAATTTAAATGGCAAGTGCAGAGAGAGACAAACAAGACATAAAATTCTAGAGAAGAATAAGAGATTGAGGGCAGAGTGAATCAAGAGGAACCTAACATGATTAGAGTGAAAGGCAGATAGCTAAAGTATCGCTGAGATGCTGTGGAGGCAGCAGGTAAATGCAGTATGTTTGATAGACAACAGAAAGGAAGTTTTCCTTTATTTCTTTAAAGTAAACTAAGGAACCATGACACAGTCAGAGCACTGGATGGATCCATTTCAACAACAGCACTAGAACACATTTTCCATACCTTGAGAAGTCCTCTGTCTCAGGAGGCAATGTAGAAGAGAGTCATGGACATGTCTTTTCATCTGGGAATAAAACAGTGTTGGGTCTATTGCATCTCCAGGAGCTTTTTTCCCATCTACCTCCCCTGTAATAAACAAATTGGTTTGCTGCTGTCACATCTATGTTAGCAATTCCCCAAGTGCCCATCTAAGCCAGTACTTAGAGGTCCAGCATCTGGACCTGTAAGCAGCACTAACTACCCTCTCGGACCTGCCCTATTTTCAGTATTAAAGCTGTTAAGTGGTTTCCAGCAGTACTGATGTCCTTGCAAAGCAACTCTACTTTTGTTCATATTTTCAGAAAGCACTTGGTGAAAAAAAAAAATTAATGATCTTTGGGGAAAAAAATATCAATGAGCAATTCCAGACTGAATCAAATCTGGAATTAACAGACAATTCTACACATATATTTGATATGCAGTAGGGAAAGTATTACTCATCCTGTCAGGTTTTAGGATGCAGATTATTAAGCCAGCCTGAGTGTTCCCTTACCCCCTGCTTCTCCCAGCTGAACCGTGGGCACAGGCAGTAGCTGATTTTAGAATGTGACTTCCACTTTCTCACACATTGCTCTCTACAACTCCCTGGAAGGAGGCTGTAGTTAGGTGGGTGTTGGTCACTCCTCACTAGTATCAAGTGATAGAAATGGCCTCAAGTTGCTCCAGGGTAGGCTCAAGTTGGACACCATGAAAAATCTGTTTACTGAAAAGATGGTCATGTATTGGAGCAGGCAGCCCAGGGAAGTGGTGGAGTCACCATCCCTGGAGGTGTTCAGAAAACACGTAGACATGGCAGCTTGGGACATGGTTTAATGGCCATGATGGTGTCAAGTCAGTGGCTGGACTCTCACCTTAGAAGTCACAGAATCACCAGGGCTGGAAAAGACCTCCAAGACCATCAAGTCCAGCCTATAACCTAACACCATGACATCAGCTAAACTAGGCCACCAAGTGCCACATCCAATCTTTCCTTAAACACCTGCAGGGTTGGTGACTCCACCACCTCCCTGGGCAGCCCATTCCAGTGCCTAATCGCTGGTTTTATGAGGAGATGCTTCCTAACACCTAACCTAAACCTTCCCTGGTGCAGCTTCAGGCCATGCTCTCTTGTCCTGTCACTAGAGGCCTGGAAGAAAAGTCTGACCCCCACCTTACTACAGCCTCCCTTCGGATACCTGTAGAGTGTGATAAGGTCCCTGCTGAGTCTCTTCCTCTCCAGGCTGAACACCTCCAGCTCCCTCAGCCTCTCCCCACCAGACTTTCCCTCCAGGCCCTTCCCCAGCCTTGTCGCTCTCCTCTGGACCCACTCCAGCACCTCAATATCCTCCTTGCAGTGAGGGGCCCAGAGCTGCGCACAGTGCTCGAGGTGAGGCCTTAGCAGTGCCAGTACAGGGGCAGAATGACATCCCTAGTGCTGCTGGCCACACCACTGGCCAAGATGCCACTGGACTTCCATGCCAACTGAAAGGATTCTATCATTCTAATGGTGAGAAGGTCCAGATCTCAGTACACTGCAGCTAACCCAGACAACAGGGAGGCTGCCACAATACTACAGTACCCTAACTTAAGTGCTGCTGTGACAAAACACCAGTAGAGCACACCTGACAAAGTGTTCTGAGGAATTAAGACCTTGTGGTTTGAACATTAGACTCTAGTTCAGGCCATCTGGGCTTCTGCCAGCCCTTGCCTTGACTTTCTCTTTCACCTTGGAATAAACTGTGTCTTGTTTGCTACATGTAAAACAGAAACAGACATAAGGCTCTGCACTGCAAACTGTGAGGGGAAGTTTAGTGCCTGTCCAGAAGCTGCTTGAAGCCAAGTGCACAGGGTGGAAGAAATAAACAGGTTCTTAGAATCATAGAATCATAGAATCAACCAGGTTGGAAGAGACCTCCAAGATCATCCAGTCCAACCTATCACCCAGCCCTAACCAGTCAACCAGACCATGGCACCGAGTGCCTCAGCCAGTCTTTTCTTGAAGACCCCCAGGGACGGTGCCTCCACCACCTCCCTGGGCAGCCCATTCCAATGGGAAGTCACTCTCTCTGTGAAGAACTTCTTCCTAACATCCAGCCTATACCTACCCTGGCACAACTTGAGACTGTGTCCCCTTGTTCTATTGCTGGTTGCCTGGGAGAAGAGGCCACCCCCCACCTGGCTACAATGCCCCTTCAGGTATGTGTGTCTCAGCAGTGTTCCAGTGAGATGGAGAAATGTCACCATTCAGCAGTGATAAATCCACATCTCACACACAGAATCAGGAAAAGCAGAAGGAGTTGTTCACAGCAATGGAAGTGGAGTAGCTATTTTATGGATTTTATTACTCACCTATATGACCTTCAACATGTTCAGTTGGGAAAATGCAACTGCTAAAACACTTTGATTGTGCATGCTACCCTGAAGGTTCCATCCACATAGATATATTCTCTCTGAGTTGGTGGGAGTTAAACTGTGCCCACCCTCTGGAACCATGAAATGTGAAAAAGGAACATTTGAACATTTCCTCCTTAAAGGAGGACATCCACATTTTCCCTGAACTGGAAACTGCAGGCATAACTACTAGTAGGATGTAAAATGTAATTTTACATACAGCTTGTTCTGTGTGCTCTTTATTTAACACATGTTGATCCTCTGTTTTGCAGAGGGAGCTTTTAGCAGATGGCTGAACTTGAGATAAAGAATGGAATTGCTGTGAGAAAACATCAAAGCCTTTTTGCAGGACAGTTTCAAACCTGATTTTTTTTTTCTGTATAAGAATAAACAAGACCTAAGAAGTAAAAGATTGCGTCACATGAAACAACAAAGATAGGTACAGAGTACCCAGCCAGCATTCTGCCTGGGCTCCTTGACTGGGGATGCCATCTCGAGATTGAAGCAGCAGGGGATGCTCTAGGCTCAGTGCAGCCTCCACAGGGCAGATCTTGAACACTACAGCTACCTTCCATCACATGAGCGTTAGGCTTTCCAGCCTCCTGGATGCCAAAGTGTTTTGCTACTTGAACCAAGGAATGAATAGGTTAAAATAACTCTGAAAGTACAAGGAGTACATAAGCCAAATTGCATTAGCAATGGCTCCCTGACTAGCCCCGGATGTAGCTGTCAATGAGAAGCTATCATCAAAAGGAGATGCTTTCATGGGAAGCAGAACTGGGTCCAGCCCATGCAAAATGACTGCAGACAAGATCTGCAGAAGGCACAAAGGCTGCTGAAGAGCTACACAACAAGGAAGAGGATGCAGCCACAAAGTGATGTGGCTCACTTGAACAATTCAATGAATAACAGAAATTAAGCCTCTTCAACAAAACATGTTTTACTGAAACCAGCTGTGGACTGATGGACAAGGAATGAAGTGTACTAGTAGCATGGTTGGAGTGGTGAGAAACCTTCCATCAGTCTGAGAGTCACAAAGGACATGCAGTTCATCGGAGGCAGAAGAGGACTCCTTTCTTCTCAGGAGATGTCACTTTTTCCTTTACACAGCTTGAAAGAAACTACCACTGGAATACTGCATTTACTTTCAGTGCCCACAATTTTCATAGCCTGCTGAAAGTGTTGAAAGAAACTACCACTGGAATACTGCATTTACTTTCAGTGCCCACAATTTCCATAGTCTACTAAAAAAGGGAGAAGCTGTGCAAAAATGCCTCAGTTCCTATTCAGGGATTGAGGAGAAAGAGTCATACAATTATTAGACTCTCAGGACTCAATCTGTTTAGCTTCTAAAAAAAGTGAAGATTGGGAAACAGATGTGCATCACAAGAGGAAAACATCAGGTGCCAAAGGACTCTTAGGCTTGGGGAAAAAGGTAACATATGGCTGGAATCTGTAGCCAAACAACAAAATAAATTAGAAAGAAGGCATCTATAGTTTTAACTCAGACACTGCTTATTACTAGGGATTGACAAAGGGCAGAAACAAATTCTTGGTCACTCTCCTCTGCCCCTGTCCTGGCGGGAAGTCTCCAGGCCTTGCACCAACTCTCTCCCAGGTGTAGAGGGGCTCCAAGTGGGCTCGAAAGGTGAGCAGGAAACCATATTTAACCAGTCTACTGTATGAGCAGGCAGGACAATGACATCTGGTTCATGAATTTAGGATTCTGTTATATGAAATACTTTCTTGTGCAGCTCTGAGGAGTAACCAAGAAAGACCTGGAGAAGAGGAGGCTCAGGGGTGATCTTATTACTGTCTACAACTACCTGAAAGGGCATTGTAGCCAGGTGGGGGGTGGCCTCTTCTCCCAGGTAACCAGCAACAGATCAAGGGGACACAGTCTCAAGTTGTGCCAGGGTAGGTATAGGCTGGATATTAGGAAGAAGTTCTTCACAGAGAGAGTGATTTCCCATTGGAATGGGCTGCCCAGGGAGGTGTTGGAGGCACCGTCCCTGGAGGTGTTCAGGCAAAGCCTGGATGAGGCACTTAGTGCCATGGTCTAGTTGATTGGATAGGGCAGGGTGATAGGTTGGACTGGATGATCTTGGAGGTCTCTTCCAACCTGGTTGATTCTATGATTCTATGACATGATTTTAGTTGGACTTCAAGCACTGTCTTCTAGTACAAGGTCTCATACTGATCTTCACTGGCAGGGATGAGAAGTAAACAGATGTGAGTGAGATGTCAGCCAGCTGAACCTGTACTAGAGAAAATCCTTCACTGATTTTAATAACAACCCCACAGTTTAGTCACTGCTTAGAAGTAAGAAAATGATTGGAAATAAGGACAGGAACCAGAAAAGGCTCATCTAAATTTGCTCATTATCTGGGGATAACTTGAATCTTGGCATACTCACAGGATAAAACATATAATGTCTTTCCTGTTAACGACTGGGTATCTGGGGCCGTGGGAGGGTGAGGAGGGCAGTGGGAGTGGAAGCAGCAAGGCATGTTCCTCCTGACGCAAGCTAGGCACTTCTTGTTCTTCTCCTGCTGCCATTCTACTCGGTGGGGGGGTCTGAGCAGACTTTCACATCAGATCCTGAAAGCAAAATTAATCACTTTGCCTTTTTCCTTTCAAAGAGAAGGGAAAAAAATTAATCTAGTGGTAGTAAAAATCTCAAAGAAATCATGTTGAAAGACAAAAGGTTGTGAATTGCTGAAGTCATCTGGGCTGGAGGCCAGGGCTGTGCTTTCCCTCTGTATCCCTGCAAACCATTCTTTGTGGAGGTTAACATTTATTAACTGCAGATACTTCCCTCTGCTGTCCAAACAGAATGGAAATGATTAATTTTCAAACCCTCCATAATCACACAGTAATAAGAGATTGATTATTTAAGTATATTAGAAATAGATTGTGCTAAGATGTTGCACAGTGAGTACTTGAGAGCTTAAACAGTTTGGTAAAGAGAAAGACCACCAAGCAAAAAAACCTTCAGTATGCTTTTTATCAACACTAAACATAATCCCTCCACCCAGAGTGATAAAATGTAATGAAATCTGGTAATGAAAACCCAAATAAAACTAGAATCAATCACTATAAAAAAAAGCTATGCTGTCAGAGAAAGACTTACAAGGTTGCCCAAAGGTAAGACATTACTACTTACACCCTTGGTATTAAAGTTTTGCCAATATTCAGAGCTTTGAAGGTTGGGAATAAAAGAGGATAATGATAGATGGACTATTTCTTTGATGACATTCAGCTTACTCTCCCAAAATGTTCCTTTAAAGCAACTTGGAATTCCTTCACTCCACGTATGATACCAGTCATGGCTTGGCACTCTTTGTTCTGTTCATAGGCCCAGGTTGCTCCCCCTCTAGCCAGCTTGAAAAATCAAAATAGATCTTGGTCACCTAAGAGGAAGGAATGAGTCTGTCTCATTAAAATGTAGCAAACCTCTCCAAGTGTACTGGAATCTGACAGCAGTGATGTCCTTTTCCAAACCATTCTTATTTCTAGAGCCTACTTGACTTTGTCCTTTGTGCAGGTCTGTGCTGGCTAATCTTAACTAGCAGAAGCAAAGCTGCATTTAAAGGAGGAATAAACATGGCCTTGCCAACTAATTTTCCAAAGTGATCTTTTGAAGCATATCTAGGGAATGATAACAAACATCATGGCCTGCAGTGATTTTAGGTGATTAAATACTTGACTTTTACTGAGACTCTGATGTTTGCAGGGAACTTTAAAAATAATTTTTTTCAGGCTATGCTGATATGACATTTCAGGAACATGTTCTCCACTCATTATGGAAATTCACAATAACAGTCATTAATCAGTTCTGCTACTTCAGCTGCAAACTAAACTTTAGCAACGTTGCCCTGATTGTAATTGAAATTAACAGAATTTAGGGCATGACCTTTTAACCATATCATGGAACATACCTTTGTTGCAATGTTAATGCAAATCCAGGTACATGATTAGATCTTCATTCAGTCTGTTAACAGTATCTATATCAATTAATATTAACTTGCTTGTCAGAGGTGAAAATGAGCATAATTCAGGGAAAGAGAACAGTTTTGTATTTCCACACTGGCCTGCCTTTTAGACAGCCCCTCCATTTCGTCAAGACTTATTTCACAGAAATGAAGTTAAATACATTATTGAGTACTGTGCTGAACAGGAATGGAATGCTGAGGTGAAACTTGTGCTATGTAACTGCTAAATTAAATCATAGAATCAGTCAAGGTTGGAAGGGACCACAAGGATCATCTAGTTGCAACCCTCCCTGCCATGGGCAGGGACACCCTATCCTAGTTCAGGCTGGCCAGAGCCTCATCAGGCCTGGCCTTAAACACCTCCATCAACCACCTCCCTGGGCAACCCATTCCAGGCTCTCACCACTTTCATGCTCAAGAACTTCCTCCTCATGTCCAGTCTGAATCTCCCCACCTTAAGCACCCTTTATCTAAAAAAGAAAGTTAAATTGTAGTGCACTGAAGTCACACCTGAGAAGGTAAGAAGCTTCACGATTAATGCAGGTTTTAAAACTGTTTCCAGTCCAAGAAATTATTGGCACACCCCAAACATTCTATTTCAACCTAAAGAAGATAGCAGTATCATACAAAGTACAAAGGATCATAGAAAGTACAAGGGAAATCTTAAGTTCTTTCTTTCTGTGGGAGTATGCTTTCTCTGCCTGCCCTGGGAAATGACAAAACAAAAGAACAAGAGCAGCAAAAGAAAAGTTACTGCTGTCCTGAAAGCACAGTTCATTAAGTCAGTAGTCAACAGCTATATTGTACATTCCAGCATCTTTCTCTGAGCTAATGCTATCTTTTGGAAAAGCAGGCCTAGCATTGACAGTGTCATTTATAATACATACAGTATGAAGTAATCTATATTTTACTTGATTTCTTGGAACATTACTGATGAGTACTCACTGGGTTCAAAGCAAGATGAAAGAGAGGAACCTGTAGTTAGTCTGTGATTGTTACCTACTGAAAATTACTGTCTTTTTTTCCAGGACTTGCACATAATGCACAACAATAATCAGCAAAGGCACAATAATTTTGTTCATAGATCTTCATAACTGAAAAGGGAAAACATATATCCTATAAAACACACCACTCCTTCTTTCCTTCCTTCCTTCCTTCCTTCCTTCCTTCCTTCCTTCCTTCCTTCCTTCCTTCCTTCCTTCCTTCCTTCCTTCCTTCCTTCCTTCCTTCCTTCCTTCCTTCCTTCCTTCCTTCCTTCCTCTTTCTTTCTTTCTTTCTTTCTTTCTTTCTTTCTTTCTTTCTTTCTTTCTTTCTTTCTTTCTTTCTTTCTTTCTTTCTTTCTTTCTTTCTTTCTTTCTTTCTTCCTTCCTTTCTCTCTTTCTTTCTTTCTTTCTTTCTTTCTTTCTTTCTTTCTTTCTTTCTTTCTTTCTTTCTTTCTTTCTTTCTTTCTTTCTTTCTTTCTTTCTTTCTTTCTTTCTTTCTTTCTTTCTTTCTTTCTTTCTTTCTCTATCTTCAGAGATGTTCTGAGCCACCTTTGGAGTAAAAGCTGGTAGATTCAGCATCCCCATTTGCACTGAGGAGTACCACTGGGAGGAATTTGCTGTCTCCTTGCCCTTTAAGGAGAATTCAGACATACTCATTTCCTTGGTCTAACTGCATTGTGGAAACTACTCTTATCCCTTGCCATCAACCAATTTGAAGCTACATCCATTGAAAGAAATTTTAACAGCAAGTCCACTATGAGTTTGTTCCCCAAATGCTGCAGCATAGTATCTGCTCTCATACATTCTCACTTTTGCTGCTGTCTCACTTTCTGATGCAGAAAGCTAATGTTCTTTATAAAAGGCAACTTTCAAACTGTGAATGGCTGTTTAAAAGTGTCAGTGTTGTTTGCTGAATGTGTAGTGCATGAAACAGAAGAGAAAAGCATCTTACTCTATGCAGCATGGTCACAAACCCCTAAGTTTCGGTGTTGTCAGAACAGTATCACAGATAAGCCATTAGGTACAATCCTGCACAGATGGAAACATGAGTGCTCTTTCATCAGCTTGAAATCCAATCAGCACCCATTACTGCCAGGGAGGAAGAGAAAGTTGCTGGGTTTAATGGCCTAATTCACTTTCCAAAAAGTCTCATGTCCCAGCAGATAGAGGAACCTTTTGGATGTCTTCAGACACTAACGACTCCCATTAGCTATGGTAACTCACATTCCGTGACTGAGCTTCATAACTATGTGGACTTTCTCTCACATCTTACAACATGACCCATACATAAAGGCTGCCATTTTAGATGTACTTACCAGTCTGTGCACTTTCTTCTGCTGGTCTTTATCTGTAGCCAGGATAAGGCTTTGTCTCCAACTTTGTGTCAGACTCAGCTACCACCACCATCACCAATAATAATAATACTAGAAGTTAACATGATAAAATTATCTATCCATTAGAAAAGCAATTCAAAGAGCTTTAAACTGAGACTATCTGAAAAGTACAACACACAGATTCTTCACACTTACAAGACTTTAAATAAGCAAACCAGGACGATAATACTATGTTCATCATGCATCACAATGTTTGTTGCTTCTGGTTTGTTGTGGATTTTATTCTTTCTTATGCTTTTCTTTATTCCTCTCTTCCCTGCAGTTATCCTTCTCACTCTTAGGGTTGCCTTGGTGTAGAAATGATGATCCTGGATCACAGCTATCAACAATACACAGAAAAGGAAGAAATGTTGTCTCCTTGTTCAGGCCAGTCCTCCTAAGTGTGTGGCTGTCACTGAGTCCAGATCGAAGACTTACTATCAGACCTGCTTTCTTGTAGCTGTATAGCATGTGGAGAATAGAAGGCTTGAGACAACTGAAAAATAGTAAGTAAAACCTCCCCATCTTTCTTCCTCCCACCCAGTCTTTTTCTAGATCTCTTTAAAATGTGAGTAGAGAGATAAGTCACTGACTTACAAGAAATATCATTTGGTTTTCAGTAGTGCATTTTTACAAAGCCTGAGTGAAGTGAGAACTCCCTTGCTGCACCTGCCCAGAAGTTAGCAGGACTGTTGGGTTCCCTTCAGATTATATGACTGTGGTTTCAGCAAGCTTCTTTTGAACTGTTTGCAGTGTTTACCTATCAGACCTTCCCTGAGACTGGGTACATAACACACTCTGAGACATAAATAAGCTGTGAAATGCTGCTGTGAGAGTGTATGGACTACTTAGAACTCTGTAAACAGAAAGTCAGGTTTGAGAGCTTTATGGCATCACCAAAACTAGAGGCCATTGTATTGTGGGAGTGAAAAAGGTATTGCATAAGAGCAAAGAGGAACACTGCAACAGAGTTATTTCCACATCAGGATCTTTTGAGATAAAGATTCAGAAATGGTGTGTGCTTTCTAACCCACTCTAAACCCAACTTTACCCCCATACCAGAGAGTATAAATTTCAAGGGAATTTCAAGGGAATCACAGAATGGTTTGAGTTGGAAGGGTCCCCCAAAGGTCATCCAGTCCAAATCCCCGTGGTCAGCAGGGACATCCTCCACTATAACAGGTGACCCGGAGCCTTGCCCAGCCTGACCTTGAATATCTCCAGAGATGTGGCCTCAACTGCTCCCCTCAGCAACCTGTTGCAGTGTTCTACGACCCTTATGGTGCAGAGCTTGTTCCTAACACCTAACCTAAATCTGTCTTTCCTAATTTCAAACCATCTCTCCTTGTCATATCCCTGCAGGCCTTTGGAAACAGTCCCTCTGCAGCATTCTTGTAGCCCCCCCTTCAGGTACTGGCAGGCTGCTATTATGTCTCTTCAGAGCCTTCCCTTCTCCAGGCTGAACAATCCCAGCTCCCTCAGCCTGTCCTTATAGCAGAGGTGCTCCAGCCCCCCGATCACCTAAGAGGCAATGCAGCTTTAGGAAACATACTCCCATATTGTACTCTACAAACACTTACTCTTGTGGCACATTTATTTAGCATACAGGCATGCAGGCACTGATCTGCTGTTCCGCTTTACACCAATTATTTTCAAGGACTCCCTTTTTTTCCTGAGAAAGAAGAGATATAAATAATTGTAGAGCAAAAAATTGTCAGAGAATAATGCTCTCCAGTAGCTTTAGCCTAATAAAAGCCAAAACGATCATAAAACTTCCAGAAAAAAAAGGTGATCATTGATTCTGTGAGGATAACACTTTATTATGGTGTCTTTTGTTCCTATTATGGCTAAATACATTAAAATTGCTGGCTGGTGAAAGGTCTAGAACACAAACCCTATGAAGAGAGGCTGAGGGAGCTGGGGCTGTTTAGCTTGGAGAAGAGGAGGCTCAGGGGTGACCTCTCTGCTGTCTACAACTACCTGAAGGGAGGTTGTAGCCAGGTGGGGATTGGTCTCTTCTGCCAGGCAACCAGCAATAGAACAAGGGGAAACAGTCTCAAGTTGTGCCAGGGGAGGTCTAGGCTGGATGTTAGGAAGAAGTTCTTGCCAGAGAGAGTGATTGGCATTGGAATGGGCTGCCCAGGGAGGTGGTGGAGTCACCGTCCCTGGAGGTGTTGAAGAAAAGCCTGGATGAGGCACTTAGTGCCATGGTCTGGTTGATTGGCTAGGGCTAGGTGCTAGGTTGGACTGGATGATCTTGGAGGTCTCTTCCAACCTGGTTGATTCTATGATTCTATTCTAAAATATTTTAGTTATTCTTTAGGTATAATTTGGCTAACATATCGAATTTTAGCCTCTCTTTAATGACCTCGGACAGTCAGAAGCACAACTATTTCTTTCTAATGCTAAATTCACTGTGCAGCACAGGGGTATTTCAAACATAAACACTATGATTTATGTGCTAAGTTGTAAACTGGACAGTATAATATTTCAAAATCCATTCCTGCATCTTTCACTTCTGTTCTAATGTTTATTACTGAAATGTAGATTGTTTCCCAAACTAGAAAGGGTACATCATAAGAAGTCATCATTTCTACATCTATCCAGTTTGTCCATATATCTGTGTACTGACAGCTGATCCAGACTAACTTTAAAAGTCTCACTTTTCCTCAAGGACAAAAAAGCTGAGTGTAAGATCTCAGGATGGTAGTATAATTTCTTGGAAGGACATCAATGGTACATATAAAAAAAAAGAAAAAGGGCAATTAAAGAACATTTGAGTTCCTGATTACTCATTGAATAGTCTGGATCTTAGTGTAAAGCTACACAGATTTCAAAGAAAATTAATTAGTCTCCTTAAAGACCACACACTATGAAAAGTAACAGTGACAATATAGTGCAGATACACAGCATCCTTCTATAATTAATAAAGAATTATTCTAGAAGTCCATTTCTAACTTAAAAGGGACCTAAGAGGGGCATTGAGCTGCTGGAGTGGGTCCAGAGGACAGCCATGAAAATGCCTGGAGCACCAGCCCTATGAGGAGAGGCTGAGGGAGCTGGGAGTGTGCAGCCTGGAGAAGAGGAGACTCAGGGAGGACCTCATTGCTATCTACAACTGAAGGGAGGTTGTAGCCAGGTGGGGTTGGTCTCTTCTCCCAGGCAACCAGCAAGAGAACAAGGGGATGCTATCTTAAGTTGTGCCTGGGGGACGTATAGGCTGGATGTTAGGAGGAAGTTGTTGCCAGAGAGAGTGATTGGCATTGGAATGGGCTGCCCAGGGAGGTGGTGGAGTCGCTGTCCCTGGAGGTGTTCAAGAAAACAAATGGATGAGGCACTTAGTGCCATGGTCGACTTGATTGGCTAGGGCTGAGTGATAGGTTGGACTGGATGATCTTGGAGGTCTTTTCCAACCTGGCTGATTCTATGATCAGGGGTATGGAGAACCTCCCCTGTGGGGAGGGGCTGAGAAAGTTGGGGCTTTTCAGCCTGGAGAAGAGAAGGCTCTGGGAAGACCTTCAAGCAGCCCTGCAGTACCTGAAAGGGGACTACAAGAAAGCCCATTTTCACAAGGGCCTGTAGGGATAGGATGAAAGGGAATGGATTGAGAAGGGGAGATTTAGACTGGATATTAGGGAAAAAAATTACAGCAAGGGTGGTGAGACACTGAAAAAGGTTGCCTAGGGAGATTGTGGATACTCCCTCCCTGGAAGTGTGCAAGGCTACATTGGATAAGGTCTTGAGCAACCTGGGCTAGTGGAAGGTGTCCCTGCTCAGAACTAGATGATCTTTAAGGTCCCTTCCAACCCAAACCACTCTATAAATCCATCAATCTTCTCCCTAGTATATTCCTTACAAAAATAACTCTAAAATATGTCTAACTTGTTATTAAGTGTTTGTTATTGACAACTTTCTTCTGTAACTAAAGCCACACAATTTATAGGCTTTGGCAGTACATGCCTGTGGTTAGTTTTTTTCCAATCAAGGTCAAGGGGTGCTGGAGACTTGAACACAATTTGAATTTTAGTGTGCATTGATTTTGCAAATGCTTAATTTTTCAGCTGCAATCCACCTATATAAACATGATACCTGAGCCAAAGGAGGTACAGCTGAAAAGCTTGCTGATGTTAAACTCTACCAAAATATGTTACAGCCATTTCACAAATGAGTCATCAGTTTTCCTTAACATAATTCAGCTTGAACCATGTATATGCATATGCATTGTATTAATTATCACAGCCCACTAAGAATAGGCATACATTAATCATCCATGGAGACACCATGAAAAAGGGCAAAGTTTGAACCATATCTTGAATTATTTACATACTGGAGGAAGGAATTTTGATTTAGAAGCAAAAATCATCCCTGCCCCAAAAATAATAGCAATAAAAAAAATCTTACTGAGTTAGTTTAAAATAAATAAGGTCAAGAAAAGAGGCAGACTGCTTTTATGAATGCCATAAAAATAAACTATTTTAATAGATACATAAATAAAAGGTTTAAAGTAGAATTTGCCCTCAAAAAAACCCATAAAGATGGTCTAGCTTCTGTACAGAAACCAAACAGTATTCACGTGACTCCTAAATTAAATAATCACTTTGTTACATTCAAAATAACTGGAGGCAAATACATAAGGAAATGATGCACCTGAATCACTTTCTCATCCTAGCAGTGTGTACAGTATCTTCTTGGTTTACAGTACTCTGAGGATATGGATCTGTTAAATAAAACTCTGAATGATAGAGTGGAAATAAAATTAAAAATCAAAATAAACTAAAAACCAAACCACAAACCACCAAACCCAAACAGCTCTTGCACCCAAAGGGGTACTTTGCATCACCCAGTAATTAAAGTTTTCATGGCAGAGAAATAAGTCTTGTGCTGTAAAATAAATTATGTCTTTTATATGTTGTTGGAATCTTAAAGTGTTTAAATATTACATTCACTTTGGTGATGTGTTTTTGTCTGTGCCTATAATAAATTATACGTGGCGTGTGCTGGCTGTTCATCTGTGTTCACTAACAGCCTTCTGGGTTTACTGCAAGTAGGGGGACTTAGCACATCTAGCCAACTTTCAAAATATTTCTGATTTCTGTAAGACAAAGTCTAATTCAGAGCAGCTTTCCTCCTAGCATGGGTCCCTTTCCAAGCCCCTCTAAAAAGTTACTCTGATGGCTTCATGTTTTTGCTGTGCTGTATCAAGAAATGTCATAGGTTTCAGACCTACAGAGGTTCTCAGGTTTTGTTTTTCCTTTCTCTTTGTCAGTTTGAGAACATTTGCCATTAATATCTCCACGCTCTCCAAATATTCCAACTAATTTAGGCAAGGAGTCACCATTTGTCTCAAAACAGAGTTTAGTGAAATCAGGTGTTATTGCCATTGCTCTCTGGAATGTAGCTATGATGAGTGAGCACCATCCATCCCATAGAGGTGACAGCTCGTCATGTGGACTGAAGGCAGAGTGTTGAGATACCTCATGCTGGTGACAACAAAGAAAACATTAAAAGATGACAACTTTCATCTGTAGTGCAGAGCTAGCGTTTCTAGTATGTCCTGTCAGAAGTTGAAGGCAGTTGGGCCAGGCTGACTCAGACCTGGCAGAAGAGCATGCTTCCAGCCTATCCACCAGCGAGACGTGAACGGCAGTGTGGCAATTGCCCTTTTTTCCGATTTGCCTTTTTCTTGTTCTTCTTTTGCTTGTTTGCACCTTTACTTTTATCTGATTTCTTTTTCTTTTCATCCTCCTTAAACCATGGACCCCAGACTCCTCCGTTCAGCTTGGGGTTACTCCGAGGGTCCTTTGGCGGGTATCGAACAGGAACCGCAGTCTTGTTGAACTGTGAGAGCCTGCGCAACAGCTGCTTCACCACGTCTGGGTACCTGGCAGAGAGGTCCACTCGCTCGTAGGGGTCCGCAGTGATGTTGAACAGCCACACGGTTTTGCCAGCCGACCAGGAAACGCGCTCGTTGTGCCAGCGGTTGGGGCCAGCGTTGCTGAAGGCCTGGGGAGGTACCCAGTCACTGTATCCTGGGTTCCCTGTCAGTAGTTTCCAGTGATTCACTCTGATAGCAGATTGGATGGCAGTGTTCCAGATCCCATAGCCAGCTGCCCAGGACCCGTTTTTGGCTTTGGTGTAAATGGGGTCAATGTTGTGTAAGATGTCTACCCGTGGAGAACGTCTGCCCTCACTAATGGTTTCCCATATATCATAGCCATCCAGCTGGATATCTTCATCAATCTGTCCTTCTGCCAGTGTGATCAAAGTGGGGAACCAGTCTGTGATGTGCACAAGCTCCTTACACACAGACCCTTTGTTTTTCAGAAGAGGGCTATGGACAAACCCAATAGCACGGATACCTCCTTCCCAGTAAGTCCCTTTGCTTCCTCGTAGAGGCCAGTTACTTCCTCCAGCCATTGGCTGCCCCCCATTATCTGAAGAATATATGATAATGCTGTTGTCATAGTAACCATATTTCTTCAAAGCCAGGGTTACATTGTGGATGGCTTCATCCAAACAAGCCAGCATGGCAGCGTACCTCCGCCTGTTGATGTTGTTTATCGATCGATAGTGCTCAAAATACCTGCCTGGTGCCTGCAGGGGTGAGTGAACAGCTTGGTAAGCAATATAGAGGAAAATGGGTTTCCTAGGGTTATGAGAAGCTAAGATTTGCTCTACTTTTTGTGTGTACATCTGCGTTGAATAGATGCCATTGTCGTGATCCCAGGCCGCGTTGTCGTTCTCATACAGGTCGTAGCCACAGATGCCAGGGCTGTCACATTTGAAGTGGGTGTAATAGTCACCGCTGCCCAGCAGCGAGCCAAAGAACGTGTCGAAGCCCCTCTGCGTGGGCATGCACTCCCTGCGGTAGAAGCCCAGGTGCCACTTGCCCACCATGTGCGTAGAATAACCCACCTCCTTCAGCTTCTGAGGTAGCGTGACGTTATCTAGAGGTAAGCAGTTGGGCTGGGTTGGCCGTATTATGGAGTGCTGAAGGCCAGTGTGTATCTGGTACCTGGAGGCAGGGAGGAGACAGGTGTCAGGCTGGAGGTAGAAAAAGAAATGCTCAGGCCCTTATGCATGGACACTCATGCTCACAACTGTAACAGAAAATATTCCTGTGCATGCAGCAGTTTTCTCTGGGAATATTTCAAAGTGCACTCATCAAAAACTAAGGAGGTTGTGCTGTTAAATCTGCTGAAACAGGAGAATGGCATCTGGTTTGTGTCACAAGTGGTGAGGAGCAGTTCCCCCACCTCCTTCAGCCAGTGGGCAACCACACTGAACCAGCTACATCACACAGCAGCATCACACCTCCCTCTCTCTGCCATTTAAAATGTTTTCATGTCTTAGTAGCTATGAGCAATGTCAAAGCATCTCAGAGGCAATGTGCTGCCTGTCAGCTGCTACTTGGGCACCGCTGTTTTAAAGCTCATGGTCTTGCAGACCTTTACAGTGTCCACATGCACAATACAAACCCTGAACAGCAGAACAATTGCATTGGCTTTACTGGCATCACCAAGCGCTACAACAGTGATTGGGGACCAGCTCTCATGGCATGCACAAGACTGAAAGCCAGTGGTCTTTCACCATGCCATGTTAGAAATGTTTCTGGTCTTTCATCATGCCATGTAAGAAATGTGGGGCCAGCCTTTTTAGCAGAAGCTAAAAAGCAGAGGTTGTTTGGGGCTCTGAGCAACTTGCTCTAGTAGAAGATGCCCCAGCTGATTGCAGAGGTGAAGGACTAGAGATGACCTTTAAAAGTCCCTTCCAAGTCAAATCATTCTGTGATTCAACAATATGGGCTATGACTTAGCAGAGATACTAATCAAGTGAGAACAACTGAGTCAGTTGGCAGGAGGCACTATCAGTGCCTAGCTCCACTCTCTCCTCAAACACCAAAATCTCAGCATTTATCTCCTCAGTAAGAGGCATGAGTATGTGTAGATGGCAACAACTCAAGCCAAAACTCAAGGACAGAGCTTCAGTGGAAGAGGTTTATGACCCATTGCTCAAATGGGAGAGATCATTTCATCCCTGGATCTCTTGTTCAGCACTCGTTTGTCATTGCCTAACTGTTCCATGAAATGCTTCCTTCCATGAACCAAGCTATAGTCAATCATAGAATCAATCATAGAATCAACCAGATTGGAAGAGACCCCCAAGATCATCCAGTTCAACCTATCACCCAGCCCTAACCAGTCAACTAGACCATGGAATTACAACTACACCATAAATACAGGAGCACAGCTATTTTGAGGTACCTTTTTTCCCTCTAAAGAAAACTTTTCACATGTCCCTGTTTAACAATGATTATAGAAAATTAGGTGGATAAATACAGTTTTTACAATGCCTCATAACTTTTTAGTGGTAAACACATCTAAGGAATATAAATACTCTGGACTGGGAGCATGTAACAGCAGCATATTTAAAGGGCAGGATAATAAACTCTGCAGTGCAGTACCAGTCTGTGTGTAAAGAATACATATGGCCTCCATATGATTAGAAAAAGAATTCAGCATGGCTAGTAGTGAGTATCAAAAGTCAAGGACAAGTCCATTTATATTAGTTTTACACTAAAAAATAGACTGTAACAGCACATTGTAAACCAAAGACTTCTCCCCGAGTGTGAGAATAGTTTAAATCCACAGTCATGAATAGAAGAGTGAAGTCCACCATGAACATGAATCCTCCACAAAACCACATTTTTATTATTTTGTGGCAGTAGTTGGGACTTCCTGACACATTCTGCCAGCACTGCCAATCTGATTGGCCTCCTGAGCGATCTAAAAAATCAAAACCATTAGACTCTGCCTGCTCATAAATAACTTAAAGTCTGCTTGTATATGATGTCTTCCTGGCCAAGATCTTAGGAGGCACTGTGGATGTCCTTAATGCCTGCCAATCTGTAATAATTGTGTAACTCCCATTTCATTCTTGAACTTGTTTCCACAGAACCAGAAGCTCCAGCCTAACTAATTTCTTGCAGAAGCTTTGGGTGTTGCACTCCTCTGCTTTAAGCTCGTACACTGCAGTGCTGCTGCTTTTCCTTGTCTCCCTGGCACTTTTTCAGAGCATTGTATCTGTTACCAATTTGTGGACCTGGAGCCCTGCCATCCAATTGTCCCCAGATGCACAGGGTGGTGCTGACACAATAGATACTGAGGTAGTCAAAGCATACCCAAAATCTATGGGCTTCTGGGATCTTCTGCACTTGCTTTGGCAAAAGTAATGTCATGCACATGCAAATACCCCATCTTTGCCACCATTCAGTATAATACTATCCTTTTAAAACATGTAAGGAAACCACTGTGATTAATGACAGTGCCCCTTCCTTCAGTTCACCCCACCTCTGAGAGTCCTCAGGGGACTATGTTCACAAGATATTTCATTTCCTTCCCCTCTCTTTCCTCCTCCTCCTTGTTAAAATCTGTCAGCAAATTCCCCTTATTTGATCCAACTGAAAAAGTCCTTGTCCCCACCCTGCTTTTAGTAAATAGCTTCTGTTTCCTCAATGCTGACAGCCTCCTCTATCTCCAGATCAATCCCCAGCCCTAGCCAGTTCCTCCCCCAGTAAGCTAATCGTGCTGGAAGTCAGGATTTCCCCTGAAATGATCTTGCTGTAATAGAGATCTTTCCACTCCTCACCACAGAAGCTGAGCCTGGGGGGGGAACAGGCAACAGAATTTGTGACACATTGCAAACCAATTTGCCTCTTGACAAAGCCTACAGAGGAAGTTTGATATCCATACAAAGTTAATTCTCATAAAGAATTCATGAACAACATGCAGATTCCCCAGCTAGGGCTTTGCAACGCTGTATCTAAGCACGAAATTCCTATTCTGTTGGTCTGACAAATTCCCAAGCAACAAATATCAGGAATTAGCCTGTTACACACAGGCTTCTTTAGAATATGTAGCCTACAGCAACACAGTCCCCTCAGCAGGTTATTCAGTATGCCGTCTACAATGCACAAACAGCAGCAGCCCTGCTGCAAATCTCTGCTGCTAATTCCATGAGGCTTTGGTGTGATTCCTGTATGTGTGTGTGCATAGCTTCCCAATGCACAGATAAGCACATGTACAGAGAGCTGGCCATTGAAAAAGGGCCTGAAGAAGATTCAGTTTTAAGTGAAAGTGTTTTGGCTGTAGAAATGCTTCAAAGAATATCAACCTCTAATGTTCAGAATATTCCTCACTATAGTGCGTTCACTTCTCTGTGCCACCTGCCCTCCTAACTGATTCACGGTGTGCTGATAGTATTTCTTCACTGAAAGCATTCTGTTTTCAAAGGACTTGCATATCATCCATGGGAAAATAAAGTCATCTGAGCCACTGACAGTGATTATATGGAAGTCAATGGCACTAACAGCAATAGGAAAGGTGTCTCGTGACTGCTTCAAAACTGTGCTTAGACTGAGCAAGAGAAGAAAAACTGGGACAAGGCAAACACAAAGGAAATGAGAGGCCGATGCTGATTTAGGAGAGCTCTCTAGAAGACAAACTTATGGGCTCACTCACTGCCATGAGATGTCTGTGAAATACATCCTATAGATTTCATCGCTTTCTACCACAAGAGCAGCTAATTCTTTTGTATAAATTGGTTGACTTTAATCCCAAAAGCAGAAAGCAAGTTATGAGCATGGAGACTCTGGAATTCATTATGATAATTACAGCACTAGGAACCAGTCAAATATAAGCAAATGCTGACAGGCCACGGAATCTAATCTCACTGTTTTCTTAGACTTTGACCTTCATGGGCAGTACTTAGATAAAGGTAACAGATAAAGGTAATATTTTCTATAAAGCAGAGGGCTTCAAGACTTGAGAATGCTTGACACACATGTATTCTGCTCTCTTTCTCCTTCCATTAGATACCTGAAACTTGAACTTCACAGAACAAGGAACTAAGTAAAATGTAGGTGAAATGTTCAGCTATGAAAAAGCACACTAAAAATTAGTTCCTCCTGGCTACATGGGGATGTCTCTTAGCAAGTTTTCCACTCTGATTTCTGTTCTAATAGAGTGGAAGCTGTTCCGGTGGTCACAGTAAGAACATTGTGATCACTGTTCCAGCTAAGGCAGCTGTTTCATTCTAGTTCACTGTTGCACCACTTTCTTTACTTGTTTGTAGTGGACTTGAAAGCAACAGATCCCAGTGGGAGTATCCTGATGACTTCATAGGTCCTTTGCTTCATGGATGCCAAGAGAAATATTTCAGAGGTTTCTTAAAATAAATAATAAACAAATAAATCCTCCACCCTGAGTCTGAACTCATAGCATTGCTTTCCAACACAATTCTCCTTCCTGTTTTAATCTAGAAGGACACAAGGCTAGGACAGTGGCTTTTACATTAGTCCCACCCTTCACTCTCAAGGTGCAGAGACCATTGAGTTGTTACAGGTCAACTGTACATTCAAGTGCCAAAGTCTTTGTTGATGTAAATCACCGTGGGGACACTAAAGTCAATTTAACCAGAGCTTGAGGAATGCATTAACATTTGGAGGCTTAATTTTCCCTTTCTGATGTCCTCAGTTAAGCTAAATTAGTTTCCCAGTTCTCATCTGGAGAGCAAAACTGAAGGAGAAAAGTAGATCAATGGCAGTAATCTTTGCACATTTTCACTACTACTCCCCTGAAGCAGAGAGCAAGACTGAAGGTCTGTGCAGTAGGAGAGATTCTCCTGGCATGCCTCATATCCCCAAGGCGTTTCTGCAGTCATAAACATATGTAGGCCAAACCAGTTTTCTTTAAAAGTTTCCCTAAGGAGTTTTCCATTGAGTATTTTGCCTGCCTAACTTCAGGGTTGGGTTCTGCACTCAGCAAGAAGCTGGGATGTTTCTAATTTTGCAGTGTGTATGTACAGAATGATGGGGTTTGAGCTTTTCTGATGGTAAAATATTGCTTTAATTGTCTTCAAACTGAGATTCTTTTAAGGCTCACTGAAGATTAACAAAGAAGCACAGTTTGAAGTTTCTAATTTCAGGAACTTTTGCTAGCATAGTTTGCGTTAGCATATGTGGAAAATGTATTTTTATTATGCTTACATAGCTCAGTATGTTGAAAAAATGGTCTCCATGTTTAAAAAAATAAACTCTAGCCTAGGACTAAAGGACTATTAAATTAAAAGATTATTTGCCAGGAGGATCTGCAAACAAAGTCAAAGCACTAAGGTATGCATATGACATTAATTAACAAGGTCATTAATGATGAATATGCATTTCCTTGTTAAAAATAATAAAGAACAGTAAGTAGATACCAGTTCATAAGGTAGGCTTTGACATCTTACCTGAACCTGTTGGTATAACACAAGAGCTAGAAATATGTCTATTCCAGAGGAGTACAGACAGGAATTGGTAACATTTTTTCATGGAGGTCACCAGTCCTCAGCAGTCCAAGTTACTGGGGAGATTAAAAAAACAGCACCCCACTTGCACCCAGCAAATCATAGAATCATAGAATAGCCTAGGTTGGAAGGGATCTCAGATATCATCTGCTCCAACTTCCTCTGCCATGGGCAGGGATGCATCTCAACCAGACTCAGCTGCTCATCCAACTGACCCCCAGGGAGGAAGCAGCCACAGACTCACTGGGTAACCTATTCCAGAGTCTCACCACTCGCACACTGAAGAACTTGTTCCTAAGATTCAGTCTAAACCTACTATCCCACAGCTTCAAACCATTCTCCCTTGTCCTATTGCTAGACACATTTATGTAATCATTAGAAGCAAGACTCAACAACCAGAAAGAGAAAACAGATATAATAAAGTCTTCCATAAATGCTTCAGCACGGAGCCCAAAAACCCTAATTGTTTGAAAAAGCTGTTACTGTGGCCAGATGTTTACTTTTACTCGCTTCAAAGTTGCTTTGAGTGCTATAAGATGCTCACAGGGGAAGCAGAAGTTCTCCAGAAGCTTTTCAGCTTCCAGCCCTTCAAACACACTGGTGAAGAGCATGGCAGAGATGCAAAGCTCCTGATCAGACATGGACCAAGATGAACGAATCCCTCAAGAAGGGTCTGAAGCACCCCTCCTGTGGAAACAGACTGAGTTGGGGCTGTTTGGTCTGGAGAGGAGAAGGCCCCAAGAAGACCTTATGGTGGCCTTCCAGTACCTGAAGGGGGCCTATAAGAAAGCTGGTGAGAGACATTTTAGGAAGTCAGGTAGTGATCGGACTGGGGGTAATGGAACAAAACCAGAAGTGGGCAGATTCAGATTGGATGCTAGGAAGAAGTTCTCCACCATGAGGGTAGTGAGACTGTGAAACAGGTTGCCCAGGGAGGTGGTGGAGGTCTTTAAGGTCAGGCTGGATGGGGCTCTGAGCAACCTGATCTAGTGAGAAGTGTTCCTGGCCATGGTGGAAGGGTTGGAACTGGGTGATCCTTGAGATCTCTTCCAGCCCTGACAATTCTATGATTCTACGAGTGATTTTGCACCAGAAATATTTGGTATAAAACCAAAAATGTTTGATGCTGAACCCGCTGAGGATTTGTAAGCTGGAATTAGACAGGAAAGCTGGAGAAGGGGCTGGTTGATACAGGAGGCAGGCCTCTGGAATAATATCTCTGTTCAAGTCTGCTGTCAAATGTACACCAGAAAGAATTCAATGAATCAATCATTTAACCATCTCTACCTTCCAGCTTATAACATGAAGATTGTGAGGAGGATTAAGTTATGAATGCAGATGGAACAGAGAAGCAAATGTAACATCAAGTCCCAAGCAAATTTCACTGTTGGCTCACACCAAACCAAACTGAAGCTTTCACATGCAGACATGAACACACACACACACATACATTCATTTCATCTTCAGCTCTACTCCTTGAATTTTTATGTGCTTATAAATCAGAGCAGAAAAATATCCACTTCTAAACCAAGTGCTTACATAAAAAGTCTAACTGAAATTCTTTACAGTTTTATCACTCTGGCAGTGCTACTGCAAACATTTCACTGAAAAGGTTCTGAATCTCGCCCTGCTTTCAAGTTTTTGGGGGTTGGTAGTAGGGTTTTTTTGGTGGTTTTGAATCAATTGAGGCTCTTCCATTAAATACAGGAAAAGAAGAAAAAAAGGAATTTATTTGTGGACCTTTTTATTCCCCCAATTACCTTTTCCCAAGGACCTACAAGAGTTGAGATATCCTTGTTTAACCAAATGCCACTCAGGTGTTGATGCATTAACTCAACCTCAAAATCATTTGGAAATTCTGATCTCATACGAGCCCTGACATTTGGGCATGTGACTAATGTCCTTACACCACTATACTGCTTACACTGCCAATGTGTTTTTATCATCCAGCACCCAGAAATGACACCCAGAAGTTACATGAACACACACAAACATTTATCAACAGCAACAAGTTGGGGGACTTCCAGTGAACTTCCTGGGGTGGTTCAGAAGTCCTGGTTCAGAAGTCATGGTTCAGTGTTGGACTCTGCTGCTAAAAAGCTGGAGAACCAAGTCTGAAATTGGTGGTCTTAGTGGTTCTATACTCTGACTCATTTTGTGTCTCAGGTGTATGCACCAGCTCTACTCTCTCTTGTCTTCCCAACTCCTGCTGATACTTGCACCCCAGGAATGAGACAGATCTTGGTGAACAGGGGGGAAGAAAATTGTCTCTAGAGTTGCTGGCTTTAAAGGAAAAGTAGCTGCTGTGAAACCAAGCTGAAAGAGAGAAGAAAGAGAAACCTTGATATGCATTTCCCCAGGGCCACTCTCCCTGGCTGCAAGGAGCAGTTAGTACAGGGGAACATAAAAATCATATAATGAAACTCATGTGGAAGTTTTGACTTTCAGTCACCCCAGAAATGAAGCTGTAATTAGTAATTTCATACACTAATTCCTGTTTTTTACCAAACACTGTGCAACTGTTCCTATCTGCTCCTAACCTTTCCTGTTCCTATCTGCTCCTAACCTTTCCTCTCACTGACAATTTATCTGCTGAAATGAGAGGACAAAAAGGATGAAGGAGAAAGTGGGAGTTGGCAGCAGCTGGGGTGCACATGTGGATGTGCAGCTATTGTTTTTTTTTGCTCCCAGTTCACTACAGCTGTGGAAACAGAGCAGGACGTTTCCAGCTCTAGCACCAAGTGTTACTCATCTGGAAGTGAGGGGAAGAAATGTGTGATTGTATAACCAGCGCTCCCTGTTTCATGTCTACATATAAGTGACATGAAAAGAAAACAAGTGGACTAAATGCTTCACGTGCCGACCACATAGCAGACATTGCCACCAAATTCTGGGCTCTCAGCAAAAGCAGATCCCACCAGATACTGCACCCAATCAACATGTTACAGCAAAAAGAAATGTATTGCTGTCTGTTCAAGAGTTTGCTGGAGCTACACTCACGAGAGGAGAAGCTCTCATAAACAGCCCATCCCTGCATATTTCTATGAAGCTGAGGCAAAGGAAAATCAATTCACCAGTAAAAGATTACTTCTTTTAGTCCTTCTTCAGTCATTTTTACAGGAGGAAAACCAGAAGAAAAATTAGATCAATGGAGTATAAAAGCCATAAGAAGAATTGTGCCCTTCAGTACTTTAAAGAGTGGTCTTCAGACCCTGCTACAAGCACTGTGTGAAGCTGGAGCAAACCCAGTATGTCCGAAAGGGCTATGACACATTCCAGTTTGTAATATCTGAATATTGATAGCTGGAGGAGACCTACAGTAAGGCAGGGGAGGGACTGTTTAGAAGGGCTTGTAGCAATAGAACAAGGGGCGATCGTCTCAAGGTGATAGAGGGGAGATTTTGGCTGTACATCAGCAAGAAGTTCTTTACAATGAGAGTGATAAAATACCAGAGCAGGCTGCCCAGAAATGTGGCTGAGGCCTCATCCCTGGAGACATCCAAGATCAGACTTGATGTGGCCCTGGGCAGCCTGATCTAGTTGGATGTGTCTCTGCTGACTGTAGGAGCATTGGACAAGATAACCTTTGAGGACCCTTCCAACCTGATGCAATCTGTGAATCTGTAAAGATTGTTCTCTGCTACAAAATCTATCACCTGAGCACTGTTAAGTGTCTATAAGTGCCTTCATTTTAACCTGTGCTCAATGCCACACAGGAGAGAATATGATCCCAGATACAACTAAAATCCTGGGCTAGCCACTTCAACTTGTCTCACTGAAGTATTCTGTCCCAAAGAGTACATTAGTTGCTAATGACTCAGGTATTCCTCCATAAGTAGGAAAAAAATTACTTGTCTTGTACATATGTAAAATATCCTTCAGCTAAAGATCTCAAGGTTGAAACTCACAGTTCTGTGACAGTTTAGAGAAATTAGTTCATCCTTCTATAAGAAGAATTTATTCAGTGCATGCACCCAAGAGATGTGAAAGATTTATTCTATGGTTGCCTTTGATAAGACATCCTTTATAACAATGACATTCTTGGTGGCAGTCCTTAAGGTAGCAGCCAAACAGTTATTTCCTTACCTTACAACTTTAATTAAAGTACCCATTTTACCATTTATTACTATTTCTGAAGTAATATTGTCCTTATGTATTATTCATATATCCAGTACTGAGAGTTTGTATCCATCTAAATACTGTAAAATGACCTTGAATTGCCAGCAAGGCTGACCAAGGACAAACTAACGTGACGTAAAGTACAGGTTAACAACTACCATAGCATGGCTTTATATGGTATCACTTCAGAGAGATAATTGCTTTATAATTAAAGGCCATTATGCTATTGGAAAAGAAATAGGATTAGTCAGAGCTTCAGAGGCATCTCGAGTCTTTTAGATTTCACCACATAATATGCACATTCTGTGAAAGCTCTATTTTTTTATTAACCATGGAGCAATGACATAAACATAGCATTTCTGAGTGTGACATTGGAGAATGTCAGAGTTTCATCTATTTCACTAAGCTCATAGGCCATTGAGTTTCTTTTGGAACCTTTGGTTAGTCTCCAAGGCTCTTCAATTTAAAATTAGAGATAAATTACTATTGAGAGTATGCTAATCAAGTGCTAATGGCCACAAGTTCTCTTTAGTATCTCTAATATTCCTATTAGCCTACTCAAGCACAGCTGCCTCAAAGCACCTACTACAGGGAGAACAGATTCTAGCCCCTTTTATCAATATGTAGCTACCTAAATAGAAGGATGAAGTCCATTAGTTTCAAGTGAACAATCTTTTAGATAAATCTTTGTTCAGCATTATGAAAACAAGTCCCTGGATTAAGGCATAAAACTTCTTTCCTAGAATAGAGATTCATTGTGAATCCTGATTAATGATGAAATAGAATGAAATGATTATTTCTGCTGCATCTCAACTCTCTGTTCTGTTTCTCGGAATCACAGAATAGCAGAATGTTAGGGGCTGGAGGGGACCTTGAAAGATCATCCAGTCCAACCCCCTTGCCAGAGCACAATTACCTATGGCAGGTCACACAGGAAGACATCCAGGCAGAAGTCTCCAGAGAAGGACGCTCCACAGCCTCTCCGGGCAGCCTGCTCCAGAGCTGTGTCACCCTCACACTGAAAAAGTTTCCCTTCTGTTGCTGTGGAACCTCCTCTGCTCCAGCTTGCACCCACTGCCCCTTGTCCTGTCACTGGACATCACTGAGCAGAGTCTGTCTCCGTCCTCCTGACACTGCCCTTCACATCTAGCCTTGAGCTCTGTGGTAAAGGGTTGGACTTGATGATCTGTGAGGTCTCTTCCAACCCTGATGATACTGTGATACTGTGATACTGTGAGGTTGCCCCCCAGGCTCCTCTGTTCCAAGCTAAAGAGCTCCAGCTCCCTCAAGCCTTTGCTCGCAAGGGAGATGTTACAGTTCTTTCAGCACTTTGTGACTCTGTGCTGAGCTCTTTCAAGCAGTTTCCTGAGGTCCCCCTTGAACTGAGGGACCCAGAACTCTTGATCTACTAACCACACCCCTAATACATCCCAGGATGTCACTGGCCTTCTATTTGTTCTACTTAATGTGGTCAGCCAGATAACTTTGCTGTAAAACATGGACATTGAATCCAAAGGAAATTATCATCTCATCCTCCATCTCCCATGTATCACACACCAGGATACTCACCTAAAGCAATGCAATATAGTTGAGTGTTTAAGGCTTAATTACACCTTGCTAGACCCTTGTAATTGACACTGCTGACACATCAGTTGCATATGGGATGATAAACTGTTACCCAGCTTTATCTGCACTGACACAACAAAAGGCATTTTCACCATAGATAGCCTTTTGGGCTGACATCTACTGGCAACAGTAGTGGTACTGAATCATTAGTACAAGGAATAACCTTGATTTTAAAGAGAGGGCTGGGAGCCAAGAGACACACTTCTGGGTTCTGCATAGCTTTTAGCCAGAGTGTTGCAACAGACTTCTAAGTCTTTTGTCCTTCTGATGCTTTCATAATGGTTTCTTGGCCTTTTGTGTTTCTTACTGCTTTAAGCAGAGATGGTGCTATGGCCACTGTACATCACAGCTAATGCTCAAAATGGGCTTTCTGGTCTTCTGATAAAAAACACAAAGAAGCCTCACCTAAAGCCAGTCTGTAACTGGATTCGTTAAAACACAGCACTTTTTCACCATGATCACCAGCAGTTACGTATCAGCTCTATTTCACATTGCTGGCTGCTGAACTAGATCCTACTTCCTCATTACATTCAGACTGTTGTCAGCACTCCTGGATTTTCTTTTCTGCTTCCCAGTTCAGAAATATTGAATTAAAATTATTTGTCAAAACTGACCATGACATAGAAGTCCTTTTTTTGACTGAGAAGACGGCTGGTGCTGAAGGCACCGTGCTGAGTTCCCAAAGAAATTATGAATTAAGATAATGAAGGATTTTATTAATCTGGGCTCCAGATGAAAGGTTCTTGATTGACATCATGGGGAAATGAAACATCTGTGTTTATTCACAGGGGAGGCCCAACATGGAAATGAAATGCTTTTGCTGCCATGATCTGAGTGGATGTAGATGTAGGTGTGCTTTTGCAGTAAAGGAAGGAGTGGGGAGCAGGGTGTCAGGGCTGTCAATCATTTCTGTGACAAATTTTAACTAACACATCACAAACATTACAGGCTGTATAATGTGGCATAAAAAGGAAAGGAAAATGCCTCTATTCAAAGTGAGATTTTCTCTTACTTTAGGGATTTCCACCTTCCTGTAAAGCAATAAAAGCATAAAGATATGGATCTCTTTCCCACCTATCCTCACACTTTAAGGTTGTAATTTCTTTCTCTTTTAAGAGCTCCATGTGCTGGAATTCAAAGAGAACAAAACAACTTCAGCAGGTACCATGTCCAGCTCACCACAACCCATCCCCTTGAAGAGGAGCAAATACTACACTGCTCCTGAGATTCAGCTGCCTCTGATTGTATCAAGGCAGCGTAATGCTGGCAGATGGGTACTTTGGCAGGCTGCTTTCTGCTTCTGTACCAAATGGATTTGAAATGCTGCCTTTGTATTCTGTCCAAACTGGGCAAAGGATAGGCAAAATGTAAGGCTGCTATGCAGTGAAATCAGAAAGCTCTCCACTTCAGTGATTAATAGTAGTCCACATATTTGATAGTCAGAAGATACCAGGGCATGGGGCACTATGAAGCCCCCCCATTATCTTGCTACACTTTTTCCTTCCCTTCATTCTCCTACACCACTGAAGAGAATAAGCTAGGGTTAATAAGCAACAGAGCTTAAGGCCTGTCTGGTTTTAGACCTCCAAGCCACCAAGTAATGAAGTAATTTGAAAAAATGCTTCTTTATTTCCCTACTGAAACCATCTCAGCCAAACGAGTAGGGCAACCTTGGTTACCACCACTGGACTAATCCTTCCTAACAATCAGTAATTTCTCATTATATTGCTCCTCAGCCACACCTCGCTTTACTGTTTGCACTGGGGGAGTGTCCAAAATCTTCATCAAAACTGAGGCCACAGTGCAACAGGCATGGAAATAAAATAGAGCAGAAGATAGGGACTGAATGGAAGCAGGTGCTTAAGCAGTGTTAGTCCAACAAAAATCTAGAGACCACATCTTCCCTGTCTATAGCAATTGTACCTCAAACCAGACAAAGCTTACACAAAATATTTGCTATAACTCAAGGTGTGGCCTGACTCAACACTGGTCAGACCACACCTTGAGTACTGTGTCCAGTTCTGGGCCCCTCAATTCAAGAGAAATGTTGAGGTGCTGGAACGTGTCCAGAGAAGGGCAACAAAGCTGGTGAAGGGCCTGGAACACAAACCCTATGAGGAGAGGCTGAGGGAGCTGGGGGTGTGCAGCCTGGAGAAGAGGAGGCTCAGGGGGGACCTCATTGCTATCCACAACTACGTGAAGGGAGGTTGTAGCCAGGTGGGTTGGTCTCTTCTCCCAGGCAACCAGCAATAGAACAAGGGGACACAGTCTCAAGTTGTGCTGGGGGAAGTATAGGCTGGATGTTAGGAGGAAGTTCTTCACAGAGAGAGTGATTGGCATTGGAATGGGCTGCCCAGGGAGGTGGTGGTGTCGTTGTCCCTGGAGATGTTCAAGAAAAGCCTGGATGAGGCACTTAATGCCATGGTCTAGTTGATGGGATAGGGCTGAGTGATAGGTTGGACTGGATGATCTTGGAGGTCTCTTCCAACCTGGTTGATTCTATGGTTCCATGATTCTATGTTATACATTAATGAAACTGAATTTGATAAGATGGGAAGAATACTTGTGTGTGAATGGGAAGGCCTAATATGACAGTTGGGCTCTTAGAGTAGTACTGTGGCTTTTAAAATTATTTTTATTATTAATTTATTAGAAATATGTGTCCAAAGCACTTCTTTAGACACAGAAGGTCAGTGTATATTGTTTCTCTTTGGACTTGAAATCCTCTTGCCCCAGCAGAACTGTATCTGCTCCAAGTAAATACAGAAATGTAGTCCTTTCTCCCCACTATTTTTTTTCCTTCTACAAATGGGAAATTAAAAGGTCATAATCTGTATTCCTACAGGTTCCAAACCAATATTATCATCATCATCAGTGAAAAGCAACTCCTACATATTTGATCTTTAATCTTAGGGTTTCTTGTGAGAGCCAAGCATTTGGAAAAAGACAACAGTAACACCACAACACATCACCCCTTTTCAAGTGCAATTAACAGCCTGCAACATTACTCCATCAGTGGCAAATAACTTGTGGCTCCCAAGTCACTTCTGTCCTTTCAATGCTGTGAAATTATGGATTTCAGTGGTTAATAGTCATGGCAATAACATCAAAATGAGCACAAAGCTGTAATGGAAAACAAATGAAGCATCATCATTCAGAATCTGTTCTTGTTAGTTTCAACATTCATCTCAGTGTGGGAAGAGGAATATGGGAATTGTATGGATTGTGAAAGGAAAAGAGAGAAGAAGAAAGAAGAATCAGGCACGCTCTGTATCTATCACGGATGAGAAGACAGGAGTTGAGAGAGTGAATGGAGGAGAAGATTAGCACAACTGAACGCAAGCACAGAGATTTGCTGACACTGTGTTGTACCACACCACACATTGCTGATGAGTTGTGACAGTACCACAGAGTGATCTTCTGTTGAGAGAACATGAAGATGTTAATAAAACTGCCAGATATCAGAACATCACATCTGTTCACTTCTGTTTGTGGGAGACTTCTCCATTCACTAAACAAATCTATCTTTAGCTCTGATGGGTCGCATCAGAGGGGAGCAGCTCAGAGGAAGCTGTAAACCCTTCAGGGAGCCTGTCAGCTAACTCAGCAACAGCATTCTTATCTATATTTTCCTATTAGTAGCAACAATATATAGCTCATTGGCACAGCTTTTTCTCTGCAGTCTCAAAGTGTCCCACGAAACAGATAGATCAAGATCCCTGTTTTAAATAGAGGCGCACTGAGCAAGAGCGAAATGAAGCATCTCAAGGAAGGAACTCATAGGCATAACCATAGAAAGACCTCTGCTCTTCCCAGGCTCAGCCTGAGGCTCCACAATGTCATAAGAAAAGCCCATGATTAGGTTCAATGACACAAAAGTGGAAAGCAAGAGAGCTCTTAAAAAGGCAACCTCACACAAGGGAAAGTGAGAAAAGTTAAACACTGTTGGATATGTGACCCTAGCTGATTTGCAGTTACAAACTAGATCAAGTTTGTGTCTTGACAATTTTCTCTACATAATTTTATCCATCTACATTATCCAGACCTGAAACTTCCTGTCCTTCATGTCTTTGCTATGCACAACTTGAGCTTACTGAGTCATTCCCATGCTTGCAAATGCTGAGAGCTTATCAAGGATCAATAATCAGGTTTCTCACAAGGGTGGGTGCACACTATAAAACACATTTTTATCTTGGTCTGTGAATGTCAGCCTGCAACTTAACCAAGCTGCCTAAATGCACCAGTTCTTCAATATCTGTTCCAGCTGACTTCAATATTCAGTACATAATGCATTTTGAATTCTGGTCATTTGGTAAAATTCATCCACAGTTCATTTTATGTTGAGTTTTTCATGAGTAGTGCTTTAGAAACTGCAGGCCTAACTTGGTAGTTTTTCTTTCTGCTAGAATCAAGCATCTGCTTCTCCAAAGCTGATTTATGTACACAAGTTCAAAGTCAAAACGCAAGAGAGGTGCATGAAGAGTCAGCAGGAACAAAATAGGATAGCAGCAAAGGATCAGTAAAGCCTGAGCTCACATTTCTTGGCGAGCTGAGACTCTGAGCTAAACATACTTTTTGGCTCTGCCATGGGAAAATGAAGTTTCTTTTATCTTTCTGATATAATCTATTTAACCAACAGGGTCGCTCGGGGAAACCGCATCAATCTCTCCTCGTACGCATGGCGACTGCTGCACCATATTAGGAAGAAAGGAGATGAAAGAAGGAAGGCAAAGATGAAAAATTCACAAACCCACATTAGAATCAGAGTGGAACTCAGTGATTTCATTAAGGCTTGATCCAGTTATTAACATCATCCGCTGACATCAAGCCAGTAGAGAAGTTATTGTTATATAAGTGCAGTATTTGAGAAACAAAAAGCTACTTAGCTACAATTGAATTTGGGAAGCATCTAATCTAGACATGACAATATGTAATAACAGTGTAAAGGACACCATGAGCTAGCTAACAGACAATGTAATTACTTCTCAGGCTTTTACTGCCTGGAAATGAAGATATTTCTTTTTTTCCTGTTTTGGGGACGTTGAGGGGTTTGGGGAGGCTTTTTGGTTGTCTGTTTGTTTTTAAATCTCATTCAAGTTTAAACTCCCCAGTAAATTTTCTTATGTTGCTTCTCTCCTGCTCATTCTTCATTTGCAGACTGCATTATTATGTACCAAAAAAAAAAAATCTTGTGGGAAACTAGTTTTCTGCACTTGGTGACAATGAGCATAGCTCAGAAATGATGCATTGGCTTAAGCACAAAGAGCAAAGAAGTGTATTCTTCTCTTTGGAAATGGCATATTGGGACAGTTGCAGAAAAGCCAGGGCTGGGGCACACTTTCTCCTGAAATATGAAAGTCAGGTTCAGTTGTGGGCTATGAAAGAAAGTTTTATGCTGGCTCTTCAGTTCTCTGGTGCGTTACATAAGCTCCCTTTCCCCTTTATTTTCATAACAGTACATAAATATTTTATGAACTGTGGGTCTTTGAACTGTGTTTTTCTAACCCACCGAATGATTCACATTTGTCTCTTTGCAAGGGTATCTTAAATGTTGTGAAAAATTGACTGTCAATGGTTGTCTGTCAAGAAAATCCCAAGTAAACATCTACAACAGTAATTCTGTTTGTTGCCAGTGCTGCAAGTCAACTGGACAATACATTTCCATATAATGTTGGTAACAAGGTTGCATGGATATCATTATATTCTGATAGATTAGAGACAGTAAAACTCAAACAGTTTTGAATTAATTCTTTACATACCTTAGCTTACCCACTCCCAAATATACAATTAAAAAAAGCAACAACGAAAGAAAATCCTCCCTTTCAGCATGGATGAATGTAAATCCTAATTTTCATCAGCAAACATAAACATGTGTCTTGTTGCACACCTGGAATTACAAATGAGTGATACACAGGCTGTTATGAGGCTATTCCAGACCCCATGCTTGAGATGACAGTTAATTGCAGTCCTAAAATCTAAGCTAGTATGATTGATTTGACAAGAAAATACCTACTCTCCTGCTGAGATTACCTGCATTCCCTGTACAGGATCTGAAATAGTTGTTCCAACCATTTCTCAGTTGAACTCGGAATTAAGACATTAGCTTCACTATGACTTAGAGCAGTTGCCTATGAACAAATCTCCCTTTTATTTGATTTGTGCAGGAAAAATCTCTCCTTAGTATTCCTTCTGAGCATACAAATATCCTGTGCAGCATTGAAGGATTTTATGTGCTGGAATAAAAGCCTTGCTGGGTCAGCGGTGTTCCTTACTGGGTCACTGGGACCAAACTAGTATCAGCTTCACAAATTGACCAAAGAGAAGCCCAAATTTTGCCTTCTGATCTGGTTTATATGGCTTTCTCCTGTATGAATGCCATTGCTTTGCCTGAATTCACTTATTTAGCTCTCTGTATCTTCTAGAGGTTTCCTACCTTTCCAGTATTGCATCTTCAGCAGACAGTTAGGGTGGACATTCATGCTGCTACTGTTTCCAATGCATGACAGACTTCTCCAGCACACTAAAAGCATTTTTGAGAAGTCACAGAAACTACATCTGATCAGCTTGCTGCTGAAATAATATTTCCATAAAAAAAAAAATTAGAAAACCAAGTGAAATTCAACCTTTTAGTGGAAACAATACCAAAGTGTAAACTGAGAAACGGCTTAGAAGAAACAGACCCATCAGCCTTGATTATGAGCAGCATGGCCTGAGACAAAACGAAGCCGACTCTGTATCAGCTGCTCATTGCTGTCTACAACTACCTGAGGGGAGGTTGTAGCCAGGTGGGGGTTGGTCTCTTCTCCCAGACAACCAACAACATGACAAGGGGACACAGTCTCAAGTTGTGCCGGGGGAGGCTGGATGTTAGGAGGAAGTTGTTGCCAGAGAGAGTGATTGGCATTGGAATGGGCTGCCCAGGGAGGTGGTGGAGTCACCGTCCCTGGAGATGTTCAAGAAAAGCCTGGATGAGGCACTTAGTGCCATGGTATCATTGACTGGACAGGACTGGGTGATAGGATGGACTGGATGATTTGGAGGTCTCTTCCAACCTGGTTGATGCTAAGTTTCTATGATTCACTGAACAGGGTCTCAAGCTACATTGCAAGTGAGAGCTTGAACTTGCTCTACAGATTCAGTCTCTAAGTCAAAGAACAGTGCAGCCACTTTAATGATGAAATGGAGAGACTCGTTCTTCTGACAGCAACAGGACAAGGGACATCGGACAGGGTCAAACTCCTGCATTCAGGTTCCTGATTTTGATCATAGTCTCAAAACTAGGTTCTCTAACATCAGAAGTTAAGAGTTTGCTCTGTCTTTTGCAAAAAAACACCCCAAAATTCAAGGCCACCACTATCTGAAATTAATTTTTCTCTCTCATACATCAGTACCAAGTGGGCCATATTTCAAATCTCAGAGCTCTGCTCTGAGATATAAACAGAAGCAGAAAAGCAGGACTTCAATCAAGGAGGTCACAGCTTAGAGACAATCTCTAGTATAGATGAAGATATTTGGGTGGTAAGAAACAGAACCCTGAATCCAACAAAATAACCATCACTGTATTTTGCTCACCAACCTAATTTTCATCTGCTTTTCTAGCTACTAGTTTTCTTTTCCTTTATTTTTTTCCCCTATCTTCTCTTGCAACAGGGAAAACAAAAAGGAAATTGCCTGTCTCTCCTACAATCTGCAGCTTCCAAGGTGTTCTTCTGAGACAGGAGAAATGAAACAAAACAACAATCCCACAATGTTAAAAAACTTAAGTGTGTGACTGTTCTGGAGCTCTTGATTTGCCTGGAGATGGAGCAGATAGATTTAAATGAGCTTGCTGAACAGGTGGACTCATGTGAAGCAAACTATAGCTTTTAATAAAAGCTCCCAAGAGCAGATAAACTATTTCATGCTTTCATCAGAAAGAATGATTTCTCCCACTCACTCCCTCGGGAATGTGCTTTCAAAATTTCACTGCTCCTGACTCAAAAACTCCTACTTCAAAATTCTTCCCAATTATGGCCATTTTCAGTTGCTTGTTTAAAGAGTATTTGATGGCCCTTTTATTACCTGCAGATAGTTTATTTTCTAGAAAATAAAGCATAAAAATTAAACAGTCTGCCTCCATATTGCAGTTTGCCATCATAAAATAAACTGGCAGATGAAGAAGCAAACTGTGGACTCAGGAAAGGTGGAACCTCTTGATTTGTCTCTTGGGACACATTTTGGTGGCACAAGGTTGATGGTTGGACTCAATGATCTTAGAGCTCTTTGCCAACCAAAGCAGTTCTAAGATTCCCTTGAGATGCAAAGTCCATAGGACTCCCACTCTCTAATAAACAGTGGCATCTTCTAGAGATCTTAGCCTCTCTGCTTTCCCTCAGAGGTTCCCACCCATGGTCCCAGCAGAAACCTAGCTTCAGTGACAATTTCAGCTCATTTCCCAGACTGTTTGTCAGAGCTGGCAAAGCCGAAATTACATTCCCTTTTGCTCCCTCCAGCATCTGAGCTGTAACCAATGAGTTCAGAAAGAGGACGGATTTGAGCAAGACAGAAGTATCCTAAGTCACATAGATAAGCCAAATTGAATTTGCCCATCACAGCTCTTCAGCCCAGAATACTAATTCAGTTCCCCTCTTCTTGCAGAGCACTGTGAGGCCAGCTTTATTCATGTTTCTAAAGCTGAATGAAATCCTTTGACAGAAGTAGCTATAGAGGGATGCAGCTTAAGACTGAAGTATCTGCAGTTTCCATGGTTCAGTGGCTTTCTCAGATGTCTGTAAAGATGATCACAAACAGCGGGTTTCTCATCCTTTACCCCTCTGAAAACGGCTTTCTAAAACTCCTAGCACAAGTCCGGGGTGGGAAGGTAGGTTACAGCAAAGGACAGAAAGAAGAGGAAGTCAGACCCATCTTTCCTGTGTTGTGTTGTCATTGAAGAGCAAAGCAATGCTGCTAGCGCTACTTTTGCCCTGCATGAGCACAGGCAGTGCAAGTGCAGCAGCGCAGCCTCCTTCCTAGGAGCAGTTCTGCTCTTGGCACAGTCACAGGCTGTCCTCTTGCTCACTGGCTCTTGCATTATCATCCACCTACACAAGGAGGTGGGTTCTTTCTTTCCTCACTTCCTTAAATACTGAACGGATGAGGTGCAAATTTAGAAGCAAATGGTATCAGCAAACACACGCAGCCTGTGGAAGGGTTTGGAGGGTTTTTTTTCCTTAAAGGTTAAACCAACTATTTCAGAGAAGGGAAGCAATCTGCTCTCTCCCTGTCATGTCTTCTGGCATGCCAACCTCCGCTTGCAACACACAAACACTCTGTTTTTTTCCCATCGTGATCCTCAGTCCCAGCAGGGGGCAGAAAACAGGACAGGCCACACAGTGAAGCTGCATTTATTTTTTTGTGTGTCTGTGCGTGGGCATTTCTTTGCATCTTGTGCATTACCGCTCTCAAGTTTCTACCACTTACCTAAAGAGACTGAGTTTATTTAGATTGATTTAACTAAATACTCAATTTGAGAAAATCCAGATAGTTATTTGCAAGCAACTTAAGTTATAGCTTTAAGGGAATGCCATTTTGTGTCTAACAAATCATTTCTATTTTAATAAGTCAAATCTTTTTCATGAACCATGGGAAAACTGTATGAAATCAAATCTTGTAAGTAACAGCTTCCCTAGCTCTTACATTTGGTTTCCTTAGCTAGATGAACCTAAGATATAATAATGTGAAATACACTAATGGAAAAATGCAGCTTCTGAAATGTACACCAAATACTAGGAAGAGTGCAGTCACTAACGGTTCAGAAAAGTCATGAATCATCTAATCAGGACTTCAGCTCTGAGGATAGGTGAAGTTTTATCTCAAGCTAAAGTCATTCACCTGCTGTTTCCACCATGCAAGAGGTGGCCTCATATTACATTATCAGCACTCCACATTCCATGTCTGACTCCTTAACAGCTTTGTAAGGCTGTCCTGACCATGTGAAGAGTCATGATGACTGTCGAAAAGGTAAATATCTCCTGTTTGTTTGTATATCACCTTTTAAACATCCTTTCTGAAGGCATAGAGAGGACACTGCCACAACAGGAGGTGGCATGGGCTGAGCATGTTGCATTCCTAGTGCCTGAGGCTGGCTGAACATCACTTGCTCAAAAGAATGGGAATGTGGAGGAAAGCATGAAGCATGTTTTCCCACATGAGCTGCAGCGGTTGACTCAGCATGACCCATACACGCTACACAGGGTGTACAGTCCTGGGTTGTCTTTGGCAAAGAGAATGACATAAACTTCATAAGTGGGAGAAAAAAGTACATTTTTTAACTACTGTGCCCTTGTATATAGTGATTTATATTTACAGTAAACATTTCTAGAGCTTGTTTCCAATGAAATGATAGAAATTGATGATACAAAGTCTGCAGTGTTTGTAGTATTTGCATAAAACATGTTATTATACTTTTAAAGGCTAGGAAGGCCATTCATGCTCTCTGTCTAGTTCAGTTAGACTCAGAAGCTGAATACTTTCCAGTGTGACCTCACTAACCAGTCTGCACTGTACCTCTGTGAGCCTGGAGTATTTCCATTCATGTCAATGCAATTGATGCTGTTAATTGTGAAGGACAGGAGATTTTGATGCAGTGGAGGTTTTGGGGGCAAGACAAATTGACTGCAATTAAATCATAATCATTCAAGCCCAAACTGCTGAAAGATTTCTTTGAAAAGAAAACTGTGCAGGAAGATATTTTTGGTTTGCATCAGTGTACTCCAGACACCATTCCTGTGTGCCATTAGCATCTGATAAGCCTACAGCAGACGGCAGAGGGGAAATGTTTTAGTTCCATTCTTGCCTGGCCGGTATTGTACCAGCACCAACTGTTTCAGGCACTGCTGCAGTGTGGTAACATTTGCAAGTGTTTGCTTCAAAACTGTGCAGGATTTGATTCCAAGTACACAGGACTATTTTAACACAACTTATCAACTGCTACCAAACAGCAGATTCAGACCACACTCATTCCATTCGCTAAATTCAAAGTTTCCCACGTGCAAGCCAAGGGAGTTAGGCTAGACAAGGGTGAGGGCTTTGTACACTTGTTGTTTAGAGCCAACTACTACAGCCATGTAGATCTGCTGCCAGCAGATTGAAAGTTCAAGTGAGACAGCAAATTAATTTTCCATAGAATGGTAGTAAAGAAAATGAAAACTTGTATGTCTGCCCTGCTAATCTTCTTCTAGATACCAAACCTTTCCTTGCTATTCAGCATTCCATTATAAGCCTTTTGAACCTGGACACAAGACAGTCCTTTGGAAAACTATTTCCAGTTACACACACCATCACTTGGTATGAATCATTTTAAAACTAGACTTCTTCTGTCATCATCTTCAGTTGGATGACAACTCCTAATCCAGTAGATGCACTTCACAAAAAGCAGGCCAGGCAATCCATTCAGAAGGCAAACAGACTTCTCTTCTACAGGCTGTTCTGTCAGCACTGCAGGGAAACGACAGCAATTCTTTTTAGGAGTGATGTATTTTTGAGTACAGATGTTTTTCTTCCAGGAAGCCTTTCTTAAAGGCTGAGTACTTCTTTAGCACCTCTTATTTTGAATAGTGAAGGTTTAAACACTTCAGCACTCTTCTGAAAATTCTGAGGGGCACTGAACTACAGCACTGGGCACAGAATCTGGCCATTTCACAAGGATGTTTTGCGAATGTTAAAGGTAAAAGACAACAAAACCCACTGATACACAAACCCCAGGAATCCCTGGCTGAGCACAGACTTTGCCTTCCTCAGTAATGTCAGTTTAAATGAAGTAACTGGTAGCATTTCCTTTTTTGTGTGTGTGATATAATAATGATGCTTTCAATCTAGGATTGTTTTTCCTACCTTCCTCATCATAGTTGCAATTTCAGTGCTCTTGATGAGGAATTAAGAGCACAGCATCAGTAAATTTGCAGATCACAGTATTAGGGGTTGGAAGGAACCTCTGGAGATCTTTGAGTCCCACTTCCCTGCCAGAACAGGACCATAGAATCTAGCACAGGTTGCACAGGATGCACAGGAATGCATCCAGATGGTCTCCAGAGAAGGAGACTCCACAACCTCTCTGGGGAGCCTGTTCCAATGCTCTGTCACCCTAATGGTAAAGAAGTTCTTCTTCACATTGAGGTGGAACTTCCTGTGCTGTACTTTACATCCATTGCCCCTTGTCCTATCACAGGGCACAAGTGAGCAGAGGCTGTCCCTTCCTTCTTGACACAGAGCCCTCAGATATTTATAGACATTTATTAGATTCTCTCTCAGTCTTCAGATGACAGCAAGTTAGGTGGGAGTGTTGATCTGCCAGATGGTATAAAGGCTCTACAAAGACTTAGACTGGACCCATGGGCCAAGGCCAATGGCATGTGCTTCAACAAGGCCAAGTGATAGGTCATGCCCTTGGGTCACAACAACCCCATGCAACGCTCCAGACTCAAGCAACTTCATCCTGAGCAACAAGGCTTGGAGCAGTTCTGAGATTCAAACCATGACAGCCTGGTTTCCCAGCTTGTACCAGTCTCATTCTGCCAGCATTAGGACAACAACATGGCTGCAGAGAAGGTTCTGTTCACTCCTGGTGATAATTGTTTGCCTCATTTCTTGGGAGAAATACAGAAACAAAATAAGATGGAACAATCCACCCATTCCTATCTGCATTTAATACTTGCAAATGACACACAGTAATACCCTAGCATAGCAGAATGCATTGGCACTGGCATGGTTCATTTGACGTTGTAATGGCAAACCACAAGATAATTATGTTGTTTGGTGAACCAGAAACACAGAAAAGGGAGAGCAGAAACACCTTAAAAACAAACCAAACAACACCTAAGACTCCAAAAGCCAAAGGCTGAAAAAGCATTCATGAAAAGCCTGTGTGATTTCTGTAATTAATCCTGATCATATTCTGCAAATTCAGTTTTAAGTTCTCAGATGAAGAATTTGGAATAAGTATATTTAAACTACAGGCTTGAAATACATCTGTGAGGAATAAATAATTGGGTTAATTATGTTTCTAGTGATTATTTTCATATGGATTATGAATACATTTTAATGTAAAGCTTAAACATAGTGAATGCCATTAGCTGTGCACCAGCAGAACTGCTGCATTGCCTTTTGGAGAGGAGAGTTGAAGTTCAAAATGAGCTTGAAGCAGAGGACTACCCTGAGCTAAACAGAAGGCAATTCACTTCCCACAGCTGCAAAGTAAAGCTCTTGGGAGGAATAACCAACTGCATGGACTTCCCTCACCAAAACAATACCTGGGGATTACTGATAACCCAGCTTCAAGAAGAGTCAGCAACATCTTGATTCATAGATTCAGAGAATGGTTTGGGCTGCAAGGGACCCTCACAATCATCCAGTTGCAGCCCCTCTAACATGTCATGGGCAGAGACACTCTGCGCAAGACCAGGCCACACAAGGCTTCATCCAACTGGGCCCTGAAACACCCCTAGGGAGTGGGCATCCACAACCTCCCTAGGCAGCCCATTCTAGTGTCTCATTATGAACAGGAACAACTGATTTTCTTACAAGCAAATAAATCCCTACCACAAGAAACAATCTTTGGAGATCCAACCAACACTAGGTGCTATTCAACAACCCCACAGCTCAATATTTTAGTAGAGTAAAAGGGAAAATACAGTACTCAAACCCCAAACACTCAGGTTTGAAGCAAGTCTGCTTTTTCTGGGTTTTTTTAGGACTAGAAAAAGTTGTGGGGAAAAAAAAGTGTCATCCCATTGGGATGTGTAAAAGTGAATGGCTGAGTAAAACATACAACATCTTGTTTAAAGTTGGGTAATGAAACAGCTGACAAAAGTTTTTCAGATCTGTCAGAGGAAAAGGAAAATGCATTTGCTTCACATCCATTCAGACCAGAGAGGGGACATTCTCTGTGTTTGGCTGTGATCTTGCCGTGGTTTGGGGTGGCTCAAGTGCAATTTGACCAGCGCTGCACCAGAGTGTGGGTGTTCTGACAGGAACAAACCCATAAGGATAATCATCTTGGTTTAATTTTCAGATCACAGTTTAACTGGTAAAAATAGTACAAGGTCTGTTCCTGTGAGATTTCCTACCCATCAACAGTGGAAAGAGTCATACACTCTGAGACACAGATGCTTTGGCCAGATCTTCTGCAGAGGTGAAGTCATGCCAGCAAAGGAGTTCATGCACTGCCTTCCAATTACTCAACAGAAAAAATATTTTAGAAACCCTTGGATTCAGAAGAAAATATCAAGGCAGTGCTGGTCAAATTTCAGATGTAACATTGTGTCCTGTTCTGGGCATTGCTGTTCATGACAAGCCCAAATTAAAGGAGTCCAGAGGAGAACAGTAAGAGTCATGAGAAGCATACAAACCAAGATCTCTGTGGACTGATTTGACTCAGTATAGAAAAGGGAAGAGCAGAGGCATGATAGCAGACCAAAGACACAGAGGAGATTTATCACATTTTGTGGCAAAGTTGAGTTCTTCACTTGGGAATTATCAAGAGATTACAGGTTTAAACTGCAGCAAGAAAGAGGAAAGTTAGAGTTGTAAAGCTTCTATGACTGAAATAGACTGCCTGAGGCAGGACGGAAATCTTGGTTGAAGTGTTTTAGGAACAAGTTATTCCCACATATTTTAATAACCTTTTTGTTACAATTTCCTAAAGGTAACCAAGATCCTGTTTTCTACAGGTACCTGTATGGATACAAAATGGCAAGTGCCAGTGTGTTCTCTCCATTCCTAAAAGGCCAGAAGCATCCAGCTTCAGCTCAGGAGCCAGAAAGGAAACCATCTGCAGAGCAGTACCTGTGCCTAAGCCAGTCCACCCAGCTGAGATGCTCTTAAACACAGCCCACTGCTGTGCAGCAAAAGCAAGGGGACCTGCACAGAGGAACTGTGACAAACGAGGCAGAGCAGCTCAGTGTTAATTTGTTCCTTTAGCACTAAGACAGCAACTCCATCAGAGCCTGCAGCAGCTGGGTCCAGCCAAGCCAGCCATAGCTAAGAGGGGCTGAGCCCAGGACACTGCAGTTGGAGACAAAACATCTGCTTTCTTCAAACAACTTCTTCTCCAATCAGATTGCAAAGTGGAGTGTAACAGATTTCCCTGCACTGCTGAGACAAGCTGGCAGTAACAGAGAACTAAATTTCAGGACTTGTAGTAAGTCAGTGAAGCATGGTTTGGTTCACATAAAGAAGGGTGAACTTAAAAGGTGAAGAATCCTGCCTATAGATTGTGTCACATAACATCTCATTTCTAATTAGAAACCCCTGAACTGCCTTAGGTTTGTTTTCTTTTTCAAACATTCTTTGGAGTAGCACAACCTTCCTAAAGTCCCTTCTTCTCCTTGTCAGCACATCTCCTCTCTTCCACTTTTCAAGTGCTGTGCTGATAGAAAGCTATAGGCCAAAAAAGTCAAATATTGATTAAAAAATCCCTTTCATAGCAGGCTCTGAAACTGTGTTAAAAGACTTTCTGAGCAGTGCAAGGACTATTACTTATGATACCCTTTAAAGTGTATTTACTACTGTGATCAACCATAACTAAGCCAGGGATTATTCACCATTGCTCATGTGTGATAGGCACCTTCACCCTACAGGGAGAGCTTCCAAACACATGAACCTGGGCAAATGATCCCAAGGTCAGAGAGAAAAATCTTTGCCATGTGATTCACCACTTACATTTTTTCTCTCCTGCATCTGCTTCTGACCCTATAAGGAGAGGCTGAGGGAGCTGGGGATGTTTAACCTGGAGAAGAGGAGGCTCAGGGGTGACCTTATTGCTGTCTACAACTACCTGAAGGGAGGATGTAGCCAGGTGGGGCTCGGTCTCTTCTCCCAGACAACCAGCAACAGAACAAGGGTCATAGTCTCAAGTTGTGCCAGGGGAGGTGTAAGCTTGATTTTAGGAGGAAGTTGTTGCCAGAGAGAGTGATTTGCCATTGGAATGGGCTGCCCAGGGAGGTGGTGGAGGCAGCGTCCCTGGAGGTGTTCGATAAAAGCCCAGATGAGGCACTCAGTGATAGTTTGGACTCTTCCAACCTGGTTGATTCTATGATTCTATATTGATTATGAAGATCAATAATTTTCTAAGGAGCAGAAATGACCCCCAAAGCCCTCCAAAAATGCAACTATGGCATGAAATAATTTCAAACAGAAATGCATTAGTCTGATTTTTTTTTCCCTTTAAGGAACCTGCTTTAGCAGAAAAGTTGGACTAGGGTCCCGGCCAGCCTCTGCCATTCTATGATTCTGTGATATCAGACTGTGACTTGTTTACTAAGAAAAACAAAGCAAAAGAGCCCACAAACTTAATTTTGCCTTACCTGAGCTGACTAACCATGATTAACAGTAGCAAAATACATGTTTTTGTTGCTGAAGTGAGTGGGTGTGACTCAGTTACCTAGAGAAAGCATGCTGAATGAAGTGACAGGACAGTTTTTTCAGACTCAAAAGTACTTTGAGGACTTGCACAGAAAGGCTGCAACTATACAAACAAAACCATTCCATCAGCTTACTGGTAAAGATCATGCCTGGTTTGCAAATGTTGCGTAGGAGATAACAGCAGGAATCAATGCTATTAAACTCCAGTGCACTTCAAGGTCACATTTAGAAGCAGCAGGCAAAGTATCAAAAGGCTGCTGTAGGAAGTCACTTGGCTTCTAGTAGTAACACAGATAAGAGCCTTGAGAAGACATTAAGATGCTACTTGAGCTTTGTTTCCCTAGTGGGAAACAGCCAGTGGTTGGCATGGGAGAAATAAAATGAACTATAGAGAAAGCTCTGAGCTCATGGCAAGCAGAAGCACTTCTACTAAAAATGTCTATGAAAACAGTTGACTCCTGAAAATGAAAGCTAAAAAGTCTACTGCTTCTGGGTACCTTAGCCCTGGCAGGAGTCATTGCAGCCTCATCACCACCACATAAAGCGGTCTTCAAATTTCAAATTGATGCGAGGAACACAGAATCAGAAGCTGGTAAACAAGGGGAAACCCAACAGGTGAGCCATGGAATTGTCTCAGGTGGCAAAACCATAGAGAACACTGAAAGCAGGAGCTAACTGTAGCACTTTGAGAGATGCTACGTGCAGTTTCACCGTGGGAAGCACATTACTGCCAAAGGTTACAAAATGAAATCTGTGACAGAGTAAAGACTCAACAGGGCTGTAACAGTGCCAAAGAGTATTGCCTAAGCTCTTAATTGTTACATGACTGCATCACTTACAGCAAATATAGCCGCTATTACCAAATATTCCTTGGACTATCACAGAGGCTCATTCTTCTTAATCTTAAAAGAAGGCTTAAAGGTTTTGCAATGGAAAACGGGCCAAAATGGTATAGTTATCAAGTTAAGAACCAAAGGAATGTTATCTTCCTTCTACACTGCATACAGGATCGAATTCTCACCTTCCTGTTCACATCAGAATGAATTTCAGCAGGGTAAGTACAAAAGACAAAAGCTCGGCTTTAAAAGAAATCAGTAAATGTACCAGAACACCTTTCTCTGTGGGCTCCAGAAAACTGGACCATGAAACAGTTAAGGAAGAAGCTGCCATTATGCTGTGGTCATTAACAAATTCACCAAACTAATATCATTAGTTAAAAAAAAAAAAAAAAAGAACATAAAAGAACCCATTTAAAAGAGCTGATTGGAAATTGTGGATGTAAATTTCCTTACTCTGCACTTGGCAACCTGGTAAAGCCAGGGGATACACTAACAACAGTCCAGATTCCAATTTCTTGACTATTTTGTAATATTTTCTTATTTCCAGGAGGAAACAAGCATTAAGAGAGAGTTTGTAAAGTCACTGCGGCCCTGCTGTGTAATATAAGTTGGCAGAAGGCCTAATGAGCCAAGCTCTGGAGGTCCTCCCAAACCCAGCTTTCTGTGATTCGATGAACTATGAAACATGCCAGCTAAACCCACAGATATAAATGTGATGGCAAGTATTGCTTTGACAAAGTTCAATGCAGGGAGATATGATTTGAGAGGTAACAGTAAATCTGTTAGAGTACATTTAGTCTAAGGATACTACATTGCTTCCCCTTTCCCCAGGACTAATTTTCTCCTCTCCCTCCAGCTTCACATCTTCCTCAAACTGCTTCTTCAAATGTGTAATTTTCTCCTTCTTCAAAACAGAAGGGAACCTCATTTCTTATGAGAGCTTATTATCAGAGAGATTGCCTCCACAAAAGAATCTTGGTACCCACTTGTGTTCTCTCAGTGTTAAGAAAAATTACATAACATTATGTCATAACAGTTCAATATTCCTTATCAGAGTTAAAAAAACCCTCTCTGAGTTGTGGAAATAAAGAGAATGCCTGGATCTGGAAATGGGCACAAGAGTTGTATCTAGAAAACAGCTAATATTCTGATTAATGGGTGTACTGGAATGACAATGTCCTCCAAAAAGCTGAATTAATATTTCTTTCATTTTCTCAAAAGTAACATTAAAAGGAAAAATAAAAGCCAGAGCAACTTAGAACCCTGCGTTTCTGTGTAATTGGATTAAAATATCACTGAGAAATAAGGACACTGCTTTGCTTTCAGTGCTGGATATCAGGTATTTTTAATTATTAGAAGAGAGATGTTTGATTCTTCTGAATATTGGAATAGCCAGCAATGGGAAAATTCAGTTTTGCAGTATCCATCATGGAAAGTGGCTGTATGCTATCACTCTGTGCCACTCAACACTACAAATACTACTGAAGGGGAAGAGAACTTGAGAGCATTAATAAACTGTGCTTATGTCACTTCATAGAATCATAGAATCAACCAGAGTGGAAGAGATCTCATAAGATCATCCAGTCCCACATAGCACCCAGCCCTAGCCAATCAACTAGACCATGGACCATGCCTTGTCCAGCCTTTTCTTCAGCACCTTCAGGGACAGCGACTCCACCACCTCCCTGGGCAGCCCATTCCAATGCCAATCACTCTCTCTGGCAACAACTTCCTCCTAACATCCAGCCTCTACCTCCCCCAGCACAACTTGAGACTGTGACCCTTGTTCTGTTGCTGGTTGCCTGGGAGAAGAGACCAACCCCACCTGGCTACATCCTCCCTTCAGGTAGTTGTAGATAGCAATGAGGTCATCCATGAGCCTCCTCTTCTCCAGGCTGCACACCCCCAGCTCCCTCAGCCTCTCCTCACAGGGCTGTGCTTCAGGCCTCTCACCAGCTTTGTCGCCCTTCCCCGGACACGTTCCAGTATCTCAATATCTCTCTTGAATTGAGGAGTCCAGAAATGGACACAGTACTCAAGGTGTGGCCCTACTGGCCACACTGTTCCTGATCCAGGCCAGGATGCCCTTGGCTTTCCTGGCCACCTGGGCACACTGCTGGCTCATGTTCAGCTACTATCTACCAGTACCCCCAGGTCCCTTTCCTCCTGGCTGCTCTCCAGCCACTCTGTCCCCAACCTGTAGTGCTGCTTGGGGTTGTTATGGCCGAAGTGTAGAACTCTGCACTTGGCCTTGTTAAATCTCATCCCATTGGCTTCTGTCCACCCATGAAGCCTGGCAATGTCCCTCTGCAGGGCTCTCCTACCTGCCAGCAGATCCACACCTGCTCCTAGCTTGGTGTCATCTGCAAACTTACTGATGCTGGACTCGATCCCCTCATCCAGATCATCAATAAAGACATTGAACAAGACTGGGCCCAGCACTGATCCTTGGGGAACACCACTAGTGACTTAGTGCCATGAGCAGGCTAGAGCAGGAGGAAGGAGGTTAGACCTGATTCTACACATCTGCTGGGGTTAAGATGCATGAGACTCTCTTTTATACTGTTTTTAATGTAATTTAAAGTTTCCAAATATTGGAATAAACATTTCTATGCTTAGGCTTACAAATCTTAATACCCAGTCACATTTCTATGACTTGATATATGGCTTTCAAAGGAGGCACTGGACTGGGTTTTTCCTCTAGTGCCACTTTAGCAGCCTTCCCCTTTCCCTTCACATCCCTGTCCTGCTGTTCATCTGCAGATCTTAGTCACTCACATACAAACACTAGGGACTGTAACAGTGAGAAAGTTGTTGTGGCACAAATGTCTTTATTCATCAGGTGTTTGAGGAAAAAGAGGTGTAGGTTTTGTTCCTAGCCATTGGCTTTCTGCCCCTAGGTTGAAAACAAAGGCTCTCTGCATGCTGATGATATTAATAATGTCTATTTTAATGCTTATTATCTAATACAGTCTCTCCATTTATGCTTTTTGGAAGGTCATTTTGTAGTTGAAACATTAAAAAGTATTTCATGATCCCAGCTTTGTTTTCTAGCTCTAGCAATGCCCCATCCCCCCCCAGCCTAGAGCTTGATAATATGGTGATAAGAGCCTGAATTAACAAGCAGGTGAGAGCTGACACAGTTAATTAACGTTATTACAACTGCAGTTGAACTAGACTCATGAAACATGTTTAACTTCTTATTACGAGCCAGCAGGCACAATAAAGTTCCCTATTTAAAATTTTTCAATTCCAGCACAGACCACAAAAAGTCAAAAGCAATTTTAGCCCAACCTCAATGGATAAACCATCTTTTATATCAGTATTTTAAATTTGCTACCCATTAGTGTTACCCTGATTCCCGTCTGACCTCTCCAGATTGTACTTCAGCCTACCAATTCACACTGACAGAGAAGCTGAGGCCACCAGCCAGATCTACTGGCTTTTAAGTAAGAAAACTAATAAATTGGGCAGCTATTATAAAAAGACTGATGTAAGGGAAGCAAACACATCCCACACAGGATCGCTCACACAGGCACAAACTTCTTTAACCTCGTACTATTTATATTCATCTAATGAATTAAGGCTGCTGAAATTGCCTCATTTATTCTTAAGAAAACTTTCTAAAACTAAGCAAATCCACCTCAGGATAGAAAATCTGATTATGAATCAGTACAAAAGAAGGCAAAAATTATGGGAAAACAGGGTATCTCAAAGATTTACAGCTGGGCTTTCATGGGGAAGTGCTAGCTCCTCACTGTGCTAGTTTGAGCCTAGCTAGAATGTTCTGGTGAGAAGAACTAGATTACAGGCTGTGAAAAGAAAACAATGGTGATGTCTACTTCACTCATAGGCTTGCTGAGATGTATAGAACAAGAACACAAACATAGATAAGGGAGTCAATGTCCGGGCTTTGGGCTGCACTTCTCTCTCTCTCTAACCTAACCTGCTGTCTGTGTGACTAATCCATCTGCTTCCTAACCCCCCTGGCCGACCCTCAAAACCACCTTAAACATAAGGCAAGATCTGGGGTAAGGTATTGGAGTAGGAAGAAGGTGGCTCCTTGTCCTATCCCTGTAGGCTTTGCAAACAGTCCTGCTGCAGCCTTCTTGTAGCCCCTTCAGGTACTGGAAGGCTGCTCTAAGGTCTCCCTGGAGCCTTCTCTTCTCCAAGCTAAACAACCCCAGCTCCTCAACCTGTCCTCCTAAGAGAGGTGATCATTTTCATGGCTCTACTCTGGCCCCACTCTGTCAGGTCCATGTCCTTCCTATGCTAAGGATTCAGAGCTGGACACAGTACTCCAGGTGAGGTCTTACCAGAGCAAAGTGGCAAAACCACCTCTCTCCATCTGCTGCATAAGAACACAGAGCAGTTTGGTACCTGGATTTAATTTTCTGCAGAAGAAAATAAGAAAAGGAAGCCTTTGCATTTAATTATTTACTCCTCTGTGTATGCTGCACAGATCTATCTGGACAATGTCATCCTAAGTGAAAGACATAACTAGAACATGGAAAAAAGATACCTCAACATCTTTGGCAGCAATCCCACAAATTGTCGTGAAAGAAGTCAGCAGAAATAAATAATGACATACCACAAGAGTTACGAAGGCCTAGGGGGGAAAACCTTGAAAATTCAGAGAAAATGAGGATATGGAAATGAGGAATTTCTAGGAGGAAAATGAAATGCAGCTTACACACAGACTTTCTCTGAGAATGAACACTGAAGTAATTTCTAGCATTTAAAATCCTCTACGAACACTCCTTCAGAACGCCTTCTGTAGTTGATGTGCTCCTCAAATGAGCCACAGATGAATACGAGCCAGAAGAGAAGCCTTCCAGTTCAACCCTTTTCCCCAAGACAGATTTGAGTACATTATGTCATTCTTGACATATTTGTCTTGTCTGTTCTTAATGACTGTGAATGAAGAAACTCAGCAATTTCCCAAAACCAGCCCTTTCAGTGTTTCACAATCTTTAGCACTGAAAGTTGTCCCTGTTATCTAACCTGAAGTGTTTCCGCCACTCAAGCAAGCCCTTCAGCTCCTCTACCATCCACCACAACACTGAAAGCATGATGCCCTTTATCTCTGCATAGTTCTTAAAATACTCAGCATGGCCCTTTCTCATTTTTCTCTTCTTTAGACTAAACAACTCCATCTCGTCTGATCTTTTCTCTGCCGTTATCTTCCTGAGATATCTGATCACCCTTACCTGGACACTGTCCAACTCTGCACACTGCTGTTGGAGAGCAATGCCCAAGTTTGGGCACAAGTGCTCCAGCTGTAGAGCAGAAGGGCAGCCTCACATATCTCCAAGGCCTACACAAACTGGTATGATGTTTGCCTTTCCTGTAACAGAGTGACATTGTTGACTTTATACCCAGAGCATGATTCACTATAATTCCAGCTATTCTGCTGCAGAAATGCTGTCTAAGCAGTTGAGAACCATCCTCTGCTGGGAAAGTTATTCCTGCTCAGCACAGTATCTTCTATTTATCACTGCTGACTTTAATTCTGCCTTTTTTTTTTCCTTCATATTACTTCTCTAATTTGTCAAGATTATTTCAGTGTCACTACACTCCTTTGATTCTGGCAGCCCCTTGATTCTGGCAGTCCCTCCTGTCTTGGTGACATGTTTAATCAGAACATTTTATTTAACCATCTGGGTTTTTAATGGAAACACAGATCAGAATTAAACTCAGGACTGATGCCTGCCAAGCCTCTTTACTTCAGGACAGAAAAAGTATCAGACCATCTCTTGATACTTAAGGCTGATATACTGCAGTCCTTCATATTTTGTTAACTCCAGGATGGGGAATACATATAATGGAGTGTTGCATACATTTCCCAGTATCCCCATCAAGTCTCTGAGATAACATCCCAGTCACACACCACTGCACTGGATCCTTCTCAGAAACTGCAGTTTGAACCATTACACACCCAAGAGGCAGGGAAAGAGAAGCTTTTCCATGAAGCCTGCACAAGGTATGTGTGCTTTCCATTCCTCTTTGTCAAAATAACTCTGAGTTTGCTGAGACATTGCTATTTTTCTGGTGAACAATGTACTGCTACTCCAGAGAGTACGTACAAAGGAGATATATATATATAAGTGTGCAATATTCCTATAATTAGACCTTTTATTCCTATGAAAACAACACTTAGATTATGCTTACTGCTTGTACAATCTATTTCTGTCTGATCTGGATGAGCTAATTCTCAATATTTCATTTTATCCCAGGGAACAAAAGGATTTATTTCCCCAGCCCTTCAGTATTTCTCAAAATCTTCTTTCTCCACATTCTGTCCATCATGGAAAGCTCATTCTTAGGATTAGCATAGGGCTTCCACGACTCATACATGCTCACTGCAGAAGAGAATTCAGATCCCTTGGTGATCTGTAACTCTAGATTGAGATCCCTTCTCTTGCATAGATCAGGAACCTTCCTGTGGCCCAATGGGATTCCAGTGCATGCAATAGTCCTAAAGTTACAAGTTTGATGGTCAGCAGAAAACTGGAAGCCTAGATGAGGAAGCAGTTGTTTGCTGCCTATATAATGCTGAGCAAATGCATGGCATATTACAAATAGATTCCTTCTTTTCTTATCAGTCTTTTTTTTCCTCAAATTTCTTTGGTATATTAAGTATTGTTCCAGCAAAAACAACCACACTGCATAGCACCCCTAGAGAACGGCATCAGCTACCCCAACAGATGTTCATCTAACCTTAAAGCCTTTTTGCCTGACAAGCTCAAAGGAATACTCCTCTTCCTGGTCATCATCTCTCAACATTTCTTAAGAAACTCTGGGAAAGCATCCACACACTGCCTATGCCTCACTAAGTCTTCATTTAAAAAGGAGATGACTCTTCATGATAGTGTAACTTAACAAATTATCTATACGAGCAATTCCACGTGGGACCATATCAAATCAACCCCACACTCTCTACCCCACCTCAATCCACTCTCACACAAGCAGTGCAGAAAACTTCACACACAAATACCTGCAGATTTTCCTAGTACATTGCATGACTTGTTATTGCTCCATAAATCAGGATCTTCCAAACCATCCTACCAAACAGGCCCACAAGATTATTCGTGCAATGAGCAATCACCAAGGCCGTGAAGCAGATACAAGCTCCCTCAGGAAGTGCTTGGCCACCCTAGTGCTGGGATCAGGCTCAGCATCCCTTCTTAGGTGGGGAACTTGAAGGCTGAGCCACCACCTTTTATGTTCTCTGTAAATTATGATAACGTAAACAACAGAAATGCATTGATGTGTTAAAAAATACTCTGTTAACTTTGCTGTGTTATGTACTACATTCATGTCTCTGTATCTTAAGCATGGCTGATGTGCACACAGCCCCAAATTTCTTCTCACTTAACTCAGTGTTTGTGTAAAATAAGTTTTGTCTCAGCTAAAAGTCAGGTATCCTGGGCTATTCTGCTTAAATGATTTAGTGTACTGAAGCACACCTATTCATTTCAAGAAGAAAACAATAAAAATACTGTATCACACAATACAATTGGTCTGGAGGTGGGGGGGCTACAGTCCCTACCATTTAGCAGCAGGTCAATAACCTGTTGAGTACATGCAGGCCACTGCCTTGCTCAAACCGGCACAAACCAACACGGGATGAGTCTTCACAAAGGCTCTGATGATTAAGTTTTGAACCCAGCTGTAGCAGAAGTGGGGCGGTCTCAGGGGCAGCACAAGCCAAAGCAAAGTCCCTCGCCCAGGTCACTTCTGTGACCACACTAATGCAGCTGTGGAGCAGGGCCTGAACTGCTTCCCAAGAGCCTCCTCCTCACCTCCCTGCCTTGGCCCCAGCACAGCCAGCCGGGAGAGTACATCGCATGTGGCACTCAGCCCACTGGCTCATGCTTGTCTTCTCCCTTCCCAAGGTTCAACTCAACTGCAACCCCTTCCCCACGCCCATAAATAAAGCCCAAAATAAAAAGCTGTGGAAGCCAGCCTTGCCATTAGCCTAAAAGCAAGAGCTATTGATGGAGTGAATGGGGGAAGAGGTCATACTGGTGGAAAGCAAGACACAAAAACCAGGCCAAAGCCTTAAGCACAAGACATGAGAAAGCAAACAGCAGTCATAAAGACAGGTCACCAGCTGGATGCTGTGGTATAGCATGAAGAGGAAAAATGAGCTAGTTCTACCTCTACACTTTAACATGGTGCCTCCAGCCCCCTGCCCCATGCTCACTTACCAGCACAGACAGCTACCAAAAGAAGGGTCTCTTTACTAGCACAAGCCTTAGAGGGACTGTCTGGAGACCTATGAAGAATTTGGAACATTTGAAGTCTAACTTCAACTTGGCAAGGTGAGTCAGTGCTCCCTAATGAGCCTGGTTTACACAAGTCCCTCTGTTTTTCACAGATCAATCAGGTAAATGTTTGGAACACATTTAGTGTGGTATGTCCAGGAGATCCTTCACTGGATGAGCAGGCTTTTAGCCTTGAACTAACACACATTTTGGATTCAAGAAACAGCAGCATTTCTCCTGGATTAGAAGTTTCTGAGGGCTGGCATTTTAATTAAGGTGCTAAGAAAGCACTAGAAGTGGTTACCACCAGCATTTCTCTCAAGCCAGAATCCTCAGGATCTGCCTTGTTAATACTCAGCCCAAGCCTATTAACCCCTCACCATCGCCTCCCTCATTTCTCAGTCATGCGAGGCAGTTCTTTCTCTCTGCTGCTCCTTTTCAGCGAAGTAGAACAACGTGAAAAAACCCAAATGTTCTAAGGGTTTTAGACCAGCAGACTAGGAAAATAAAAAATGAAGCATAAGCAAATTTCCTTTTTCCTATAAAAGGTTCCAAACCCAAAGTAGGCAGATTTGAAGAGCCATTTCCGCCTGGGGAGGGGATGAAAGGCACAAGGCTCAGAAGATGCCCACTGTTAACATGCATTTACACACAAACTGCTCCATACTTAATGAAGAATTAAAACGGTTGAACTGAGTTACTGTTATTCCTCACTTCTATCCTTTTCTGGGTTAGACAAGCTCAGTAGTCTCCAAGAGCCAAAGCAGCACTCTGGTTACCCTGGAACCCAGTTGTCCCATTCCTGCAGCTGCAGCGTGAGTCATTATTGTGCTGCATGACGTTCCCTTTGTAAAGCACTGCTTCCCAAACCACCATCCTCAGAAAGCTGGCTGACTGCACGTTGCTGGCCCAGCTCCTTGCTTCCAATTGCTGCGTGCTTTACAGACAACCAGGAGCTATTCAATTCTAGCCTGATATGCCTTTTCCTTGTAAGCTTCAATTGCTGCAGGGCAACTGTGTTCTTGTGAAGGACTAAGTAGGTGCCTCAAAATAACTGCTCTTCTACGACAGTCCACACAGCAGAAAAATAAAAACAAACCCCACCACACTAAAAGCCTGTGTGGAGAGGTCTTGCTCCAGATAATATGTCAGCTCTCCAGGCATGTCTCCCTAGTTCACTAAGTCTGGGAAGTAGACTGAGCCCAGGAATTATCTCCAGCTTGACCATATGGAGATGCAAGACATCAGACCAGTTGCTTGTTTTATTTAAACATGTGTTTCTTTTACCAGCAGTATTAACATTGCCTTGTTCCTGTTTATACTTAAGGAAAGGAGAAAATAAACTAAGTAACTTTTTCCCTCTCATTTTGTTTTGCTCTTTTAAGAGTGCCCTGTTCCTGTCAAAGTGAGTAAAGCTAAACAGAAACAAGGCGGGTTTGTTCCAAAGTCAATGTATCCACGCTTGGAATTACTTGGGAACCATTCCTACAGCTCAAATACATATCCCCTCCTTAATCCTTATTAACCTTCACATGTAAGAAGGTCCTTACATTGGGCAAAATTGGTTATTAGAATCACAGACTCGTTTTGTTTGGAAAAGCCCTTTAAGATCATTGATTCCAATCATTAGCTAACTCTACCAAGCCTGGTGCTAAATCATGTCCCTCAGTACCCCACGCCACTGCATCTTTCAAACTGAGCAGGCTATAACAAAGCACAATTTACCAGAGACGGCAAGGGACGCAAAGCCACCCCACTGCCTTTACCATTTCGGTGAGGCAAATACTTGAGGGGCTTACAGAAAAGTTTCTAATTGCCTGCAGAGCAGCAACTGCATCGTGACAACAGCTATATGGCAGGTCAGAGGATCCTGAGAGAGTCTGGACTCCCTGCACTCACCCACATGTGACACACTGGGCAGTCATCTCATAAGCTCAGTGTAACTCCCAGAGGGAACCCGCATCAAGTCCAGGCTCAGTGTGACCCGTGATGCAACGTGCAAACTGCCATGAGCATAGGCAACGCTTCCAGATCCCCTGCACCATCCCCTCCTGGAAGTCAGTCTGCAATGGCACGGAAAACCAAAGCTGATCACTCCCCAGTAAGAGCACCAGGACTTGACGAGTAGCACGTATGTTAGTCATGCAGCAAACGTACAGCTCCTCCGGCATGCTACAAGGGCAGCCCGCGGTGCTGAATCCTGCCTGGCTCGCCCAGCGGCAGGTTTTGTTTCACTATTTCAAACATACTCATTCATTTTGCGCTTGGTTTTAAAGTGAACCAGACTGGCATCTCTGTGCCCACAGGATAAACCTGAAGTAGACCTGGACAAGTTTGTCCCCCTGCTCTTTTTGACAGGGACAGAGGTTAAGCTAGTGAGGTGAATGATGAAGGAGTAGTAAACTTACTTTCCAGTGATAAATTGGCTTCTGGATGGTGTGCACATAGGCTGAACATAGTAGTTCTCCAGTTTAACCCCTTCAGCAGCTAGCTTGTCCAGAGTGGGTGTCCTGATCTCCGATCCGTGGTACCCTACGTCTCGGAATCCCTGATCGTCAGCCAGGATGAAGATGATGTGAGGCTGCGAGCTCAGGCCGCCGGCCCCCGGCTCCTCTCCCAGCCCGGTGCTCGTCGCCTCCGTCTGCGCGGGGCCGAGCCCGAGACTGTCCCAGGCCAGGTAGCCGTAGGTGAGGAGGCTGAGCAGCGAGAGCCCGGCCAGCACCCCCGCCGCCACCATATTCCCCCGGCAGAGGCGGTGAGGCCAGCGGCGCCCACCGCGGGCCATCCACCTTGGCTGCGGCGAGAGCGAGACCCAAGAGAAAAAGAGAAAGAAAAAGAAAACAAAAAGTCCCGAAACAAACCGAAACAGCCTCTGAGGCGGGGGCAGGGGCCGTCAGGGGTCCCGCCGCGGGGGGGAGCGAGGAGGAGCCCGGCTCATAGCAGCCACCCCCAGCTCCGGCAACCTCAGCCGCTGCTGCGGGAGAGGTGGCGGACGCCGGCCCGCACGGGACTGCTGCTGCAGCCGGTGCCGGTACTGGCCGGGTGGGCAGGGCCCCGGCGGGGCTCACAGCATCCTCGGCCCGCCTCCGGCCCCGCTCCGGGGCGCCGCTGCCTGCCCGTCCCGGGGCCGCTGCCCATGGCGGGACGGGCCGGAGCGGACCGGGACCGAACGGGCCGCCTCCCGCTCCGTGCACACCGGCCCGCCCGGCGCCCTCCGCCCGCCCCCTCCAGGGCTGCCGGGCCGGGCCGCTCCCTCTCCTTCCCGCCCCTCCTCTCCTCTCCTCTCCCTCCCCGCCGGCCCCCCGGCAGCTCCCGGAGCCGCAGGGCAGGGGGATCCCGGCCCCGTGATACAGCCGCGGCCGTGAAGCCCCCCCCGGAAACCCATCTCCTGCCAGGCCAGCGCCCTAGGCAACTTTTCTTTCCTCTCCTGGCCTCCTCCCGGTCTCCTCTCTCCACACTTCCTCTCCTTGCTCCCCCGGGCAGCAGCCCCCCGCTACCTCCCGCGTTTCGGAGGCGAAGCCCTCCGCCCCTGGTCGGTGCCTGCTGTTATCTCCCCCCTCCCGTTGCAAAGGGCAGCCCTTCCCTCCAAGAAGTCCCACGGCTCTTTCCCATAGCTAGAGGTGGTCGTTTTACCCCCCGCCCTCCCGAAAGATCGTTTCTAGCATTGCCACAAACATCTGGAAGGTATGAATGCACCGGATTTGTTTTCAGCCACAAACCAGTTCCATCAGCCCGAACCCTCCAGCTCTGGTAAGGCTGTGGCGAAGGCGAGGAATGCTCCTTTTCAAAGCACCATCACTGGCAAAAGTTTGGGTTGCAGTCTGACTGCGCTACAGTTGCAAAACACAACTTTGCCCTGGTTCTGACAGACACTAAAGCAAGCAGAAACCTACATTAATGCCTACTAGGCTCAACTGGAGTCAATGTGCAGGTCTGACCTGTCTAACATGAGTCATCATGGCAGGAACAACTTTTACTCAAAGGAGGTTTTATAAAACATTAACTCTTCCACACCTAACCTGAGGAAATCCTGCAGATTTTGTGCAGAGAGCAAGGGAGGCTTCTTTTCTCCTAGAGCTAAACTCTCCTCTTGCGCAGTGTTAGCTTGTGAAGTCAGATCGGCTGCAGGAACTGCTCTAGTAAAAAGCTCTGGATGAGGAATCATAGAATGCACTGGGTTGTACGAGACTTCTAAAGGTCATGTAGGTCAACCTCCCTGCACTGAACAGGGACATCCCCAACTAGATCGAGTGGCTCAGAGCCCTGACCTTGAATATCTTCAGGGATCCAGATCTGCAAGGATCCAGATCTGCAGGGATCCAGATCCATTGCTCCACAAGCAGATCAATGACAGAAGGATCCACGTCCTCCAGCTCCCATTGCCTGTGCTCTACATCAGCATTATCACATCAGAACCAGTTTAGTGGTGCTCAGAGTTCTAATTTTCCTCCCAGATATACCTTCCAACGGAGACTTGGAAGAAGTTTCCATGCACTAAATTAATAGTTCTGATCCTAGAAGCTGCTTCCTTACTGAGAGCCTTAGTGTGTGTATTACCTGTCACACGTTGGCTTGCATGCTTCAGTTACCTTCAGTAACACTGTCTAATGCAGGTGTCTGGGGTTTGCCTGCCCAAATGTCTTTGTCACTTTCTAATTGCACTGAGTGTCCTTGTTCTCGACACCCTTCCCCCCCCCCAAAAAAAAAACCAACCAAAACAAAAGCCCAAAAAACCAACAATACCCCCTGAAACACCACCACAAAACTAAAAACCCATCTTGATGGAACTTTAATTTGGGTCAGATCTAAGTGAGTTTGTGCAAAGAAATACAGAAATAGCCTCACTATAAAATTTCAGCTGAAAAAGAGCTGTTCAGAAATAATGAAGCATTGTGCTGCAATTTGCAATGCTGCAGCAGGGAGAAGATAGAAGTAAAACCAGATTTAGTGATTTTAATGTGCTACCTAAGGGCTTGTCCAGGCTGGAAGGTGACATTGATAGTATTACAACCGCACTGTAAAGCTTGCAAAGTTTAACTCCTGGGGTAGAACATGTTCTGAAATTAGGGGAACTTTACAGCTTGTTACCTCAAAAGAAAACCACTAAAACCCTCAAAACCTTAAACTGAAGGAGCCTTTAACATTTTCTTATACCAAAATGACATTCCCTTTAAAAGAATTCCTTATTCACATTTTTCAGTCCTGCTTTTCCTCCACGTTTACAAGACCAAAAGAATGTTTATATAAACCCAAACCCATACATGGTAAAACACAAATTGGATCAGCAGTGCTATTTTGCCTTTAACTCATCTACTGTAAAATGCCAAACAAAATATGATGTCCTTTGACCACATGCTGTAACAGCACCCAGGACCCAGACAAGTGTTAGAGTATCATACTTAATATCAGATCAAAAGGGGGTCATTCCCAATAAACAATGAACCCAGTAAGCAGAACTATGAAATCACCTGGAAAACAGTTTGGAATTGAATTTGGTCAAATAGTAAAGAATATATATGTATACACACCATTAAGCAGATGCAATAGCTAGCTGTCCTAGAGAGGGCAACAGGAGAACATCACCTTTGATATGCCCCATGGCAGTGCCCCTTTAGTCCCCCTGTAGGTCACCACTTAGCTGCAGATGGCAACACTGGAGGGCAATCTCTATCAAACATCTCTAAACTTGAGATTCTTTCTTTAGGAGCCCAGTGAAACTCCCCCCCTTTTTTTCCACTCACTTTTGTAAAAGCAAAAGGAAGCTAATGTCAGTCAAATGCTCTGCTGTCCTTTAAGCAAAAAGGCTTGGAAGATAATGTGCTATTAATATTCCACTTAAAAAAATATTTGTAGACACTCAGGAGTTGCCAGCATGGTTTCTCCAACCCATTCAGGCTAAGAGTTGCCAATGTGGTTTCTCCTACCCATTCAGGTTGCTCAGGGAAAGAAGCAGGAGAGTTGTGAAAGTTGGAGGAAGTGGTTTTCCCTTAGGGAAAAGAAATCCAGAACCTTCAGAGGTATTTAAATTTGAGTGCAGTGAATACATTGACTCAAATATACAGTAGTTACAATGACATTTATTATACCACTAGGAAATGAGATGTGTTAAGTACTTGTTAGTCTCTGCATACATTGAGACTATATAATTAACTCAAATGTGTGCAGAGGATGACTTCTGCTAGAAAAGCATCTGCAGTTGCCTTTAGTCAAGCTAGGGGTTCTTAAACTGGTTCATTTCTTCTCATTCCAGATCAGTCTGACATCTCACTTTTCCATTTCTGAGACTTCTCTATTCGACACAAATAGCAGTCCAAGAAGAACACCTTTCTGAAGTTAAGTGAAAATTTAAAGGAGATTGTTACTTCAAAGCCAATCACAGCAGAGAGCAAAGAGCCAGTACCAGCATGGACAGCAACAGACTGGTCTGGTTGAAGGTTCTTCTGTCCCATGCCTGGGTTCTGAGAATGGCCCTGGGAGTTGTGACTGTGAGGGATGTCTCTGACTTAGACACTTCTGTTCCCTCCATGCCACCAGCTTGCTGCTGGACCAGGTCAGGTTCAGGGAACAAAGAATGTAAGTGGGTTTGAGGAGGAAGAAAAACTGTTTTGAAATGAGATGGATTTGGAGGATGCAGATATAAATGCCCCAAAGTATGACATATATTATATTTTAATTTTTGGCCCAAACTAGCCTCTCCTGCCAGCAAGGAGACACTCCTGCAGTGTAGGACCCTGGCACAGAGATCCTGTGAGAGCAGCACAGCAAGGCTGGGAGGATGCAGGATCTCATTCCTTAGGTCATTATACATACCAAGAAGGAATCTCACTCTGAATTCAAGAGAAGCAGGAATGACAATGGCACATGAGGTCTTGGGAAGACAGTTTTTAGGCATAAATAAATGATAATGTTCTAACTGCTCTTCTAACACTTGATTCAGTCTCAGAAAGGCAGTTCTCACTAGCTGTAGACTACATGCTTTCCCTTACCTTCAAGTCAAAGCTATCAATAAGAAGGAAGACTGCAGCTGAGGACCTGCATTCCAGTGCTCCCTCTTTCTGCCTAAGCCCAGAAAACTTTATCTGCTTAAGGAACAGCTTTTTGAACTGTTATTTTTAGCTTACCAGCTACTACTACAGTAAGAGCAAAGCAGACTCCGGCCTACACACACACTTGATAGTCTTCATCTTTCCAAGAGCAGGAAACAACTTGGCATTTCCTTTCACCCTGGATGGTTTTTGCACACCCCTGTCCTCAGCGTACTTCCTGGTGAGGACTTCTCTGCACTCTGCTTCCCAGGTGGATGCTGTGCTTTTGCCAGGCGCTCATCATTGGAAACAGTGGGTTAGAAACATGACTGAAAACCTGGTGAGTCATGGGACTTACATCATTCCCTTTGCCTTCACTGGTGGACTTGGTCATTAACTTACAGATGTGCTACTTGTGAATATTCAGATTCCACCCGCGGCTCACTCCCTGTTTGATGATGACATAACCAGAGCTTTGCTCTTAACTCATTCTATATTTAACACAGATTTTCCTCAATTCCCTGCCGTAGTCTATAGGCAAAGGTCCAGATTCTGATCTCAGCTGCCTGCAGTGATGTAAATGTGCTGTCACTCAACTGGTGCCAGTAAGCTCATCCTGGAAATTCAGGATTTGACCTTAGCTACACCTCTCATGTCAGTAATGACCGAAGCAGTGCAGCTTTAGCAGAACTGGTGGTCACCTTCCCAGAGGACCCTCCAGTTTCCCACCACTAGTTCTCAGTTAAGGCTGCCCTTAAACTCAGTTACAAAGTCTCCTTTGAATTTTACTTTTTAATTCCTCAGTCTGGATGTCAGTGAGTAAGGACACGGACATTATTCTGGCTTTACTTTGTTTCTGAAGAGCTAAATACTCTGAATAGGTTACAGCACACATTTAGAGGCTGCCACAGCCAGCAGCAAGGCTTCAAAGCCTCTTTGCCAGAGAGTGGCTATCATCTCCAACATGGTCTCCTTGCCAGAAAGCTGTCACTTACTCCTAGATCTTTACACACACAGTCACTTGTCTTGTTCAAAACTTAGCGCAGTTAGAAAGGGCAGAGCATTAGAACTGGGGCAAGGCACGACCTTACAAAGCAACATAAATCTAGACTGTTTAAGCAGGATAGGTCTTTTCAGAGTGACTAAAGTTTTACAGTGGAAGAGAAATCTCTCTCTTTGGAAAGAAAAAAATTCTTTTCTAGTTTATGAGGGATAATAGCACAGCCAGCTGCAGGGATTTTGCCAATTGCCTGGCAGCCACAAAACAGGACTTTTTGGTTGTTTTGGTTTTTTTTTGTCCTTTCTCCTAGACAACAGTAAAGTTGATCATACAGATCGGCCAAAGGGTGAAACGGTGGCAAAAAGTGATCCTAGTATTTACTGTCAAGGTTAGAGGCACACAGCTGCAACAAAGCTGCCCCATTCTAATGAGAGCTTCAAAGGGAAGGGATGCTTTTAACCTGGAATGGTGGGTGGTTTTCAGAGGGAGGAATTCTAATGAAGTGCTTGTAAAGCTGAGGATGCCTCAGATAGTTGTTAAATGCTAGAAATGGCTTTTGGATGACTCACTACTACATCAACTAGGAGCTTCGGGTCACATATGTAGATCTTTACACATTGTCATGTCAGAGATTAATTTGGTAATAATTTTTCATTATACCTTATAATGATTGGCAATTAAAACAAATTACATGCAGTTCCAGAAGGTCTCATAGTGCAACCAGCTGTGCCTGACCAAAAGGGAGGTTATACCAAGCACATACAATTATGTTTGCATACATTCATAAGTGCTTCCTATAGACTTTTCTGTACACAGCTGGAGGGCAACGGGAAAGATATTGCACAGTTATGTCTATCACAGTCTTCATTTCTCCTTTTCACAGTCTAATATTACAGTTCTGTCAGTTCTTAATTCTTTTGAAGTCCCTTTGTCCTTAGCTCTTTAGGAAATAGAGTCAATATTAGTTTCATCCTTTCAGATATATTTAAAAATGGTGACAAATATTCTGCCACAACCCACACCTACTTTGATATTTATAGATTTATCTTGCCCCAAAAATGTTTTAGCAATTGCTGACCTCTTAGGAATCCACAAAATTTTCAGGCTATGCAACTGTTGGAACTCCTGTTACAGAAGACAGTGGCTTGAGAGCTTCTGGAAATTTCCCCTTCTCTGTGAGGAATAGCCATGGAATGTGATGAGCCCAAATTCACTGCAATTTCTGCTGTTCTAAGTGCACACTGGTGCCATGTGCTTTCATCTCTTGCTGTTTTATACTAGGCAAAGCAATACTCACTAAGCCAACTGAATCATTTTATTTGCACAGTGCCAATATCACCCTGTGTTGTGTTTTATAGAGCAGTCCTCTCCTTCTTCAGCTTCATCTTGACAGTCTGTGATATACCCACTGAACAGCATTGCTGTGCTGAATGCTAATGTTCAAGTAAAGCTTCTAAACAAATTTATAGATAGAAAATTCCTCCACATCTGGTCCAGATGGCCCATTAGACAAGTAGAGATAAAGATGGAGATGTGTAAGTTTTATTCCTATTATGCCTTTGCCTCTCTCATTCTTCCTACATCACCATCCTCAAGAACATTTCTAATAAAGATTTGATTGAACATAACAGTGCTGTACCCAACCAAAGCCCCAGTGCAGGACAAATTGCCCAGTGTGGCTGTTTTATTTGGAGAGCATTGAAAAACTTGTGCCTGAACTGAAACACTATGGTGTTAGAAACTTATTTCAGTGTCAGTGAGGAAGCGTGGGTATGTAAAAAGGCAGCGGTCATTATAAGAGATGTCTGAGCCATATCTAGTGCCTAACAAGGTCTGGCAATAGGTGCAGAGATGTCCTAGGAGGTCCTGAAGGTCTTGTGTAATAGCACAGGGAACTCAATAGACTGTTATTAAAGTCTACCAATTCATTAATTTCGTATGTGTGTGCATATATATATATATATATGGTTTCTCTGCCCATGGAAAATGACATTATAAAGAACCAGCTGGAACTATCAGAGTTGTGCTGAGCCTCATTTCATGCCATGTAGGTTCTATAAAACACAGGAATTGGGTTGATTTGCATTAATTCTAGGCTAATACTGGAAGATGCAGTGTCAGAAAATACTGAAGAGCTGGCCAAAGCAGAAGCAGTTGCCTGTGTTTACATTCAGTGTGCCAAGAAAGTATACTGCCAACCAGTAACACCTGCATGGAATCTGAAGTGTACCATTTCCAAAAGCTTACAGCAATAATAACTCTTCTTTTCTTTAGACTTGCATTCTCACAGCTATCACTCTTCACACCAGTCTGAAATCCCCTGTCTTCCTATACCATAACACTGATCAAACACTTCCTCTTGCTTATGGGCTTTTTTCGGTCTGGCAAGTCTGAAATACCAGATGGGTTCTTTGCTTCTTCCAATGTGAATCTCTGAAAAGTTCTGTTTGAGATAATCTCTTCTGTTAAATTGGTACACCTGCTTCTATAGCTCTGATAGAATGAGCATATAACAGACAAGAGTTTTCTTAACAATGGGATAGATGAACTTTTATCTACAAGGAAGATTAAGCAACAAATTCTCAGTGTGCTAAAAAAGTGTGACACAACAGTCACTGGGCTCCTGTTCCCAGGATGTATTACTCATATGAACAATACTGGACTCAGTGCTTCCTTTCATCCACTTCTCAATTCTTCTAATACACTTGGTGCAAGTGGAGGAAAAAACCCTCACAATCTTTTGCACTTAGCAGCAGTGTCTCAGGTTAGGATTTACATGGATTAGGAGGACAGTACTACTCTAACTCACTAAAGTCTTGCAGCCCTGGAGAATGTTACCTTTTGAACACACAGGAGCAATCATGGGCTGCAACAACGTGTGTAACAAAACCATCTCTTCTGCAGTTTGAGCCTCAGTTCAGTGCACAAAGGTAGAAAGTTAAAAGCAAGATGTTTCTCAGTGAGATTTTTTTGTTTTCCTCTGAGCTGATAGCAAATGGTGCAATGGAGCTGGGCAAAATGCTCACGTTTCTTGCCCTGTCTTATCCCTTCTCTTCAAGGGCAGGTGGAACAATCACCTTGCCACACTGAGGTGTCTCTCAGTGGGCTGGCAGGGGACTACATTAGGCTGCTGAATGAAATGAAGACAGATGTATTGTCCAGGACAATGCTGTTCTTTTCTAAGACCTTTGCTTATTTCAACACCAAACCACTATTACTCATCAAACTATTAGTAACTATAAATGTGGTGAGGAAAGTCAATAAAGAAGACACAAAGAGATCAGAGGTTTTACAGGAAATCTTTCTTCCTCTTTTTGCTTTTTCAGTTAAAAAATAAAAAAGGAAAGAAAAACCCAACAGCAAAAGCCCCCAAACACCAAGTCTTTCCCATCCCCCAAAAAATCCAGCAACCTCAACCCAAACCCACCCCAGCACCTCACTACTCCAGCTTTGACTATACCACTTAGTTCAGCTAGTTTCTAGGTCAGAATCATTAACTGACAGAATATAATTCCTGTAGCAAAGTGTTAGGCAATAGATCATAAAAGTCATCTAAGTATTCAGTAACTGGAGCTGCTCACAACCCAAACAATAGGACTAAACTCAAGAGCAGAGCTAAGGAGTCAGATCAGAGAAACGCCAGTGACATTCCTGCTGTGGGCACTGGAAAATGCAATAAAGCCTGAGCTGGTGTGTTCCTTGTCTATCTAGAGCTAGCAACAAATGCCTCTTGTCTAAGAACTGAGCTCCTTCCAGCAACCAGCAGTTTGGGGATTTCCTGAGCTAGAAGCTGTGTCACAATCACTAACTGAAATGGAAATGATACAGTTTTATATCCAACCTGATCATATTCTTGATCATACATTTGGTGTGAGTGTCACAGTTTGGCTAACATGCTGCAAGAAATTCTGTCTTCTAGTCGTTTTTAACCCCCTACCTGCTGGATTGCTCTGCATCCTTTCTGCTTGTATTGCAAGATAGAAAGAGTGACAGTTCAGTATACCTCTTTCCTGCAAGATCTGGGACTTCATGAATAGCCATGATATTCTTCCAGACTTTAAGAGAAAACTGCTGAGAAGTTGTTCAAGTCTATTTAGTTTCTGCTCACCCAGAAATTGTTCTATATACTAATTAAGTTGTTATAAAGTGAATTAATAAAAAAAATTAAACCCAGCCGTGTTCAGGACACATTGCCTCTTGTTATATATTCCCTGAATTTATGCTCTTATGAACACAGAATTATAGAATGGTTCTAACCCAAAGTTGGAAGGGACCTCCAAAGGTCATGCACTCCAACTCCCTTGCAGTCAGCAGGGACATCCTCCACTAGATCAGGTAGATCAGAGCCTTGCCCAGCCTGATGTTGAAGATCTAAAGGAACTCAGCTATCTCCCTGGACAACCTTTTCCAGTGTTCCACCACCCTCATGGTGCAGAACTTGTTCCAAACATCCAGTGTAAACCTTCTCTTCTCTTGTCTAATTTCAAACTATTGCCCCTTGTCCTGTCCCTATAGGCCTTTGTAAGTAGTCTCTCTGCAGCCTTCTAGTAGGCTACCTTCAAGTACTGGTAGGCAAGGCTGCTCTTAAGTCTCTCCTGAGCCTTCTCTTCTGCAGCTCCCTCATCCTGTAAGCAAAGGTTTTAGAAATTAATCCAGACTTAGTTTGAAAGTTATAATCATGGAGTATCCATAATAGGCTTGCTGAGTCACTATTCCACTTGTTAATCACTATTACTTCTGTTTCTAATCTGAATTTGATACTGTTCTGTCCATGAAGAAACTACTTGTATTCCTTACCTGTTCATAAACTCTCTGCTTACACCTTAAAAGGTGTAACCAAAACACACCTTAAAAGACAGAACATGACAGAAGAGGAAAACCCAATTGTGCTAGTTCAAAGCTAACTAGAATGTTAGGTAAGAAGGATTACATCATAGGCCATGAAAGGGAAACAATGGTGATGTCTCCTTCGCTCATAGGCTTGCTGAGCTGTATAAGAACAAGAGTTCTGCCTGGACAGATAGGCAGAGTCCAATGGGATGGCATTCAATAGCTCCAAGTGCAGGGTGCTGCACTTTGGCCACAACAACCCCATGCAGAGATACAGGCTGGGGTCGGAGTGGCTGGAGAGCAGCCAAACAGAGAGGGATCTGGGGGTACTGATTGATACCCGCCTGAACATGAGCCAGCAGTGTGCCCAGGTGGCCAAGAGAGCCAGTGGCATCCTGGCCTGCATCAGGAATGGTGTGGTCAGCAGGAGCAGGGAGGTCATTCTGCCCCTGTACTCTGCACTGGTTAGACCACACCTTGAATACTGTGTTCAGTTCTGGGCCCCCCAGTTTAGGAGGGACATTGAGATGCTTGAGTCTGTCCAGAGAAGGGCAACGAGGCTGGGGAGAGGCCTTGAGCACAGCCCTATGAGGAGAGGCCGAGGGAGCTGGGATTGTTTAGCTTGGAGAAGAGGAGGCTCAGGGGAGACCTTATTGCTGTCTACAACTACCTGGGGGGTGGTTGTGGCCAGGAGGAGGTTGCTCTCTTCTCTCAGGTGGCCAGCACCAGAACGAGAGGACACAGCCTCAAGCTGTGCCAGGGGAGATTTAGGCTGGAGGTGAGGAGAAAGTTCTTCACTGAGAGAGTCATTGGACACTGGAATGGGCTGCCCGGGGAGGTGGTGGAGTCGCCGTCCCTGGGGCTGTTCAAGGCAAGGTTGGACGTGGCACTTGGTGCCATGGTCTAGCCTTGGGCACTGTGGTAAAGGGTTGGACTCGATGATCTATGAGGTGTCTTCCAACCCTGATAATACTGTGATACTGTGAAATAAAGCAGTTTGGGCATAGCCTGAGCTCTAGGCTGCATTTTTCTCTCTAACCTCACCCTTTGTCTCTCTGATTAATCCACTTGCTTCCTAACCTCCGTGGCTGACCCTCCATTCTTCCTTGGGGCACAAGGCAATGTGTGGGATAAGGTAGAGGGGTGGGAGAAGGTGGAAGGGCAGTTGGGAGCCCCTCCTGGGGACTCAGGTTTCTGGGAGGGCTGTTGTGTTTCTGTATTACCTTTTACCTTGTCTATTTCTGTCTATAACTGTATATACTGTAGATGTCTGCCTGCATATTGTGCTAAGTTGTAAATAATAAGCTTCATTCAATTTCCAGAGCTGGCTGAGTCTAGTCTGGGCGATTTCCAAAGTGTGTGGGGAAGACCCAAACCACCACAACAACCCACAAGACTTTTAAGGTGAAGCATTCTCTAAATCTCTTTTGGATAATTAAATAAAACAGCACTTGATGAAAGTTTGGTAAAATCTCTATGTGTGAAGAGAATATATTTCAAAATAAATGCTGTTTGTTATGAATATGAAAATGTAGTTTGAGGCACAGAGCGTCAGGTAAAGGGATAACTGATTTGGCAGAAAAGAAGTGTTGCTTAGGAACCAAAAGGTAAGGAGGAAAAAGAATGCACATGTGTAATCATAGTGCAGAAGCTGGCCTGAATGAAGTTCAGTCTAACATTGCACCAAACAGAGATGTTAAATCTGTAGACAGCAGTGTGTTCTGAACACTAGGACAATCAAAAATTGCTGATTAAGTTCAATTAGTAATTAAAAAGCATAAAATGTGACCTCTTGGATTCTACAGAGTGCAATAAGTTCCAGCTGAAATGCTGTATAAGAGTATGTCATGCAAATTAGAGCCTCAGGGTACTATTACGGTGTAAGTAATAACAATGAGCTTAAGTTCTGCAGGTAGGGGGTTTCTGTGGCTTCCTCTGGGAATCTGTGAGCATTTGGAAAGTCAGAACAGCTCCAAACCTTAAACAGGATTTCAGCTGAGCTTGGCTGATTGCCAGGACTGATGAAAACATACCATCTACTTCCCCAGCTGAAAGCATAATAAATTAAGAATTTTCTGAGCCCCCTGCTTTGGTAATATCACACGTATCACTGCCTGGATTAATTACAACCCCAGCACCGTCCCAGGCTCATGGATGGAGCCCCACTGGTTCCCCCCTCCACAAACAGTGCCACCCCCTCTCCAAATTCCTGTCAGGCATGTTTAATGGCTCGCATCAGGCTGTCTTTTCAATTACACACAAGCCTTTTGAAACATCTCCACCAGCAACTGTGGGGAAAGGGGACACTTAAATCCTATTTCAGGAAGATCAGTGAAAGAAAGATTTCCTTTACTATAAAAACAAACTTGGGATTCATCACCGTGGGCTATTATCTTACCCTCTAACCTCAGCATAGATCAGTTCTTATCTAGTCTCATTAATTGCTCATTCCTTCATCCTCTTTCCAAGCAAGCAACATTGGACAAGCCTCATTTATACATTGGCCAGCTCCTGTGAGAGGACTTTAGACAGACACAGCCCTGCAATAAAACCAAGTTGCTCTCCCAGGTGGGTTAGCATTTCCTCCACCGCAGATAGGGAGTAATTGAAACGAAAACCTCCTGTCTCCTCGCCTTCCCGTTTGGGATGAATTACACAAGCAGATACTTCACTGCCAGCTCTGTACTACTGACAGTATCATTAAGCTTAGCTCCACCAGGGACAAATCTTTTTTGCACTGAACAGTAATACTTTTATGCTACCTAATGAGTTTTGTGGTGTTGCACGTTGCACAGTGAAGCAGATACCTATCCCTGTGCACAAAAAGCACATTTTGTGGAATGCCTGTGTGTGCTCTATAGAGCAAAGCCTTCCTTTTCTTTTAGCAGAGCTCACCAGATGGAACAGGCATCTTCTAGTTCTTTGCAGGTTCCTTAGCGTTCACAAGAAGTGCCCGAGCTGGTGCACAGGCTGCAGAGGAGATGATATTTTGTGCAGGTAGAATCATAGAATCAACCAAGTTGGAAGAGACCTCCAAGATCATCCAGTCCAACCTAGCACCCAGCCCTATCCAGTCAACTAGACCATGGCACCAAGTGCCTCAGCCAGGCTTTGCTTCAACATCTCCAGGGACACTGACTCCACCACCTCCCTGGGCAGCCCATTCCAATGCCAATCACTCTCTCTGGCAAGAACTTCCTCCTAATATCCAGCCTATACTTCCCCTGGCACAACTTGAGACTGTGTCCCCTTGTTCTGTTGCTGGTTGCCTGGGAGAAGAGACCAACCCCTACATAGCCACAACCTCCCTTCAGGTAGTTGTAGACAGCAATGAGGTCCCCCCTGAGCTTCCTCTTCTCCAGGCTAAACAACCCCAGTTCCCTCAGCCTCTCCTCGTAGGGTTTGTGTGAGGTATTCTTGTCAGCAGATGCAGGCACATTGACATGTGTGGGGAACTTCCCAAACACAGCCTCAGAAAAAAATCATTTACTTTGCAGTGTGTCATTAGAGACACACTATTTCACAGTGCCTACAGATAGGAGGAACTTATCTGAACTCAGCTTGTCCAGAAAAACCCTGAGGTGGAACACACTGCAGCCCGTGGAAATGGTCCTCTCTGGTGAGCTGTGGATGAAGCCTTTGAATGGCACAAGCCACTGGAGCCTCATGATTCTGCAGCTGTTAAAACAATCACCATGGCTTAAGGGCAATGTTACTGCTTTTGTTTTCCCTTTTTCCCCAGTGCTAGGCCTTAGAAATGCTGTGAAATAGAAACTATCACCACATGCAAGAGAGGAAAATGCCCCAAGAAACCGTAATTTCCTCAGCTGAGAGTCAGCAGGTTCGGTATCAACCTACAGAATCTTGAGTTGATTTACAGGTTATGTTTCTTCCCTGGAAATGGGTTTTAACTGTGTGTATTTGCCAAATAAATAATATGTAGCTGCTGGTAGGTCAATCTGTATGTATATACATTTTAAACCACATATATACAACCTATAGATAAAACCCCAACTGTTTCTGTTGGTTTTTTTTCCCTTTATTCCACAGGTTCATTCATTCACATGATATGATCAATAATTCTTGCTACCACAAAACCTTGGAATTTGGGATACACTAACAATGTGTATAGTCTAAACATCCACTAGTGCAACTGCCATAAGTTAAAAACATGTGTTTGATTTTGTGCAGCAGAACTGTGTGAAATAACAGGAACCAAGAAGGAATGTATATAAAGCTGTATGCAGAAGTCCACTGAAGCTGTATTTCTCTTGGTTTTGGGAGAAGAGATCTATAGATGCAAGAAGACCTTTTTCAGTGTTACAGCAAATTCCTTCCAATATTGTCTCTAAGCAAAACCACAGAATCAATCAGGTTGGAAGAGACCACCAAGATCATCCAGTCCAACCTAGCACCCAGCCCTATCCAGTCAACTAGACCATGGCACAGAGTGCCTCATCCAGGCTTTTCTTCAGCACCTCCAGGGATGGTGACTCTACCACCTCCCTGGGCAGCCCATTCCAATGCCAATCACTCTCTCTGGGAAGAAATTCCTCCTAACATCCAACATCCAGCATATATCAATTATTAATGTATTTGTAGACACTCATAATATTGCCAAAGCTCTATGCCTTCAGCTCATGGGTCAAGCATGAGCATAATCTCCATGGCATTAAAAAAAATATATATTCTTCTTTAATACATTTTGGATCCTCTATGCCCTCAGAATTTGCAGGTTATAGTGCAGTGTATTTTCAGCTTTTTGTTTGTTAAGAAGAAAAGCAAGAACACACCCTCCCCATTTTTTTACCACAAATAATGTCAAGTGATGTTTCTTTCTTCTCTCACCCACAGGTGTGGGTCCATAAGTAAATTTTCAGATAGTGATAAGACCATAAAAGCCAGCAGCCCAGCATTTAGCTGTGCTTCACCTTCTGTTTGCATGCCTCTCCCTGGAGTTTTGTTAATAGAAATACTTATCAGAAGCAAAACCCCAGTGTGATAGCCCAGCATTGATGATAAAAAAGGACATCTGTTTCACACAGAAGCAAAATACTGAGTTTAGAACAACCAAAGAGGGAACTCTGTAGGTGACCTATGGCTGAGATACACAATGGCAACCTTAAATTTTGATTATTTGCATACTCACCCCAGAATGTATTTTTATTTGACTAGTAGAATGCATTGATTACAATGAGATTTTCAAATTATTTGGTTACCTAAACTCATCCATAGCAACCTTAGTCTATGTACAGGTGAACCACACAAGCTGCTACCTGAAAAGTAGAGAGCCCGTGTTTGCTTAATACACAGGCTGCCACTGATAAAGGATTTACTTGGCAACAGCCTAAATGTGACTCAAAAATGCAATTGCCTATTATGGCAGAAACCTGGAGCCAGAAAACCTAAGAGTTCTCTTCCAGATGGTCTTGGTTGCAAGCACCTCCTCTTTTTCCCCTTGTCTAGTTCTAACTGTACTGAAGAAGACACTCATGTCAAGGTCTTGGCTTACAGTAAAGCAGACTAATCTCCTGGTTAGAGCAGACCTTCCTCAAAGATTAACAATAAATATCAAATCTCCTGTTCTGTTCTTAGATGGCTCATTTCAAATACACCAAACAAATGGTTGCAGGCCTTAATTCCACAGATACAGGAACTTGGATCTGCTTGGTAGCATGAAACAGGAAACTTGGTTATCTTCCATATTCTATGACCTATACTGTGCCTGTATTAACTCTTGTGTGGAAGGTGTTGTGCTGATCAGGCTTTGATCTGGAGCCTTGATCCAGGTCTACTGTTTTCAGTGTGCCAACTAATACCCAGAAAGAGAGTTCCCTGAGTAAAATCTGGAGGTAAAAATATTGAAGCATCCAAGGCTGGATCTAACTCACGATAATGAGTACTATACTGTCAGTGGAGACTCATGTCACTTAACACAGAGTTGCTGGAGGTTTAACTCCTGTGTAACTCCTATGGTTTCCAAACTACCGGACTTCCTCTTCACCTGTTGGTTACCACAGACTGCTGAACCACAGAATTCCAGTGCCTCACACAGAGAGAGCTGTCTGCTTAGGGATACACAAGAAATTTCAGAGTTAGCCACAGCTGGGAATGCTAACATGGATTAAACTCCCCATGAGGTCACTTGCAGTCAAAGTTAAAATGACTTTAATTTGATTTAGATTGCTCCAAGGCATTTTTAGATGCATCCTGACATCTGAAAACTGCCAAGATACCCTAGTGGAACCAGTTTGTAATTGCTCGCACCAGAGAGCCTGTCTCTGCTTTTCCTCCTTTGTAGCTCCTTAACATCATTCAAACAGATTATGCTGACTTGGCAAGTCAGGCTACTTCAACAAGAAAACAATTATAGGTTGGGTTTTTTTAATTAGAAGTGACAGGACCCCAAACATTTTCTGCTGCAATCATTTCGACACCTTGTAAAGAACCATTACTCACCAATTTGGAACCCTGCCTAATTAGGAAGGTGGGAAATGCAAACCCAAACAAGCTGTGGTTCAGAAAGCTATGTACTGGGGACATGATGCTGTGACAAAGGTTTTGGGTTGGAAGGGACCTTGGAAGGTTTTTGTCTGACGACCCTTAATGCTGAGATTCCAAACTGTTTTCTCACACTTTGCTTATCCAGGTTGCAGCCAACTGCGTGTCATGAATAGCTTTGTTCCAAGGCACAGGAAAAGCACTGAGAATTCCTATTTTTTGAGATACACTTGGCCCCACCTCTCTAACCTGATTTATCATTGGCTCTGGAACACTGTAGACAAGAAAGATGACATTCCCAGTGGGACTTCACAGAGCCTGGAGATTATCCCACTGACTCTGATATCACTCAGGGTGGCCTCTCGGATCCAGATTATTTTGCATTTTGAAGAACCCAGTGAGGTCATTACTACAGCTTTAAGATACCCAAATATGTTTTCTATTTATGACTTTTTTCCACATTTTGCATTTTAAGCGTTGCTTAATGATTTTTTTGCCAGCTGTTCACCCCTAAGGATGAACTATAAAACCAGTTTCAAACTGTGGATGGTTTTGTAATCCTACAAAGTTATGGGCCTCAGCTAGGGACAGTAGCACTCAATAAAATTTAACTAGTTAAAGTAAAACTGGCACCAGTGTTTTCTCTGTTAATATGATTAGCCCTTTGGCAATTACTGCACGACACATCGTGCTTCAAGCAATCTGCCTCCTTTTTTTAATGGCTTCACTGATGGTAAAGATTTGCTCTAAGATGTATTTATTTGCTTTAGAAATTCTTCAGGAAGGAAGAAGAAAATGTAACTGAACACTGATGCAAATTGCTGTAATATCACATACCAAAAGGATTTTAGTGTATGTCTGAAAATTGCTGTTTCTATGGTAATTGAGCACCAGTTTCTGGTTGTGAAAACTAAACTCACATAGGCAAACCCCAAGCACAAACATGCTCATAACACACACAACTCGCTGAATGCTCTTGGAACCCGCTCAGGATTATTTCTTTTCCAATACTAAATTACTGATGCATGTAACATTCTCTAAACACTGTGAGCACTACATACAACACTTTATAGGCTGAGCTACACCCTGGGAAGCTTTTTTAATGCCAGGATAGAAGAATGTCAGCCAAAAGGTAAAATTGGAGGAAAAATCCCCACCCTTATTCCTGTGTTCAGGCATTGAAAGAGGGGGAAATAAAAGAAGAATGCCTAGAAATAACTGCTTATTGCTGACAAATAAGCAATCTGAAGAGAACAGCTAGGAAATGCACTTAAGGTCTAAGAGAAATCTGCTTGCAGAGCAGTGCAGCTATGTGCAGTCATGTACTTTCTGATGGTCTCTCTAGTGACACATACTGTGATCATTATAATTCTATACAAAACAGGCATGATTTTGCTAATGCTCTTTTTAAATTTAACTGAGCTGTGCAATGGCAAACGGTGAGGATGCACTCGAGGGAGTGGTTCTAGCATATCTAGTGGGAGATTTAACAGCAGAACTGGATTTTCCTTACACTAGAAGTGGAAAAGTTGCACAAGAGGTTATGAAAACAGGTAAGCTTGAAGCTGGCTCCTTAGTGACCTTAAGGAATTGGATTTCTGGTTTTGCATTTCTCAGGCAGCAGCAGTGTTTTATGGCCATCCAATGCATTATGTGGTTTATGATTGAGACACATCACAGATCTATTACCCACTATGACAAGTAATGTGAGCAGAATTTGCTTTATTGCCTCAGCTTATTTGAGCTGGCAAATGGATTGCGGATATGTCTTAATTCCATGAAGACAAACAATTTTATAGTCATCATTAACACAGGTTTTAAATGCTATACATGGAATTCTGTGGAAATCCTTACAGGCATGGAAGAAAGCCATTACAGCTTACATGGAATACAATACACAAATGTAAGCTCCTCAGAGTGCCATCCACAAAAAGGGAAACAGCAAACACATTTCGGATCTGCAGCAATGTAGCAAGTTCATGTAACTCAGTACATGTGTAACCCTGGGGTAAGTCTCTCAGCATAATGAGGATTTTCACAGCATCTGAGTGCTGCCTCAAGGCATTTGGAAACACCTTCTCCGTGCTGATTCCTAACAGTGCTGAGGAGTGTAATGAAATGGAAGCTGTGTTCTGCACGATCTCTTCTACCATACACTGCCTGTGACCCTGATCCTGAAATGCTTGCATACATGCTCAGAATTTCTGTCATAAATAGTCCCACTACTCATGTGAAGCAAGTAAAACACATATGCAATTCCTGGCAGAAGTGGAAATCCCTCTTTAGGGTTACCACCTAACTGCTGATGGGTTAGAAATGGGTCAGGTCCTTGAACATGTTATAGTACAGGAGAAAATAATATGAGGTAAAAATCAAATTGCAGAATCTGTATTTTAATCACAAAAAAATACTACCAGCCTCAATGCCCTCACTAAGAGATAAAGATCTGTCAGAAAAATATTTACTAAAAGGGAAAGAAGAAATAAGATTTAACTAGTCCTGCCTAATTGAAACAGAGCAGGTCACACTTTCTCCTGTCTCTTTACGTCTCTTATGTGATTTGCAAAGCTGGATGAGGCAAGCAGAACTAAACAGTGGACATTCATTGGTCTTATTCTTCACTCTTGTTTCTGGCAGACCCAAACCATTGCAGCATGATCTCCTTCTGCTTCTCTGAACACAGTCATGGGCTTGGAGACCATATTTGGGAAAGGTGAGAAAGAAAGGAATGTAAAAAAAGTGCAAAGGGCATGGCTTGCCTTATAAAGCAGTTACATTTCTTCTCCTTCCTTTTACAGAGTCTCCAGCCCACAGTGCTGAATGAAAAGATGTGGCTGAAAAACTGCAGTGGAGTTGAGGGTTCACTTCCATGTTCTGGTACAGATTACTTCTACGATGGTGAGCCATTAGATATTACAACAGTATAAGCCAGTCAAGTGTCACCATGTGAATCATTTTGTTCCCATGGATAGAATTATAGAATCAACCAGGTTGGAAGAGACCTCCAAGGTCATCCAGCCCAACCTAAAACCCAGCCCTATCCAGTCAACTAGACCATGGCACTAAATGCCTTATCCAGTCTTTTCTTGAACACCTCCACGGATGGTGACTCCACCACCTCCCTGGGCAGCCCATTCCGACAGCAAATCACTCTCTCTGTGAAGAACTTCCTCCTAACATCCAGTCTATACTTCCCCTGGCACAACTTGAGACAAAACCAGCCTAAATGTGGAGCAAATCCAGTTATTGCCTTTAAAAAAAAAAATTGAGTAATGAAAGAATGATTGGAAGTAATTAGCAGCATCATGTAAGAGGAAAGAGCAACTTGGGCACACATTCTGATGCTCAAATGTGATACAAGGTGAGCAGATGTGCAAAACAAAGGAAAGACAAAAAAATGGCAAAGTTTCTCTAGTAAGAAGTTGTATTAATGGACAAAAAGAAGAATTAATAACCAGACAACATTTTCAGATGGTAAGAAAGTCTTATGGCAGAGATGAAGAGAAAAACAGGCTTAATGACTACATAAGGAGGAAGATCAGATCAATGAAAGGAAGTTTCGAGTTGATACAGTTCAATTACTGGAAACAGTGAAAGTATTTTAGTTGGCCAAATGAAGTAGTAAATGAATATAGAATTGCAGAGGTTTTCTGGGCCTCTAGAGATAAATTAGTGGCACTGGCTGGTACTGCCATTTGTTAAAATTTGTTTGTTGATTCTGTTAGAAAACACAACTAATTGCCTTCCATTTTCAAGAGTAAGCAAAAGTGGAATAGGCTGAGTTCATAGATGTCAAGCATTACCTCCACTCTGTCCCACTTTTCCTCTATACTTAATATTCTGTATGAGATCCAGTGAGTTCCACTGGGCCTTTTGAACCTACAGTCTGTCATGGGTGGGCTGCAGCACAGGGATTACTGACCTGGAGGAGATGTTTTGAAGAAGGATAATTTCTTTTTTATGAGAGTTGCTGTAGTACTCTGTAACAACCAGGGAATCAGAGCATTCTTCTGAATCAGCAGGTACTGTTTGAGCAGTGTTTTCTGAATCCTCTCCTCCATTTGGGAACAGGGGTCTTGGGCACTTCACACCAAATTGCCCTTTGCTTTTAACAGTCTTAGTAGTGATCATGTGGGTTTTTGAGGAAAAGAAAAAAGAGAAAAGACCAGGTGGTTCTGTTGGTGGCATTCTGTGTGTTTGAAACTGCAAGTGGGCTCAGACTAAAGTTTCAATGCACGTGTAAGGAAGGAGACTGCGGTAACTGCTGGAAAGGGAGTCTCAGTTAGACTAGGAACAACAAGATCTCCAGAAACAAGCAGAGAGAGAAATGGGAAGGTTCGTTGGGCATCATCCAGAAACAGCAAATTCTCCTTTCAACTGCAATAACTTCCATGTAGTTTGTGGGGCTTGCCCTCCTGACATAATTTGTTCCTGTAGACTACAAATTTCCTTACTTACGTCACTGTGCACAGGCCCTCATACGTAACAGCTTCATCACCAAGCTGTCAAACCCCTCTCTACTTCTATGTAACATTACCAGCCTATATTCCTCTGGAGGAGATAAATCACTGTCCCCTGACAACTCCTTACTCACTGCAGTACCTATTTTCAGTTTCATATTCTCCTGAAAGTAAGGCTGAGGAAAAAAAGGTCTTCTGTTTTTGTGGTGATTAACTTTGGGAGCAGAAACCCACAAGAATTGAATCTGTGATAATTCTTTTCTTTACAGCAGTCACTTAATAGCAGCACATTTCATTCCCCCATGAGCAACAAGGAAGCTTTGGCCTCTACCTGTTGATGCATGAAGACAGGAAATTTTGGAAAGAAGAGGAACTACTGAAGCTAAGGCACTCAAGTACAACAATGAATGCCACATGGGTTCTGTGATGCAAAGCCTTATTAGGCTGAGAATGTGAAGGTCTTACTCACTTTGCAAAGCAGCATTTGAGGAGCTCCTCCCTGGATTTCTTTCATTCCAGACCTCTTGGTAAATGTGGGGGAGGGTGCAGGAGTTAGATGCAGATACTGTGTCATTGCACTGCTCTAACATGGTCTGCAATTAATGTGATTTGCAATTGCTGAGGAAACACAGTGGGATCTTGTACTAACAGTGAGAAGAGAATTGGCAGCAAGAATCCAAAAAGCAGAACTGGTTGCTTATGCAAACTGATACAGTGATTTAGAGGAATCTTTTATGCAACAAGTGACAAGAATTTAGAACATTTTTTACTCTCTGAGGAGAAAAAGAATGAATGTAGAAATCCTATTTAAAAAATCCAATAAAGATGGGATTATTTTTAAAAGTAACGAATTAGGTTATCATTGCAGCTTTTCTATTCCAAAACAATTTTCAAAACAAGACAGAGAAAACTCCATCTATTATTAATTCATTTTTTCAATGGAATACCACAACCATTAAAAACATTATGATTGACAACTTCCCCAAATGAGAACAGAGGGACATGGCCTAGGGAGAGATAAGGGGAGGGGAGGGGGGAACCTCACAAAAACAAAGAAATAAATGAACAAACCAGAAGCTTTAAGCTCAAGTCCAGTTACCTGGCTGTGCAACTCCTGGGCCTTAAGTGAGATGTCCAATATCCCTTTGCAAAAAATGGCTCAGGCATGGAGAAAGCACCTGGAGGAAATTATTTGCTTTGTGGTGAAAGAGAAGAGACCCTTCTCTCCCTCTCTGCTTGTTTTCCTTTTGCCATTTGCCTTTAAATAACATAGAGGTTGACTACTCACACAGAGAAGGAATGTAATCTAAGTAGCCCATGTCTTGTTCTAGCCCCAGAGCTCCTGGATCATGTCAGAATACATCTCGTCTTCCAGGGACATTTGAAAAGAAGGCATTTCAGCTGCCATACTATGAAAAAAGCCATTAGGCCTAACCTATTGGAGTTACTGCACAAGATTATGATAACCTGTTCCAGGATAATCACAACCAAGGTGCCTGTGGCCTTTGTGCTTCTAGTTGTTTGCAGTTTACATAGCAAATATACCTACATTTCTGTCAGTTTATAGCAGAACCTTTTAGTAACTTCCCACGTGCTTCTGTCATTCCTTTTTCATAGAATCAGTTAGGGTTGGAAGGGAACATCCAGTTCCAATCCCCCTGCCACGGGCAGGGACACCCTACCCGAGATCAGACTGGCCAGAGCCCCATCCAGCCTGGCCTTAAACACCTCCAGAGACGTGGCCTCAACCACCTCCCTGGGCAACCCGTTCCAGCCTCTCACCACTCTCATGATGAACAACTTCCTCATGTCCAGTCTGAATCTCCCCACCTCCAGCTTTGCTCCATTCCCCAGTCCTGTCACTCCTTGATATCCCAAAAAGTCCTTCCCCAGCTTTTTTGTAGGCCCCCTTCAGATACTGGAAGGCCACAATAAGGTCACCTCAGAGCCTCCTCTTCTCCAGACTGAACAGCCCAAACTCTTTCAGTCTGTCCTCATAGCACAGCTGCTTCAGCCCTCATGGCCCCTCTCTGGACACACTCCAGCATCTCCACATCCCTCTTGTAATGGGGGCTCCAGAGCTGGATGCAGTATTCCAGGTGGGGTCTCACCAGAGCAGAGTAGAGGGGGAGAATCACCTCTCTTGACCTGCTGGCCACACTTCTCCTGATGCAGCCCAGGCTCTGCTTGGCTTTCTGGGCTGCAAGTGCACACTGCTGGCTCATGTTGAGCTTCTCATCCACCAGCACCCCCAAGTCCCTCTCCTCAGGGCTGCTCTCCAGCCACTCACTGCCCAGCCTGGATTTGTGCTTGGGATTGCCTCGACCCAGATGCAGGACCCTGCACATGGTCTTGTTGAACCTCATGAAGTTGGCTTGTGCCCACCTCCCCAGCCTGTCCATGTCCCTCTGGATGCCGTCCCTGCCCTCCAGCCTGTCTGCTGCACCACACAGCTTGGTGTTGTCAGCAAACTTGCTGAGGGTGCACTCAGTGCCTCTGCCCATGGCACCCACAAAGATGTTGAACAAGACTGGTCCCAGGACTGATCCCTGAGGGACTCCATTTGTCACTGGCCTCCACTTGGCCATGGAGCCATTGACAGCCACTCTTTGGGTGTGGCCATCAAGCCAGTTCTTTATCCATCTGGTGGTCCATTCATCAAACCCATGTGTCACCAGCTTGGAGACCAGGATGTGGTGCAGGACAGTGTCAAAGGCCTTGCTCAAGTCCAGGTAAATGACATCAGTTGCTGGCCTCTCATCTATTAATGTTGTGACCTGTTCACAGAAGGCCACCAGGTTTGTCAGGCAGGATTTGCCCTTGGTGAAGCCATGCTGATTGTATCCTAAAGTCTAGGGTTGTAAGCTTAGAATATCTCCTCCTTGTTGTCCTTAGGATCTTAAATTCAGCTGCTTCATGGTCACTGCAGCCAAGCCTGTCCCCGAGCCTCACACTGATCACCAGCCCTTCCCTACTGGTGAGAACATGGTCCAGCATAGCACCTTTTCTTGTTAGGTCCTCTGCCATTTGGAGGAGGAAGTTGTCATCATGTAACCCAGGAACATGCTGGAGTGCTGATGCCTTGCTGTGTTGTCCCTCCTCTCCCTCCAGTGATCATTTTGAAATGATCACTGTGGACAGGAAAAGAAAATTCACCCTCTTACCCCCTGTTCTGCTCCAACAAAAGGTAAAGTTTTAAAACATGATCGACTAACAGACTCTGAAGGTCTCCTCAGCTAGGATGTCATAAACCTGGTGCAACAGAACTATGGATTCTCCTCAGGGAGAATCATCTCAGGGCAGTTTTATAAGCCCACAGTCTCTGGCCAATGGAGCATTATGTGAAAGCTGTTTCAGTCAAAAGGAATGCTGCTGGATCTGATACTGCTCTAAATTTTGCTGTGCAGGAATTATGATATGAGATAACATCCAACATCACCTACCCAGAAGCCTAAACCAGACACAACTGTGGATTTAATTTGTGAGTTACCTTTGATCACATGAAGTTGAAAACACTGAATTATTTCATCTCCACTTACAATGTAAAATCTTTGGTAAAACCCACTAACAAGGAGCAATGGAAATGAAAAAGTAAATGCAAAGAAAATATTCAATCACTACACTAAGAGAAACCTTGGCACAGCCTAAGATAAAATAAGGAATGGTGTTTTAATTATGGGTTGGATTTGGTTTTTCAAAGCAACAATGACAGCTATGTGCAGTGATAGAATGTGGTGTAAAAACTCGCCTGATGAACTGGCAGGCATCTTCAAGCACAATCCTATTTACAGAGCAAACCAGCATATGCAGCTCCAGGCTGCATTTTCATCTTACAAAGGGTTTGGTGACAATTCCCACCTTTCCTCCTGGCACTGATTTTTTCACTTTAAGTTCCAGGGCACCTTTTCTGTGACAATTTGAAAGGCTGCACTCTGAATTGTCTTAGAGAAGTGTTGGAGGAAAGACAATAGAGATTTTAAGTCACATCAGCCCATCTATATCACAAAAAGAGCCTGCAGACAAATTAGATTGCGTTGGCATGAGTTAGGAGTAGTGAGCTACAGCAACGAGGGCACAATGCCACGAAGCCAAATCACCGCCAAACTCTGGGCATCGTGAAACCAGGTCCTCAGCTAGGAGAAATGAACTAGTGTAAATTCAGCTGTCAGCCACTGGAATTGCTGCACCTCTTTGCTCAGACAGCACCATGACTTAATTAAGTGTTGATGTGTTTTGGGTGGAAGCCCCTGGGCAGCACTGTTCCTGAATAAGCCATTTCATTTTTAAAAGGGTATGGGAACAGGGGCCTCTCCCATATTAGACAACTATTTTGGAACTGAATTTGCATTCCACTTATCATTGTTTTCATAGTAGCTGGATTTATACTCCAAAGGAAAAAAAAATGACATCACAAATTATATTCCTATAACTCATTAAAGGTGATCATGAAATCAGTGGAAAACTATTACCAAATCTCCCAGTATTGAGGGATCGTTAATATGTTTTGCCTCTCCTGTACTGGTTTAGGGAAGGGCCAATGTGCCTTGGTCTTTGCATGCTGCATAGACAAAGGTGTCCAGTTGGCAGAGAGAGAATAATAAAGAGTTGCTGTAGGATATGTCCATTTTCCTCATTAAAAATGTTGTGGTTTACATCAGCAAGCCTCTGGAGCAGATTAAAAATTAGCACAAACAACTCAAGGTGGAGATTTACAGCTACCTCATTATGTGTTTCTTCCCCTAAACCACAGAAACCACCCCTCTCTCCTCCCTGCATATATCCTAGAATCTTTATGGTATCTCATGCAGGCCAAACGAACATATGGCAGTCAGATTTCTTCTGGATGAGGTCATTTTGAAGCGAGGGTCTTTTTTCTACCACTCTGTCCTCTGAATTTGCCCATGACATTCCAGATAAAATTATCACTTTCCTGGTCCTTAGCATCTTCTCAATTTTCTTTTTTAAGTCAGCACTGGAAGGATCACCATATCACTGCAGAATAGCTAACAGATTTCTGGATTCTGGCCAAAATACTGTTTTAAAACTGCCCTTTTCTTTTTTTTTCCCCTGTATTCTGGATGCATTTCATTCCTTGAGCTGCCAACGTAGTTGGAGTTTTGGGGGGCTTTTCAGGAATCATATAAAATGACCTCTACACTGGAGTTACTCCTAGTTTTGAGACAATTTAGGCAGCTCATGTTAGAAAAAAAGAATTCAGGTAGCATTGCAGGAATTTGGGTCAAGACTTCAATGTATCCCCAACAGTAGAAACAGCGAACATCAATACAGGTTCCTCAGCCATACATCATGTGAACCTTGCTTTGGTCAGGCTGCTCTAATAAGAGGGCAGGTTGGTCTATATGATCTACAGCATACAGAAATATGAAATTGCATATTAAGAGGGATTGTACTGGTATGTATGTTGTGACACATCCCAGCTGTACCAAAAATACCAGTAACTGTGCAGAGGGAACAAAGAACTGTAAGAAACAGGTTTTTGTGCACACACTAATCACACAGATTGGATTAGAACTAGAATTGGCAAGCAAAAAGAGGCTATCAGCAAAGATGAAGTTACTCTGATTAAAAAAGAGTGTAAAAGGAGAGAAGACCAATCTACTAATAACATACCTTGAATGATTTCTTTTCTCTCATTAGAAGACATCCTCTGTTTTCACGTTTCTGTAACCAGAAATGAATAGTCAATGTAGACAAAAACCTCAGATATTATTACTCTTAATAAAACAATAAACCCAAGTGATCAGCAGTAAAAGACATTATTACTTAAATCCAGCTTCTAGCTCATGAAGTCTTCTACTGAACTGCACATTAGCTCACATTCATGGGGAAAGGTGTGCCACAAGGGCAGATACAAGAGACTGGGACTCCTCTCTATGAAGAGTGTTATCTGTGAATTTAGAGAACTCATTTAGCTCTCTCTACTTTATCACTCCCACTTGTGAAGCCCTGAGCTGCCCCACAGGTGCTGTGAGGCTCAGTTAGATTTGGTTAGAAATGCTGAGGTTTTCAGCTGAAAGGCACTACTAAAAATATTGTGGTTGCCATAGAAACAGAGTGTGCAATACAATAGTGTGGCTCTTTGCAGGATATTGCCAAAAGATCACAGATGAGAAACTCTTGCTTCGACTGCCACAGCTCAAACAGACCCACAAAGCCCTCATTATTTATATAACCTTGTCTTGCTCTGGTTTGTACCTTTGTGAAAATCTCTTTCTTCTTTCAATGTAAAATTCCAAAGGTAAGTTTTGCCGTCACCAAATACTCCATGTACCAAGTATCAACTGTAGCTAATGCACTAACTAGTTTTCTGTTTCCAGAGGTTTCATATTAGTTACCAAAATGCTTTCTAATTAATTTTAGTACAATTCCCAGCACCTTTAGAGTCATGTCAATATTGATATTTTTGAGGGGCTGGTCTGACAGACTTTATAGAATCATAGAATCAACCAGGTTGGAAGAGACCTCCAAGATCATCCAGGCCAACCTAGCACCTAGCCCTGTCCAGTCAACTAGACCATGGCACCAAGTGCCTCAGCCAGGCTTTTCTTCAACACCTCCAAGGACGGTGACTCCACCACCTCCCTGGGCAGCCCATTCCAATGCCAATCACTCTCCCTGGCAAGAACTTCCTCCTAACATCCAGACTATACTTTCCCCGCCACAACTTGAGACTGTGTCCCCTTGTTCTGTTGCTGGTTGTCTGGCAGAAGAGACCAACCCCCACCTGGTTACGTCCTCCCTTCAAGTAGTTGTAGACAGCAATGACGTCAGCCCTGAGCCTCCTCTTCTCCAGGCTAAGCACCCCCAGCTCCCTCAGCCTCTCCTCATAGGGTTTGTGTTCCAGGCCTTTCACCAGCTTTGTTGCCCTTCTCTGGACACCTTCCAGCACCTCAACATCTCTCTTGAATTGAGGAGCCCAGAACTGGACACAGTACTCAAGGTGTGGCTTGACCAATAACATTACCACCAAGATTTTGTATGTGCCTGCAGACAGGCTTCAAAATTCATAATCTGCCTCCTAAATAGAAGTTGAATATTTTAAAACTGCTGAGCACTGGGTAGCTCTTAAGATTGTGACTGGGGTTTACTGAGAATTAGTAGAAAAGTCATTACTGCAACTAGAGCATTGTCAGTTGACAGCCTGAGTGGATGTTAGAACTAAATTTCCATCCTGTTCTTGAAAATCATTGCACAAAAAGTGGAAGTAAACTGGGAAATCTATAATAATCTTGGCATTTGTGAGAGCTAGGCTTGCTCATTATCTCTGTCTAACTTGAATAAACATAGGCTTTGATTTGTTGTTTCTGAGCAAATAGCCTATCTAGGCGAGAATTTAAGGAAGCTGCCTTCAAGTCCTTTGCTCTGAGTTATCCAATTCTCTTACCTACAACTGGTCAAGCTGCCAAAGCTTCATACAAAAATACAACTAAATGAGAACATTTCTGGGGATTTTATCTTTTGTAATGATTAAAGTAAGAGACCATTTGAATCAAAGTGCATCCACTGTTTATTCTTCATGTGCAGCAACTACATGCAGAAAGAGATTTGGTTTATGTTATTGTCAGTCTGGCTGGAGTTGAGTAACTGCTGGCCAATGAGCCTTGTGCAGCTATTCAAGAAACAGCATCCAGCAAAATCTTCCTACAAATATCTAATTGGCATCTCATGCTAATGTAATTAAATCAGCCTCAAACATTCATGTAATTGGCAAATTGTTCGAAGTATAGTAGAACACAGAGAGGTTGCCAGGGAGAAAATGTGGATTAGCAGAAGAAAGAAATATAAAACTTCAGGACTGAAAATAGCAGAATCATAGAAACACAGAATCACTTTGGTTGGAAAAGTCCTTTTCGATCATTGAGTGCAACCATTATCTAGCTACCAAGTCTGGTGCTAAACTACGTCCCTTAGAGCCATGAAGCATTGCACTGAAATAAAAGAACAGTTGTCAGTGAAGAATCATATCAACCTTGGTGATACTGTGATACTGTGATATCATCACAGGATGGCTTAGGTTAGAAGGGATGTTAGAGATCATCTACTCCAACCTCCCTGCCATGGGCAAAGACACGTCTCAACTAGACTCAGCTGCTCAAAGCCTCATACAACCTGATCTTGAACACCCCCAGGGAGGAGGCATCACTGACTTCCCATGGCAACTAATTCTAGACTCTTACCACCTTGTACTGAAGAACTTCTTCCTAAGATGCAGCCTAACCCTGCTATCCCTCACATTAAAAACATTCCCCTTTATCCTGTTGATGGGCACCATTATGACAAGTCCCTCTTCAGCCTTCCTGTATCACCCCTTTAGTTACTGGAAGGCAGAATTGAGACTTTATCACTTAACAGCTGATTTCATGATAACATGAAAGCTCTGTGGCTCTACTGGCACAGAGAGGGTAAAACTGAAGAGGAATCATATGGGGACAGTAAATGCATAATCTGTAATCTACCAGTAATTTTCTGGTCTGGCAAAATGCTATCTATTGGTTGTCCCACTGTAGTTCTGAGTCATCAAAGCACTTCATCATGTGATTTCAATGGGATGTAAGCACGTACTTAAAACTAAGCCCATGTAAGTCCTTTGGTGGGAAGGGATAAACTTCAGCATATGCTTAAATGCTTATTGAATTGTGACCGACGCTCCCCTGGCATTCTGCCTACCCTGCGGGGTTAATCTCATAGTTTGTTTCCTTCCTCTACAAGGGATTCAGTGTTTATCTGTGTAAAATACTCCTCTGCTTAATATGGATAGACCAACATCAGGGATTAAAGAAAAAAGTAAAAAGAGTTAAAATAATGTTTTAAAAACCTTTTCAAGCTTGCCATCACCTAAGGCAGAAGCCCCACAAATCCATTTGCTCCTTGTAAATCTGTAAACAAGGATTATTTGTGACCACATGTCACTGGGAAGAGAACCTTCCCCCACCTTCACTTTCCTTGCACATTAATCACCACTGTTATTTTGCTGTCTGGCAACAGAGAAGACCTCCCTCAACGTCTGACCTAAACTGAGTCTTGATCCCAAGGTGAACACTTTAAGGTGCATCCCTCCTGTCCTTCACATCTGACAGATTCTGGGGAAGGAATTACTGGGTAAAATCTGGCAGAAGACCAGGCTGCAGTAAGAACTCTTAACCATAAAAACAAAGAGTCAGTGAAGTTATTGCTGTCCCACTTCTCTGTAGCAGTTATCTGTCAGTTGGGACAGCACTAGTTATGATCCAATACAAAGAATCCTGAACTATTTTATTTAAGGACTGAACAAAGAATGCTGAACTATTTCCTTGCTGTCTACAACTACCCGAAGGGAGCTTCTAGCCAGGTGTGTGTTGGTCTCTCCTCCCAGGAAACCAGCAACAGAACAAGGGGACACAGTCTCAAGTTGTGCTGGGGGAGGAAGAGGCTGGATGTTAGGAGGAAGTTCTTGGCAGAGAGAGTGATTGGCATTGGAATGGGCTGCCCAGGGAGGTGGTGGAGTTGCCATCCCTGGAGGTGTTGAAGCAAAGCCTGGATGAGGCATTTAGTGCCATGGTCTGGTTGACTGGCTAGGGCTGGGTGCTAGGTTGGCCTGGATGATCTTGGAGCTCTCTTCCAACCTGGTTGATTCTGTGATTTATTATATAGGAACAGAAGTGGATATGAATTATTGTGTGCCCATAATACAAATACAGGAAGAAACTATTTTTTAGAAACTGTTGTAGGGGGATCAACACAGCAAAAATTAAAACCAGAAGAACAAAATATTTCAGAAAAATAATGAAAATTCAAATTTCAGCAATTGCAGCAATCTGAGAGCTAAAACCACTCAGAATCCCTGAAAACTGATCTTGCAAGTATATACAGAGCATTCTAAGTGTAGCTTGACAGGTCTTTCAGGGGCTTTGGAAACACAATCAAATGCAGGTTTTAAATATTTTTATTAAGAGTAACACATCCCATGCAAAGACTTAATCTGCCAGTTCCCAGCCTAGACTGAATTTTTACAGCTGAATTTGAGACTCTTCGAAAGACGGGTTTATATAATGGAAAGGCTGACACAAGCTTGACTTTGGTGATGAGAACCATACCGTCACATTTTCCTCTCCTGCTGGAGAAATTAGGAATGGTTTCAAATGAAATAGTGGTAAAGATAAAAAATGATCAGGAGCTCTTTTTTGATGTATCATAAAGAAAAAAAAAATCTGAGTGGCAAGATTTTTAAACAGAATATAGGAATCATAGAATCAATCAGGTTGGAAGAGACCTCCAAGATCATCCAGGCCAACCTAGCACCCAGCCCTACCCAGCCAACCAGACCATGGCACTAAGTGCCTCAGCCAGGCTTTTTTTGAACACCTCCAGGGACAGTGCCTCCACCACCTCCCTGGGCAGCCCATTCCAATGCCAATCACTCTCTCTGGGAAGAACTTCCTCCTAAAATCCAGCCTATACTTCCCCTAGCACAACTTGAGACTGTGTCCCCTTGTTCTGTTGCTGGTTGTCTGGGAGAAGAGACCAACCCCCACCTGGCTACAGCCTCCCAAAAGAGATGTTTGCCAGCATCCTAGGAAATAGCAGAAAAGAATTATGCTTTTCCCTGATGGAGACCTTTGGAGATACTCTGTGAAGGTAATTGAGCTTGATCCCAGTCAAGTTGCCCCCCAAAAAGCAGTAATAGGTGATTGTCATACCAGAGAAAGAAGAGACATACTCTTTCAATCATCTTTTGAGAAAGATGGTGCATGGTATCAACCAGAAATCAGTCATCCTGTAACATAACCTCTGCTTTCAGCAAACATCTCTTGGCTTCCCTGCAGATGTTTGCAAGACCAGAAATAGGGCAATGCTTCAGCACCTCAATTTCTGCAACATTATAGGAAGATGAGGTATTATTTCTAAGCTTTAATCTTCTAGTCTGGATGATTGGATGAGGTACTTAGTGCCATGGTTTAGTTGACTGGATAGGGCTAGGGGATGGGTTGGACTGGATGAGCTTGGAGGTCTCTTCCAACCTGGTTGATTCTATGATTCTATTCTAGTCTAGTCTAGTCTAGTCTGTGCTTACAAAGAGTTAATTTTCTTATGAAAAACAGCCTGGCAAACATTAAAAAAAAAAAACCCAAACAACACAACTGTTTTAAAAACTGTTCCATTGTGTTCACCATTGTATAAGGATACAACTGGATCAGATGTTTTTTTCTGAGGGAGAAACTACTTATGCAGGTGGGCTACACGACCATGCTTGAGGAGAAAAGGTTCAAACCACAGGGTAAATGAGGCACAAGCAGAAGCAAACGTGTGATAAAGAAGCTTCTGAGGGACTTGGTGTAGTGCTGCCAGTCAGAAAGTTTCTGAGTCCACTCAAGTTCACAAGCTAGGACTTGCTTAGTAAGGCTTGGTGGGCAGTGTGAGGCTTGTGTATAAACTATTCTTTTTTATCTGCTGAGTTTATATTCAATCTATGTAAAATAATTTCTACTTTTATATTTAATAAATATTTTGGGAGTTGGATTGTAAAATCATCTTTTTCTCCTTTTAGAGAATTCACTACAGCAGACATCCTAGGATGTTCTACTGCAAAGTTCTGGCTGGTTTTGGATACTCAGCATCTCAGCCTGTGAGTTTTACTTGTCCCAGTGACTTGGGGTGACAATAAGAAATACAAGAAATCCACACAAACACAGGGATTTTAACTGTTACCTCATTCCACACATCCACGATGGTGATTTTCAGAAAAGCAACTGACTGAATGGAAACTGAGAGTTTGTTTTGGAAATCCATGACAGGAGCTAAGCAAATAAACAAATGCTGTAGACCATAACATTTGAACTGGTGCCAAAACAAACTCAGACCAAAACTGTAGCAACTCAGCTCAGGAACTGTATATACAAGAGTGCTCACGAATATTCTTACTCTCACAAGAGTAACACCAGAAAGTTTCCTCAAGCCTTGTATGCCTTATCTCAGTTAATTCTCTAAAGCAGCACAGGTCATGGCTGTGCTGTGGTGAGGAGATTCCAGGACACACTGCTGCAGCACAAACCATTCTGTAAGTGCAGCAGCCCCACAGTTAAGCTGGAATTTTCTGCAAAGCTGCCTATGCACACCTTAGCTTCAAAGCCTAGAGCTCCTTGTGTTCCATCCCCTAATCTCTTTGATAGCTACAAAATAACTGGAGAACAAACAAAAAAAGATATAAAGATGCATTTCTAAGATTAAACTGGACAGTTCTTATAAGTATATTCTATTTTTGTTTCATTTTACACTGCTTTAAAGGAAAGCTTCTGTGCACAGCTATCTAGAGATGAACAGGTTGCTGAGGGGAAGGGCCAGGACAAGAGGTGAGATATTCTGAAATGAAATCAAATTGGGTTGGATAAAATCAAAACTCAAAGCTTATATAAATGACACTGTTGTATGTCCATGAACTTCACTGGAGATGCACTGGGTTTTGTCCAAATGGAACTGCCACAAACCCTCCCTGTGAGGAAACTCCCCCAAGTTCTCTCCAAACCCTAGGCGTGCAGCAACCATTTGACATTTTGCACATTTGGACTTGTGAATTTTTGGAAGGAACTAGATAGAATGATCATTGTTAAAAGCCTCTTTTCTGGTTTTTTTTTGGTCTGAGGCTAGAGGTCCACTTCATACTGTGCCTTTTCTGCTTGTTTGGAGTGAAGTGTGGAACAGTAGAGGCCACCTAGGAATCACAATGTGAGCAAACACACAAGCTGGGGGAGACAGCCACACTTTAAATTAAGAAATTGTGCTAGCTTGAAGCAGGCTAGAATGTTTTGGTGAAAAGAACTAGATAATTGGCTGAAAAAGGAAAACAATGGTTGTGTCTCCTCTCACAGTCTCGCTGAGATGTATGGGAACAAGAAGGGTAAACATTAGATAACTTTTGCCATTTTCTCACTCTGCTTCTGGCTTTAGACGAAGCTACATCTCCTTAACCTCACTGCCACTAACCTTGCTCCTTAACCTCTTTTCTTTCGCAGGATTGGGGTAAGGTTGAGAGGGGCAGGGGGAGGTGCAGGGGTGGTTGAGAGCCCCTCCTGGGGACTCAGGTTTCTGGGAGGGGAGTTGTGTTTCTGTATTTTAACTTGTCTATTTCTGTCTCTAACGGTATATACTGTAAATAGCTGCTTGTATATTGTGTTGCTGTAAATAAACAGCTTCATTTATATTCCCAGAGCCTGTCTGAGTTAGCTGGGGCATGTCCTAAAGTGTGGGGGGGCAGATAGAAGCCAAACCACCACAGAAATCCCCAAACTACTGTAAGGTAAAATAAAAACCAGTCTAAACAATCCAGAAAGCAAGCAGCAAATTCTTCTCAGATTCAAAACCTGCATTGCCTTTTTCCTCTCCTGTTTATTTCTTTATTTGTTTATTTTTCTGCACCTCCTTATTAGGTCTGGAAGCAAAATGCTGACTTTTGCCAAAAAACCCTGTTGTCACAGGATTTCCAGTATATTTTGGCAGGTGCATAAGGTAGTTGACTGCCTGTGAATATCTGTCTGTTCATCCAGTTAAATTGAAAACTCCAAGCCTGTAGAGATCCCTCCAGTGTGAGCTAGAATATGAGGCTAAAGCAATTTCCATGCTTTTATGGAAGAGTCAGGGTCACCTTTGAGTTGAACAGAATCCAGAGGGATTTTCAGCATAGGTTTATTTCTTGTCATTCCTATTTCCTTTCTGTGATTAATGATCACAAAAGTCGCTGGATTTTAGCCCAGCAGGAGGATGCCATCAAAAATAGGAACCTATGTTAATAATGCTAAATATTAGAATGATCTGCTCTTGCTTTTTTAGTTGAGGTTTCTGAGAAAATCAGTTTTCTAACTCTTCTCTGTGAGATGCTCATTAATCATAGTTATTTTGCTAATCATGGTAATGTTTACTTTTCTAAAGACTAAACCTCTCATACTGCTTTTGAGTATATGTACCAGTTCCTTACTTTTTTAAAAGCAGCATAATGTGCCCAGTTTTCTGTCCTGTGTTACTGCTATAGGCTGGATTAGCACCTGCATACAGAAATACTCTTGAAAAAATGCCAAGATGAGTGAAAAAAATTAAAGCAGCTCACAAAGTACATAATTTTCTGGGAAAACCACCAAGCCTACAGATCTCGCTTCAAATCATTTATAGAACATTCTTTTGAAGAAGATTCTCCAGGCCATCATTTACTTTAAGGTTTTGGTTGACTTTTTTTTTTCTTACACTTTATTTTCAGTAGCACAGAAATCCTTCAGAAATGTCCTATGAAGTTGTAGCAGATGACAAAAATGTATATGAGATGCATGGTTTTTCATGTTTCAGTGTCTCTCTCCTACTTCAAAGTGTTCTCTCAGCAACCTTTGAAAATATTCACTGCAGTAATCAATTTGCTGAGATGATCTTATACTGAAAAATAAATGACTCAGTGTTGTTGTCCTTGTTTTCTGTTGCTAAGAAGCTGGATTTTAGATCTAATTTCTGGCTTTATGTTTAGCGCTTCACTGACTCCTTTGCTCAAAAAAGAGTTTTTAAATATATTATTAAGGGAAGAGGTGAAGTGTAAGAAGATTATATCTGGTCTACTTTGTTATCAAACAGGGCCTCACTTACCCCCAGGAGTCTCACAATCTGTTTATCATTTGAATTATAGGTATTTATAGCATATAAAGTCCATCCACATACAAAAGGTGCATACAAAACAGTAAGGGAAGCAGATTAGTATGTTTAAGACTTGCTAAGTAATATGTTCATGTCTACAGTGGCAGAAAACACTGTTCTAATTGTACCACTAAGACACAAACCTGATCTATCTTTTAAAATGCATGTTGATTAAAAAGGTAACTCATAACTCTGTTTTTCACACTGCTTCCTAATATTGCCCATTTGGAATTCATTGCCTATCCTAGACAATGTAGAGACCCAACATCAGTTTTATTGTGAAGCAGAACTTCAGTGTGCATTAGATTTCTTTCACTTCTTAAAGCAAGTTTCACAACTGTGCTAGTTTGAAGCAGGCTAGAATGTTTTGGTGAGAGAAAGTAGATAATTGGCTATGAAAGGAAAACATGGTTGTGTCTCTTCTCTCACAGTCCCTCTGAGAAGTATGGGAACAAGAAGTAAACATTAGATAACATTCTCCATTTTGTCTCTCACTTTGCTTTTGGCTTCAGTCTGAGCAACATCTCATTAACCTCGCTGCCTCTAACCTTCCTTCTTAACCTCTTGGCTGCACCTCTATTCTTTCTCAGGATTGGGGTAAGGTTGAGAGGGGTAGGGGGAGGTGCTGGGGTGGTTAAGAGCCCCTCCTGGGGACTTAGGTTTCTGGGAGGGGAGTTGTGCTTCTGTATTACTTTTCCTTTGTCTATTTCTGTCTCTAACTGTATATACTGTAAATAGCTGCTTGTATATTGTGCTGCTGTAAATAAACAGCTTCATTTATATTCCCAGAGCCCGTCTGAGTTAGCTGGGGCAATTTCTAAAGTGTGGAGGGGTGGGTTACAGCCAAACCACCACAACAACAAAATGCATTTAAGTGAGCCTAAAATGCTTTTACTGACCTTTATGGGTGGTACCCAGTTATAGCTGCTGACTATAATGTAACACTATTTCAAGTGCTACTTCCACTGTATGTAAAGTCATTTGACAGATGTAAATGTAATTCCTGGTGGGGTTGTGACAAAGTGCAAGTGTTTTGCTTATTGTTATTTGAAGCATAGAGGTTATGCAAGGAATGAAGTGGGGAGCACTATTTGGTAGTCTCTGTGAATGAGGACTACAGCAAAGCAAGGAAATATCAAGGACCATGCTGGTTATTACACTGCTTTTATTCTGTGAATAATGATAGCTGTTTTATCTCCAGAGTTAGTAGCTACTTGAGTGCCTGAAAAGTACAGATCACTTGGGATGACTTACACAGAATTATGTCACAGGGCAAAGAGAATCATTTCACTGCAGTGGCTAGAGCAAGAAATAGCTTGTTTGTACCATAAATGTGTAAAAGCGACGGAAAGTGAAGCTGCAGAGCTGAGGAAACCTTTCATAGCAGTCCTGAAAGTGGCACACAATTTGCAAGTGTCAAAAATCTCTCAGAGTTTTAGAGCCTGACACTTTGACTCTGAGCTTCACATTTTTCATTCCTCTATGCTATCTCTTCCAGTTACCATGTTTGACTGGAAAAGCAACCTGAGCCTTAATTGCTCTTTGCACACACATCACAACCAAAAAGCTTTTTTACCCTAATGGAAAACCTTGAGTAAAATCTGTGTTGCACTTGTGAACTACATCTTTTGGATCCACAAGGATCATAAACTGCATTCATCTCCTTGGGCCCATCCAAGGTGCAGTCTCTGTGGTTACTCACACATGCAATATCTCCATAACTGGCCTAAATTTTTGCTACTTCTTTTCTAAGTCCAGCAAAGATGCTTCTCACCAAACACCATTTTCTCTGTATTCCAGCTTCCTTGTACTCTGTTTTGTGTTCTCCCAGTCCTGCCTTCTCTCAGACTTCCATTCCGTTTCTGCACCCTTTTTAGATCACCCATTTCTATCAGATCATCAGCAGTACAGCACCCTCCCTGTGGCAGAAGCCACAGAGAGGCAGAAGCACATCCCTTCAAACAAAAGGAAAACTCCTGGTGTCTTGCAAACTATTAGGGAAGCTTTGAATTATTCTGAAAGATTCCAGAAGTACCCTGGAAATTAAATGACTGGGTTAATGAACTCATAAAAATAACAGGAACCTGCACTGGAAATGTGATCCTTATTAAAGGCAACACACTGCTCAGTAAAAGAGCCTCTCATTGTGAGTTGCAAGTTCCTAAAACAAACTGGCTACCAAAATCCAGCCAACAGGAATGTCACTCAGGCAGCTCTCTTATCCTGAAGTTGATTCTCCAGTGAAACATTACCCAGGAAGCTACCAGCATTCATTGCTGTGAGTTAAAGCAAATTGCCAAAGCAAATTGCCAGCCCCAACTAATCTTTCCAAAATGACAGTGAACCTACAAGTGCATCTCAACCCACCCTTCCCACTGAGCACAGATGGGTGGAGGCTTTTCCATTCAGACGTGATCTTTGCCACTGTGCATCCAGCAGTTTTTGCTAAAAGGCAGGAAGAGAGAAGAAAATGGAAGGGGTGGAACTTCTTTGGAAAGGATTTGCCATTTGTTTAGGTGGTAAAAAGCTGAGGACAAAGCATGGACAATTGAAAGTGAAACAGAAAGCTCAGCCAGGCTGTTCCTCTGGATTAAAGAGAAGAGAAAAGGGAAGGCTTGACTTTATGCAACTGGTATGAAGCCAAATTGCTTGAAGAGTTTGGTGGTTCTACTGAAAGGGATTTGAGGAAGGTCTCTGAAATGGCTGAGGCAGTGTGGACTTCTGCCATCACAAAGGGTGGCTTTGACATTGCTACATGGTCCCACCTTTTCCTAGGCCAATTCTGGTCAAATTGGATGATTGTGACAGTGCAAGGTAAAGAGGAAGGGTGTACAGTGGTGAGGGTAGGGGATATTTCCCTTTGAACAGCAATAAATTTACCATCCACGTACAGAATTCCTGCCTTCATTGAAATACTCAGAGATGTGCCTACCTGCCTTTGAGAATGCAGACCAAGAGCCTTAGCTAGCTCCTGAAAAGCCAGTTTAAAAAAGCATTAAGCACAGCTGAAATCAGAAGAAAATCTGCCTCAGAAACACAAGGGGCTCTGATCCACATACAGCCATGGAAACCTCCCATTAAAAATGTGATTTGACTTACATACCAGTTCAATAAATCATCTCTGGCTCCAGTGTCTAACTTATAACAGCTGCCTGTTTTGTGAGCAGTAAGTAACACTTAGTCCTACACCTCTTTACTGGTATCCTTCTCCACTGGAGAAGGTTCAGGACATGTGCACCTATTCAAAGGGATTTTGTTTTACTTCAGGAGCAGGACATGTAGTAATTCTGGAGAGGAAATGAATGTTAGATATTCAGTCTTGGCCAGGAAACATCAATTCAATGGAAGGAACGTGGGGTGAGAATAAACAAGGATGTTTAATATACCTCCTTCTACATTCTCCTCTATCCAGTTTCATTCTTGTTTTTTGCCTGACTTACACAAAATGGTGTGTTGTGGTTGGTGGTTGGCGTTTATATTTTTACCAAGCACACATTCTTCAGTGCTTCCAGTGGGAATCAGATTACTCTGAAATTCTTGGAAAGTCTCACAGACCACATACAGACGAGTGACTTCAAATAAGAATTGACTTCAAGAAATACATTGCCATACTAGCATGAGAAAGCAAAGAACTTTTCTTCAGCGGGCACATCACATCTTGATTTAGCCAATAATTTAACAAGTGTTTTGGAATTCTCCTTCCCTTAAGAATCTAAACTGCTCTTATTCCCTAAGGGCCCAACGATCATGACCCAGCATCTAGTGGTCCTTGGCAAAGTGAAGCATCTAGGTGGCTTCTGAGCAAATCTTTGATGTGGCGTGCTGGAAGAAGTCGGGGGTTTAATTATTTAGCAATAAACCACAAGGCATCCTGCTTTTGCAGACAGCAATTTGTTCACTTTGTAACAATATCCTGGTTCTGGTGCACCAAACCAAACATTGTCCCAGGTTTTTACTGAGTAATTTGAGCACAAGACACATTGTCTGGTTTGTAAAGGCAAAATATGTGGCATGCCTGTGAAGGGCAAAACTGAAGCTAGTGTCCAATTTCTGTTAACATAGAATGGCTGCTGTTAGGTCAAATAGAAAAGGTTTAATTATTTTAATATTGAATTAACATTGTGCTTTTTCACCACACAGTAAATCCACAGGCATTTAGATTCATGCAGTGGCAAAAATTGTATGTGTTTTGAGTAATGGGGGAAAGAGGAGCCAGAATTTAATGGCAGGAGTATTTTTGGAATGTTCACAGTGGCAAGACAGTCAAGAAAAAGCAAACCACACTTTTCACAAGTTATTAAGTCTTTGACTTTGTCTTAGCAAATTGGATTAGCTTGGATTTGGAGCAATATGGCCTAACCCCCAGGAGATTTTCCAAAAAAAGAGAATAATAATTCAAAATCACCAGCACAAGCACAGGAAAGTGATTTTGGCTTAAATACTGACTGCATGAGGTAGCAGCAATTTGCTTACAGTCTCATAATGACATCATTAGAATGTCATAGAATCACAGAATCAACCAGGTTGGAAGAGACCTCCAAGATCATCCAGTCCAACCTAGCATCCAGCCCTAGCCAATCATCTAGACCATGGCACTAAGTGCCCCATCCAGGCTTTCCTTGAACACCTCCAGGGATGGCGACTCCACCACCTCCCTGGGCAGCCCATTCCAATGCCAATCACTCTCCCTGGCAAGAACTTCCTCCTAACATCCAGCCTATACCTCCCCTACCACAACTTGAGACTGTGTCCCCTTATTCTGTTGCTGGTTGCCTGGGAGGAGAGACCAACCCCCACCTGGCTACAGCCTCCCCTCAGGTAGTTGTAGACAGCAATGAAGTCTGCCCTGAGCCTCCTCTTCACTAGACTAAACAACCTCAGCTCCCTCAGCCTCTCCTCATATGACAAGCTTCACGTTTCTCCTGCTCTGACAAGGAAGCTCAAACACAAAAATGTCACAACCATATTTCCAGGTTTGTTTCACCAACTCTATATTCATGGGTACAGTGGAGTCCTAGGTGAAAATATGTCAGAAGATGAACAAAAAAATGGGTTTTGTTTGAATAATCTTTACCAATTAATATGGTTTCTGGTTCTTTTACTCAGACTGAGAAACTCTTCTGCAAGTTTTTGAAAGGTTTTGAAACTCAAACATACCAAATTGATGTTTTATAAAGTGTATTTGTTTTTCTCTCAAATCACCCCTGTTATGTATTCATCTTTAACAATCCATCAGACAAAAAGAAACTGTTCATGCCAACCTGTTGCCCATGAACATCCAAGAGTCAGATATTGAACTGGAAGTTCAGACTATGGAGGAAGGTATTGCTAGAAGTGAGGAAAAGGCTGAGGTCCTGAATAGCTTCTTTGCCTCAATTTTCAACAGTGAGGAGAGAGGAGTTCAGGGCAAGTGGCCTCTTGAACTGGGGGATGGGGCTGGGGAGTGGTGTGTTGCCCTGGAAATCCATGAGGAATTAGTTCAGGACCTGCTGAGCTATCTGGACACCCACAAGTCCATGGGACCAGATGGGATCCACCCCAGGGTGCTGAGAGAGCTGGCAGCTGAGCTGGCCAAGCCACTCTCCATCATTTTCCAGCAGTCCTGGCTCACTGGAGAGGTCCCAGAAGACTGGAAAATGGCCAACGTGGTCCCCATCCACAAGAAGGGTCAGATGGAGGAACCTGGGAACTACAGACCTGTCAGCCTGACCTCAGTGCCAGGGAAACTGATGGAGCAGGTTATCTTGGGGGTGATAAGAGCTCACCTGAGGGATGGCCAAGGTCTCTGGTCCAGCCAACATGGATTTAGGAAGGGCATATCCTGTCTCTCCAATCTGATCTCCTTCTATGATCAGGTGACCCACTTGGTGGATGTGGGGAGGCCTGTGGATGTGGTCTATCTGGACTTCAGCAAGGTCTTTGACACTGTCCCCCACAGCAAACTGCTGGCTAAGCTGTCAGCCCGTGGCTTGGATGGCAACATTCTGTGCTGGGTTAGGAACTGGCTGGAGGGATGAGCCCAGAGAGTGGTGGTGAATGGCGCCACATCCAACTGGCAGCTGTCACTAGTGGTGTCCCTCAGGGATCTATGCTGGGCCCCATCCTCTTTAACATCTTCATAGATGATCTGGATGAGGGCATGGAGTCAGTCATCAGCAAGTTTGCAGATGACACTAAGCTGGGGGCAGATGTGACTGGGTTGGAGGGCAGAAGGGCTCTGCAGCGGGACCTTGACCGCCTGGACAGATGGGCAGAGTCCAATGGGATGGGGTTCAATAGCTCCAAGTGCAGGGTGCTGCACTTTGGCCACAACAACCCCATGCAGAGATACAGGCTGGGGTCGGAGTGGCTGGAGAGCAGCCAAACAGAGAGGGATCTGGGGGTACTGATTGATACCTGCCTGAACATGAGCCAGCAGTGTGCCCAGGTGGCCAAGAGAGCCAATGGCATCCTGGCCTGCATCAGGAATGGTGTGGTCAGCAGCAGCAGGGAGGTCATTCTGCCCCTGTGCTCTGCACTGGTTAGACCACACCTTGAGTATTGTGTTCAGTTCTGGGCCCCCCAGTTTAGGAGGGACATTGAGATGCTTGAGCATGTCCAGAGAAGGGCGACGAGGCTGGGGAGAGGCCTTGAGCACAGCCCCACGAGGAGAGGCTGAGGGAGCTGGGATTGTTTAGCCTGGAGAAGAGGAGGCTCAGGGGAGACCTTATTGCTGTCTACAACTACCTGAGGGGTGGTTGTGGCCAGGAGGAGGTTGCTCTCTTCTCTCAGGTGGCCAGCACCAGAACAAGAGGACACAGCCTCAAGCTATGCCAGGGGAAATTTAGGCTCGAGGTGAGGAGAAAGTTCTTCACTGAGAGAGTCATTGGACACTGGAATGGGCTGCCTGGGGAGGTAGTGGAGTCGCCGTCCCTGGAGCTGTTCAAGGCAGGATTGGACATGGCACTTGGTGCCATGGTCTAGCCTTGAGCCCTGTGGTAAAGGGTTGGACTTGATGATCTATGAGGTCTCTTCCAACCTTGGTGATACTGTGATACTGTGAATATTTATGAAACCTTGCTCAGAGAATCTACCCTGTTCTTTACAGGATGTCCTTGCTCAGATTTTTAAATGAGATTTTTGCTAAGATGTTTTTGTTGTTCATATTATGGAACTTTGTTGCAATCATGTTTCTTACAGCCTTAGCTATTTTCCACTTCATGAGTCAAGCAGCTGAACTGCTTTTCAGACAGATAGTTAAGACATTATCCAGCTTGGGTATTTCTGTAGGAGAGACTTTTCACTAGAAAGATTTACTTTCCTGAGACAGCATTCAGTTAAAAAACATCATCATGTAACTTACATTAACCAACTTTTTTCTTTATTACCAGTGGCAGAAAGCAGCAGCATCTTCTATACATCAGAAGGCATTGTGAGGAAATAAATCTACCATTTGTGTGTTAAAAGGTGGCAAGGAAGGCAAAACTGAAGAACAGGGCAAACACAGTGCAGGGAAAAAATGTATTTAAAAGTTTTGTGAGACTTTACAGGCTGACGACTTAAAAGAGAATGGCCATAGATTATAATCCTTCCTTAACTGTAGATGACAGAATATGTGAAAGTAAGAGAAATTTTCAGTGTCAGAAAATGTTCTCTAATACTCTTTCATCTGAGGCTGATCTAGCTTCAAACAGGTTCTGCTGCAGAGTAAACCATGGGAATGAACCAGTTCTTGGAATCTCTGCTTGAGAAATGCAGATAGGAACACTCTGAAGAAATCTAATGTGCCTACACATCTACAACTTTTGAAAGATGAACCAGAATTAGAAGAGTTAAGGATAGAATGGACCTATGGAGAGCAGGGTGAGCTTCTCACTGATTCAACTATGAGTTTACTGTGAAAAAAAAAAAAAACAGACAGTGGGATACAGTAAGGCATTGGAAGTATTCTATAGCAAAATTGCAAAGGGAAAAAAGAGTTATAAATTAAACCTCCAGCTCCAATCAGCAACAGTCAATAGTTCCTCCCAGAACCAATTTGCAGATTTTAGCACAAACATACATTTCATCTCATCTCCTGAACTGGATGACTTATGTACATAATTTCCAGCTAGATGTAAATGGTCCAAATCATGCTGCTGGACTAGGTACAGAGTGGACTGGCAGCAGAAACAGAGATCTGGGGTAAGACTGCTGAGAAAGTTGGTCTCTCCACATCAGAATTAAGGAAATTGGCAAACCGCTGGTGGGAAGTTAATCGTTGTGGCTACCCACATTTGGTTGAAATACTGTGGAGGTTTTGGGTTTGCTTCTCCAGACTTTCTTGCCAGGTATGTGACTGTGAAGGAGGGTTAGCACATTCCTGGACTCCTAACTCCAGAGGCAGAGCAGGGAAGGCAGTGTAAAGTGAATTCACCTCGTACTGATTAGCACTCTCAACCTGTGAATCCTCTATACGCAAGGAAGACAAGGCTTGGACATACAACCACTTTGAAATAAAATGCAAAAAAACCAAACCAAACCAAACAAAAAAACAATGGTGAGAGCAGAGTCAAATTACCTCTAGATGTCTACCTACTACTCTTAAAAAGAATCTAGGGTAAGCCCTCACTCTGTAGAAATCACAGTGACTGATGGCTTTTGGTGCTAGCTGAGCAGCTTGGGATCTGACAGCAGTAAATCATACTTTTTGCCCATGGATCCAGCTTCCCAAAGTTCCAGAGAGCACAAGATGACTGTCTTGTCCCCATCACTATTTTTCACTCCATGAGTCTTTATGTCACTGGCCAATTTTATCAGCAGTGACTCAGTGTTTGCTTCTAAATCATGGCAGAGAATGTAGCTTTGCCTGGTGACTGTCTCTTCTCCTTAAACCACACTTAAACAAACAATTACATTGCTTGAGTAGCTAAGCTGGAAGCTCTTTCTTGTCATTGTGTTTGTTTATTGGGCCCAGGTTTCATTAGCATTTCTAGAAGACAGAAACTCCATCAACAGATTGAAAGGCTGCCAAACTCATAAAATCCAAAGGAGGAATGGACCCCTAAGGGGTAGAATTCAGTGCCTATAAAGGTACCAAGTTCTGTTACCCAGCTGGATTTCTTTTATGGAATTCTGCTCTATAAACCGCTTATGGTGTAATACTGGTGTCACTGGGTGAGACCTCATTAGCTGGGAGATAACTGGGCTCTTTGACAAAGAGAGAGTGAGACCTTAGGGCTACTGAGTATGTTAGAAAAGTGCTTCAATTAAGAACTCTCAGGTCGAATTGTTCCCACTTGTTACGTTATCCAGCTGTGACAAATACTACTATGTGTGCTAGGAAGAACAACAGGCTACATAAATAATAATTAAAAAGTTATCTTTCAACCTTTGGGGTTTTCTCCAGTATTTGTGTTCAGTAAGACAAGACACCTGCTAGGAGAACCCTTCTCATTAAAGAACAGCACTGACAGCAAAGTTTGAGTGACTGCAGTAAACAATATCCAGTGCTGCCAGCCACTCTACACAATCCAGTGTGTTTGCAGAGTGGAGGCAAATGGAGGGGAAAACAAAGGGAATATTCTTGGTAGCACTGTAAATATTTGTGTTATACCAAAGTATCCTCCATAGTTTAGGTAGAGATTCATAAAACATGAAGAGAGAAAAGCCCTACCTTCTGCCAGTCTGGGTTTGGCAGAACGTGACCAAATAATTTGTGGATTATGTAAAGAGATTTCTTCACTCATCCTTGAAATACAACAATCTCTGGACTGAAGAGAGGCAGCCCTACAGATGATGCAGTTACTTAAGAAGGGAAGAAAGATTCACTTAGGGTAAAAATATGCCTGGTTAGCTACACTGCTCTTCTGTGAAAGATGTATTTTAGTCTCTATTAATTCAGATTCCTCTGCAGAGCATGAAGGAGGGAAATTCCAGACAAATATGCATATTACAACTGCTACAGTTCAAGGTGCATCTTTTATGTGCTGCCCAGCATCAGTACCTAGGTTACATATTGCAAACTGGTAGGCTTAGCAAGAGATCAGCGATGGAAAGTAGCTAGAGAATGGAGAGACTCATCTTCCAATCCTCTGCATGCATTGTCACTGCCTGGGTAAGTACTAAGAGACTGGAAAGTACATGCAAAGTTCTTACTGATCCGTGTGAACAACTGTATTTAGTTCATGCTGACTTCATACATTTCCACACATGAACTGGCAAAAATCCTGAATTAATGAAAGGAGGTATTGGCCAGATGAGGCTTTTTGTTTGGTGGTTCAGGGTACTGAATTTCCCTCTCCTTAACTTCTCACCACCAAGCCAGAGCTAGCAGGCACTGCCTGGTACATTCTGCCATTCTTCAAAGGCTAACAGACAAGGATGATAACTGCAATGACTACATAATATATCTTGCTGTTCATTAACATATTTTATTAACCCTGAAAAAAAGGTTCATGTTACTCTATGTAGTTGTGTGAGAGAAGTAAGGCCACATCAATCCAAACAGCCCCATGGAGTGATAGGCAGAGAACATGAGCTTGGGCATTACATTGAGCAAATAGAACCATATGTTTGTTCACAACCAGCCTGGTTCAAGCATAGCCTGAGTTTTAAAGCCTGTTTGCAGATGCTTAGAACGGAGGAACCAACCTGACCTGAGATGAAGCAGAGAGGGAGAAACAGGAGTGGAGACTTGACTGCAGGGCAGGGCCTGAACATTACAGAGGAACAGTTGTTCTGATGGCCTCTCAAAGAAGCAGTGTGTCTTGTGCCCATGCCTGGTGACATCCACCCTGAGGATCACTGGAGAGTGTTCACAGAGTGGGGTGCAAGCCAGATGACTTAGATCCCTCCCCTTTGGAGGGGTCCCTCTGGTCTCCTCACAGCCCACTGTCTCCATCACACAGCGGGGCACGAGCAGTTCTGACCTGGGCAGTAAATCCTCCGCGGGCCAGGAATGCTAGATCCCTGCATAGGAGTGGGAAGTCTTGACATGCAGAAAGGTAAAGATAGGGAAAGGAGAACATTATTTTCTGTAATCCTTAAACTGAAAAAAGTGAAGAAATGAAGTGGTCGACAGAAAAGCCACTGTGCTGAGTGGCCAACAGACATCTCCTACTGCTGGCTCTGGGGAGGTCTGTGTGAAGTGAGCTTTGAAAACAGGCACTTCAGTGGAGGGCAGTTGTTTGCTTTTGGAATCTGGCTTACCAGGTACAGTGCAGGTTTCTTAGGCTTAAATGCAATTACCTGAGCAAGACAGTTAATAAAAATTGTCAGGAGGAAAAGGAAGGGACTGTCAGTTAAAAATCTGTTTTGGAAAGACCTATTCAGAAACCTATCTCCAAATTTACTTGGTATAACAATGGAAGATCTATAATAACCTTTGTTCTCACTCTGTGAAAATTACTGATTGTTTTTTGTGAGCAAAACTTCTCAGCTAAGCGTTGCTCCTGGGGAAGACTAACTCCTAATCTCCAGAGGAAATCAGTGCAGCAGGTAGCAAGCTGTGGCACACAGTCACAGCTCAGAGTTGCCTGTGCACGGCACGACCATGCTCTCAGAACACCTCTGTGGAGCACTGCTCATGTCACAGTGTGACAAAAATATGCACCTAAGGTTTTAATACATGCTAATTACATGCAATAAATCCACACCCTTGGTTACTGTGTGTGTGATTCTTGGATAAACAAACCCCAGCAGGAAAGTCTCTGGCTGTAAAACTCTAAGCCATTGCAAACAGGTGAGAGGAAAAACAAATTCAACAGCTGCAATTCACATGATGAACAGCATATGGCTGCCTTTAGGTGACTTCATCTGTGGTCAGATTGAGTAGGCTACAGAATAGCAAACATTCCACTCCTAGGCAAGCAATCTAGTCATGGAGAGTCTGAACAACTGGCCAAAGGCAGTAGGGTAGATCAGGGGATAAGGCAAAGCAGAGAACAATTTCTGCAGACTGTGCATATGCAGGAACAATACTCCCAAATTCTCTCCAACTGCTCACTAACACAGATTCATTGTCCATGTCATCATTACATTTATGCATCCTCTTATGTAATACATTTATACATATTGCATCCTCTTTTTTATTGATTAAGTCCCTGAGAAATGACTCAGAATACATAAACTTACATATTTTGTTTCTGGTTCTTCATAAGAATGTTAAATATTACAGAAGGTTCTGAGTTCTCATTATTATTACTCCTTTATGAATTTTCAGTTATCATTTTTTCCTTTGGTGCAATTGTGGGAGGTTGCAAAAAGGACAAATTTTGACAGCCTTGGCTCTGTTCCTTTATATTATGAAAACTAGCCCTGCAAAACAGAAATATTCTTTGTTTTGTAAATTATAATTAATATCTAGGAATGCAAATGAGCACGTGGGAACTGTGCCACTGCAACAGAAAGAACAAAAAGTTCTTTCGTTCTGAACTGAGAAGAAAGTGCCTACCTGGCAATAAGAATCAGCGCATAAACAAGTAGCAGTTTCCTTTGTGATTGCAGAGGCCACAAAATAAGCAAAATCTGAATCTTCATACTTCCAAAGTGAAGCTTATATCACAGGCACAATGCAACATCTCGCTGAAAAAGCGAGATTTTGTGTTTCTCCTTTCCAACTCAGGGAGCAATGCACTGATAATATGCTCTTTAGGACTGATGGGCCAGCTCTATGGACCACAAAGCTCTAACTTCTATGTGAGATTCTCCTATTTTTAATTCTGTAGTGTCCCACTGGACAGAAGATGCATTTTCTTTAGAAACCTTTCAAATCTGCATCATATTAGACTCTATTCTCACTTCTGTTACCCTTTGTTTTACATTTAAAAGCTTTAGAAGGCCACCCAACACTTTTGTCAGAGTGCAGACAGAGATCTACACTTTCTTTTTCCTCTACACTGGTGCAAATAAAAAGCAGTGCTGTTTAAGATAGGCATAAATAAGAGGAGAAACAAGCAGAACTTTCAAGTGAAAAAGAATGGCACACTTTATCAGGAAAAAGAATCCCAAGTCTCAGAATGGATAACCAGGGACTGTAGCCAGAAGAAGGAAATGAATAAAAGCCAGCATGAATTTGTTAGGGAGAAATCCTGCCAAGCCAATTCAATTTACTTATAGAGCAAACTAATGAGTCCTGTAGAAAGAGAACAATTTGAAAAAGCTTTCAACATTTTTTTTGCAGTGGTATTCTTGTGAATAGGTAAAAGGAGCCTGAACTAGAGAGCTCATACAGGCTGGTGGTGGAAAGGCTGTTAGAAAACTTTGCACAGAACTGTTAACAAAGATATATCAGTAAGCTCCAAAGGAACCAACACTGGGTCTGGTCCTATTCAGTACTTCCAGTGATGAATTTGTATGAGGTGACAGAGTACATGCCACATGCACTGTGAAAACTAGAAATGGGTAGATTCAGACTGGCTGTTAGGAACAAATCCTTTACTATGAGGGTGGTGAGACCCTGGAATGAGTTGCCCAGTTAGGTGATGGAAGCCCTCTCCCTGGAGGTGTTTAAGGCTTGGTTGAATGAGGCTCTAGACAGCCTGATCTAGTGTGAGGTGTCCTTGCCCATGGCAGGGAGGTTGAAACTAGATGATCCTTGTGGTCCCTTCCAACCCTGACTGATTCTATGTTTATGGGATGACATCAGACTGGGGGTGGGAAAGAGAATGGACTAAATAATCTCTTGAAGTTGCTTTCAGCCTCTAAGTTCTTGGTACATTCCTTAGTACCACAGATTTACATGTTTAACTTTTTACTGTTTAGAGCAGTTCTCTGAGGAATTATATAATTTTCTTTTATTATTTACTCTCATTATAGTGCATTCACTTCACATTCAGCGTAAATATTGTAACATTGCACTCTCCTACTTGAAGTTTTCACTTTTATTTCAACTTCTCCTTGCTTAAAAACTCTTTTCAATAAAGCATGGCAGCAATAGTAAATGACCCACAGTGAGAGGAGAACTGGACTGGGAATCATATAACAGGAGGAATTCTCTTGTTTCATAGGCATTTGATTAATTTATTTTCAAGAGGAGAACTCCATTTCCCTCTCACCAGTGTAAACCCTAGGCCTGTCCCTACAGCTGTGGTTCAGGAAACACTCTTACAGTACAGACTCAAAGAAATACTTCACAATTTCCTACTGACACTTCCTCTATAGTTAAAGTGGTTCCTCTGCCAAATGGGTAAAGGCACAGAGTTCAGATTCAATTTCACTATATCCATCAGCAACACAAAGTGGAGTTTCGACATCGTGGGGTGTTTATGGAAACCAGAAGAAATCGTGCTGAAATGTAGTGGCTGCAAGCCTAACAGGTGACACCACTTTCCTAACCCCAAGGCACCACCCACTGCTGATTCACTCCTTATTCCTTGTATATGATTAATAACACAGCATGCAGCTCTTCCAAATGCTCTTGGCATTTAGCTCTATACCTCACTTCTGAGGTGCTTCCTGTCCCCTCTTTTCAGCACACAAGTCTCAGACCCAAATGAAAAACTAATAATCAGCATGAGCTTTCAAAACTTAGCTCACGTAAGGAGTGAATACACACAGGTTTGTACAAGGCATCATTTTGGCCTTATCTTACATACATTCAGTCTTTGTTCCTTTGACAGCAGAACACTACAAACTGAGAAAGAGAACGTCCTTCAGTCTTGATCTTTTAGAATTGTAACTGCTTCAGGTCAGGAGCTGGAAAGTGCTTTACTAATATTTATGAATGAAGACTCTTAATGTTTCAGCATTTTCCCATTTTCCCCATGCACAGATCACTGACAAGAGAGCAAATCCAAGAGGAGGTAAGTGATTTTTCAGAGTTACAGAGTGAGCTTATGGGAACATAAGTTTCAACCACTCTTCACTCAGACCTTGCTGTTGCTGCTGCAGCCCTCACTAAACATCCCTGGGATGCTCAAAAGAGCTTTAGCATGTTACTCTTTTTACTTTTACTACTATTTATGTGGAGGCCATTCCCTTCTGCTGGAATACCACATATACTTATTTGTCTAGGCCATATTATCTCATCCTGTTCCTTCTTTCCTGGAGTGAGTTGTCAAGGAGAAACCTTTAACAATCCCCACTGCAGAATACCTCCTCTCAAGGACCTAGAAGTCCTGGGTCTCCACTGTCATTCTGAACAAATTCCTTCCTCCCAAATCCAATTTGGTTTCTTGCTTTTTAAAAACCACACAGATAAAATATCACTTCTATTACAATGCCAACATTTACAAAAGAAACTTGCAATTCATTTTTTCTGTCTTAAGAGAGCTTAGAGAGAAGAAAGATTTTTCAGAGGTTTCAGAAAAGTAAAAGCACAGTCTCTGCAGGAGACCCATCCATAACCATCCACTTTTGGTCTGGTTTGATAAAGTGTTCTGAAATACAATAAAGACTGTTAGAGGTTTAGGTAATTCAAGTCCCATTGCTGCAACACTCGAATGTCAAACATACTCAGAACAGAGTCCAGAGTCCTTAACTGAACACTTCTGTTCAGAGGTAAAGGCTGCCAAAGGCCACTGCCATATCAGCAAACAAGACACCAGAGCTGGTACCTTAAGGGGTTTTCCCTTGTGTGTAGGTAGCTTATGCTAGACAGACTTCTATTTCTATTGGAGTTTACCTGCCATAAAAACATTTGCTGAGGCAAGTTTTGACTTTTCCTCTCAAAAATGGTAAAAGGTTTTGCCCTTTCTGGTAAAGTTAGAGGAACAAGTGCTGGTTTTATCTTTTAACAGTTGTCAGAGCTTTTACTCAGGTGCTAGAAAAATCACTTGAATTTGCTGATAAACCCTTTATCACATTTCTCTACCAGGCTAAGAACTTATCAGTAGGTTCCTGCTGAAGTTCCATTTTGAGACTGCAGAATAACAGTTTGGGATTTCAGTTGATAGGAGAGATGCTCAAGTGCCAGTCCTTCCAGTGCATAGCTGATATTAAGCAGGCACTCTAACATAAAACACAGTGGCAGCCGTGTGCAGCCTGCATCTACTGGATAGAACCTTTCAAAGAAAATATGCAGATCACACAATGACAGGAGATGGAAGGGACCTCTGGAGATCATCTAATCTAACCCACAGAACAGGTTCATCCAGAGCAGGTTGCAAAGGGCAGTGTCCAGGTGAGTTTTGAATGACTCCATAGGTGGGGACTCCACTACCTCTCTGGGCAGCCTGTTCTAGTGCTCTGCCACCCACAAGTAAAGAAATCCCTCCTCACATTTTAGATGGAACTTCTTGTGTTACTCTAATCCTGTGGCTGGGCACTACTGAAAACATCCTGGCCCCAGCATCACATGGAAGTTCAGGCAGTTTGCTGTCAAGGCAGAGCCATTTGAGCCTTGTTTGGAAATGCAACATTAACACACAAAAAGTCAGTTAAAATTTTGTGTGCTTTTAGAGTACTGCAGCATAAACCAGAAGTGTATTTTAGGACTTGATAGCCTAAGTGGGAACTGGACAGGTCTCAGATGCACAGGTCCTTCTATACATCTACCTTAAAATCCTCTCCTTGCAGCAAGAACTTCTTTTGTGTTTCTACACAAAGATCCCTGCAATTCAGAAACTAGGTAATCTCAAAAGCAGATGAAATGAACATCTGAGGAGTGAAAAATTGGTGCCTATTCTGGAAAATGAGCTCAGAGAAGTAATGAAGATGTTTGTCTGTTTCCTCTATCAAGAGAGATTCTGTGAGCCTGTCATTTTTCCATCCACAGGGAGAAAGATAAGATCTGTGTAAGATTAGATCTTGTGATTTTTATCTACTGAAACTATGGTGCTTCTCTGATGCTTTTAAGAGTGAATGTCAGCTTTGGTATATTTTTAAAAACCAGTGAAGTGGTAAGTTCAAAGAAGCTTCCAACCATGCTGTGCTCTAGAATGCTTAAGAAAACCTAATAGACCATTGAGTCATTATTCTGATATTTATAACATTACAAATAATAACATACTGAGGGATGAGAGAACATAGAGAGCATGTAGTCATACCCTAACCAGCACAGCTTCAGCAGAGGAAGATGCTGTTAAAATAATCTCCAAGATTACACTGAAGCAAGGATATAAATTGCAGAATGCATCACATCCCTCTCAGTGCTTTGGGAAGCTGCTGAGGAATTTCACATGACGAGGCCCCAGTGAAACGTTAGCATAAGAACCCACGATAAGATAGAGTTCAAATGAACCCCCTGGTTATGCACAACACCTAGTCAGTGCTCAGACTTCAGAGTTAGCAGATTGACTAAGGATGAAGAGAAGACAAGTCAACAGCAGTGAGGGGAGAACCTCTTCAGCTTTATTTAGCCTCTGGTAATGGAGTTTCTGCTGTGGCTGTGCCCAATGGTTTCTCAGAGTCTCACCAGTTCTACAACTTCACATTTAATTCTCTACTAACTGGACAGTACAATTCTTTGTAAATGTCTTTCTTTTTTGAAGTCTCTACACTGTGTAACAACTGATCCTGATCTATAACTAGAGCTCCTAGGGGCTGGTAATGCAAATCTATAACATGAGAAACCTGTCTCAGATCTAGGAGATGTGTATTATTCCAACATTCAATAGTTTCCATCACTAAAGATGTTTTGAGACTCTCTGATAATCATACGGGTGTTTTCTTTCTAATTAGATCCAGTCACCTAACTAGTAACTGATTATCTGCACACATGCCATGTCTTTGCTCAGAAATTCCTGTTCAGTTCTTCACTCTTCTTGAAAGATGTGGCATAAAAGGACTTTTAAAGCAATGATAGAACTGTTTTGGTTGGAAAGACCCTCCAGGATCATCAAATCCAATCATCAACCCAAGACCACCATGGCCACTAAACCATGTTCAAAGTGCCACAGCCACACGTTTCTCAAACACCTCCAGAGATGGTGACTCTACCACTTCCCTGGGCAGCCTGTTCCAATGCCTGACCATTCTTTCAGTATTATTACTATACTCAGTAGTTAATATTAGTACCACTGCAGTTTCCCAGGCATTGTAGACCAGCAGCTTCAAGAATTCCTGCCACACAGCTCTGTTCTCTTACTGTGTCTGCACAGATCTGCTCCAGCCACTATCACATACAAGGACTCATTATGTTAAATGCTCTAAGTAGGAAAGGGGAGGGCAGCCAAAAGTTCTTGAAAATCCTCTGCTCCAAGCATTTCATTTCAGATCTCATTTCCAAAATGCTGAATTTAATTTGTGTGTCACTGTGCTAATACATACTTCATAAACAGTTGTTCACTGTGGAGCCAAGGAGTCAATTCTATTCTTTGTTGGTAATGAGTGGAAACACACATTCAGGGCTGGCTCTGTTTGTGTGACAACAAAGGTCGCACAGACCAGATGCCCTTCCTCACACTGGCTCAGCAACTCCCAGAGCTGGGTGGGAGCAGAGATATTGGTGATGATACTGGTGATGCTCAGGTGCTCAGTGAAGAGAAGGCCTGGAGCTAGAATGGGTCACTGGTGTAATCTCTGATCCCCTTCCCCAGGGCAGCCAGGTATTTCCATGCTTAAAATATCTCTTCACTGCAGGTTGCAGAGGTTCAGTGTAGTGACATCAGAACTCAAGAAAGGCAGAGAGGAGCAGGAACCTTCATGCATTTCAAAGCTAATTTTTGATTGCAGATAGAGGAACAGTTTTAACACTATTAAGCTGATGAGAAGTGCTCTATTTTTCTTGCTGCTTGCTCTACACAACAGGAGGTTACTTCGCCACTATTCACAGCTCTATTTGAAGCTCTCCTTTAAACCAGGATCACGGAAGAAAAAGCACAGCCCAGCCTCCAAGCAGCTGTAAAAATCCCGGAGCCCTCCAGTGGCGAGAACTGCTTTAAACCGTGACACAGTCGCTGTTCCCTTGGTTTACCTCCCCCGTACAGAACTCTAATGGAAAGATGCACTATTTTTATCCATTCTGACACTGTTGATGGATGGAGTCTCTGGCAGGAGTCAAAAGGCTGCTATTTTCTTGGGACTTCTCCCTGGCTTTGAAACTCTTTCGTCCTGCTTTCAAATAACCCAAATCATTTTACTTACTGTGCAGCCTGGAATGCATTGCTTTATCTGCAATATATTACTTTAGCTGGGCTTTTGGCAAATAAGGAAAGTGAATTATTCTCCGATTATTTCGATAAAAAACAAGTAAATTACACTGGCAGAAAGCTTAAGGATGTCAGTAGAATTTTAAGTTTGCAAACTAAGTATTGTAGGAGGCTAACATGTACCTTTGATTCATCCCCAAACCACCCTCTGGTGACTCAGAAGTTACTGTGCACTCTCTTTTTCATGATGTAAAATCAATTCTGCTTCCATTCAAATGCAAAGAATACTTTTATCCCATAGGTTAAGGGAACAGATCCGAACACTTTACACTGTGCAGACAGGCCTCTGTGGTACTCAAGGTTCCTCATCCCACTGACCTTTAGAAGCACATAACCACTACCTCGAAGAGGATTAATGGTCTCTTCTGACAGTCTTTCAGATGTTGAACTGTGCTGTCCTCTGTGATACCTTCAGCTATTTCACCAAGTTAACTTAGGAAGTGAGGTCTTACCCTTTACAAGACTACACTTGCTGATTTAACACTCCCATAGCTTGAGGATGAAAAGAATCAAGCTTCATCAGATCTTACCAAGACACAGTATAATCTTAGGCACAATGGAACAAATGGGGAGCTGCTACTTATTTCAATTAAATTGTTTTCCTTTTCTGGAGCTTCACAAGGAAGAAAACAACACACTGTAGTAAGAGGAAACAAATCTCCTCCCTGCCAACCACCTCTTTATTTAATGTCATTTTCATCAGTTACATACCTGCTAATGAGGGACATGATTGCTGCTCAGGGTTTTGGTATGACAGTGAGGAAACTCTGAAGTTCCTGCAGTTCTTTCACAGAGGCATGAAAATCAAAGACAAGCTCTCCTATTTCAGGTAATCCCCAAGTGGGAATGATTTTTTTAGGCCAAAGCAGCAGGTAATGCTGTGTTACTCAAAACCCCCACAACACCCCACAAGCAGATTAGGGATTTACAGATAGGAATAGCTGTATCCTTGCCAGAACCATAGCTAGGTTGTCACCTCTTCCAAGGGAATTGAATGACTCAGATAACTTCACATGTATCTGCAAAGATGCAGGCAACACTTTCCACCTACCACCACCTTATAGCTGTAGTGTCAGAGTGTCTGTGGTATCTTTCAATCTCTTTGTAGACTTTAGGCCACATTCTCAGCTGATACTGATTTTTCACTGTTTTACTAAGCTGCAGACCAAAATTGATGCCTCCTGTTTAACAGGAGATGAAGAATAACATTCTGTTCCCTACCTAAACATCAGGCTAGATCAAATTCTGCTCCTAGTTGTGCTGCTCTGACTCTGCCAAGCTTAGATGGGGTTTATGAGTGTTCACCAGGTATGCTTAGCATCAGATTCCACCCACAGCTAGGAGATACCCTAATAATTCAACAGAGGCTTTGAGCTTGCAGCCTGTGACATTTGTGTGAGTCTTGTTTGACAGCCTACTTTCTGTTAGCCCAGAAACTGCCTGAGAGGGCCAATGTAAATGATTCAAATGATAGACTTTCTCTGACATACATACAGTCACCCGAAGGAGTTCATGTCAGTAGTTTGGAAGAAGAGTTTTAGTCATTACAGTTGCTAAGTAAATACATTTAAAACCTCAGCAAACTATTTTCATTTTTTTTTACACAAACATCATTTATCAGTCTCCTTTAGCTGAGAAAGGCTAATGAATCTCTTCCATTCTCCTCACTTCCAATTCAGCCTCATTCAAATCACTGGTTTTACGCTGGGGCTGAATTTGCTCTTTTATCATTTGAGTCTGCAGGGGAAGGCTAGGGAGATATAAAAGGTAATTTTTTCTCCAAATGATTCACATCTTCTGCCCTCTTTTTCTTGCTAATTAGTGTTTTATGAGATACTAACTTGTTATTCTTACACATCAATATGATTACAAAGACTTGGAAGACTTTCCCCTGCTATAAAAGGACTGAGTTAAATATTTTTAATCATTGAGATGATTTTCAAGTCCCTGTTTCAGAAACCCAGGGAAATACTCTTTTTATTTCAATAATATATCTTTTAGCTCTGCAGAAGAATATTGTGTTATAAATAAGCAATAGCTCTTTCCTACTTTATAGCATGCAAAGATTAGCTTTTTCCAGAGATCACTTGCTATGAAGTAAATATACTGGTGCCCTGCTAAGTCCATTTTTCCTTTGTAATTGCAAATAAAGCCTGTTCTTCCCCCCCCCAAACTTTTGACAAGCTCTTGAAAATATGCTTCACACAACCATTGCCAGTGAGTCACTCACAGTATTGACCTAATTGTACTTGAAACATCTGCACTTTTGAGAGCATTCCCAGAATCTTAGATAATCTTCACAGCCTGTAGACTAGGAGTCAAAATTTGTTGGAGGGTTAACAAACCCAGCCAACTGTCACTCATCAGTGGGAAGTGAGTTTCAAAGGTGTGTGTCCCTTTCCAAGAGAGCCTTTCCAAACAACCCAATTTGAAATGAAACATCTCTGTGGATCAGGACTGTGACGGCAGCTCATGCTGTGTATTGCTAGTCTGTAGCCCTAGGTAAGAGTTGGTTCTTCTCCAATTATAGGCTCTGGCACTGACCTGAGGGATTCAGTTCCATCACTCCAGGTGCAGCTGGGAAAGAGACAAAGTTTGCCAAGAGTCCAAGAAATGTCAAGACAGCAAGTACTGCAGGTGGCTCTTGACAGCAATTCAGCAGGGGAAGATTGTTTGATACAGGACCAGATCTGCTGCATCTGGAGTTTGCTGGTAGACAACAGATCCATTCTGAAGGAAAGGCAGGATGGATCTTTCTAACAGGCAATAAGAAAGGATTTTATTTCGTTTAATCAAGGGCTGCATAAGCATTATGCTTATTGTTTCTACCACTGCTGATACAGAATTTATTTCACAGAATTTCACAGAATCAACCACGTTGGAAGAGACCTCCAGTCCAGCCTACCTCCCAGCTCTATCCAGTCAAATAGACCATGGCACCAAGTGCCTCATCCAGTCTTTTCTTGAACACCTCCAGGGATGGTGACTCCACCACCTCCCTGGTCTTCTGGGGCTGCTATTTCTGAGCCTTAAATAGTATTTGAGTCTCTTAGCTGGTGTATTTTGTGTTACAAACTCTGACCTCATGCATGCAAAGACCAGGTAGAATGCTGAGGGAGGGCTGCTGACACTGAACTGGTACAGAAATGGAGATGCAAAGGGAAGCCTGGCAGCAAAAGCATTAGATAAGTGATTCTGAAAATGGTGAAGCACACATTTGAAGATGAAGATGCTGATCCTTTCTCCATTTCAATTCTCTTATAACTGGATCTACTACACAGGCTCTGCCTAAGACCCTGAAGCACGTGCTACAGTGCTTGTGGGCTGAGAAGTTCTTGTCATTCTGTTGTGGAAAACTAGACTTCGGAGCACACCACAGGTTTGCTGTGTATGCCAGTGGCCAGTGCCTGTGTGAGGCATTGAGCTGCCTGGATAATCTAAATTGCTAGTGATGGTAGTTGGGGAACTAAAGGCACTGCTGAGGTGACGTGGCCCACAGATACTTTGTGATTTGGCTGACCATAGAATCACAGAACTGTTGAGTTTGGTAGACACCTCTGAGATCAAGTCCAGCTACTCACTCAGCTAGCTCACAGTTCTGCCACTGCCGCTAGGCTTCCTGTTTGGCAAGAGAAAGGTTGCTTGTCAGGGTCTGCTGTGGCACATCCCTCCTGGATTCCTTCCATCTGATGGCTGGCAGGAGTGCAAAACACACAGCTGATAGAGTTTTAATATGTGAAGCCAGTTATCTAGCTACCTAGATATGGGAGGCTTCACTTAAAAGGTGGTCAGTAACCACATCTCCCAGTGACATCAGCCACACCTGAGGTTTTTCAGTACCTCCTAAAATGCCGTATTTGGTTTCTAGCTCTTTGAGCAGTGTCCATATGCTGAGAGGAGGAGGGGAAGATGTAAGTAAATGCAGATTTTTCACTTTTTCAACATGGAAAAGCATTGCATGCCAAGAAATGTCCTCTTTGTATTTCTTCAGACAAGTTGCTAATGCCTATATTGCAAGATTGGAGAGATAAAATAATCTCCTTTCTGTGTGCACATGTGGAAGGAAAAGGGATAGCATCCCATGAATTCTGACTGCTGAAAGCACAGCCCTAAGGGACTAAGATCTTAGCATGCCCAGCTGCAGTGAGGCAGCACTGTTTGAGAGAAAGAACAGGAGAATCTTTGTGAATGCTGCCTTTTCCCCTCTGCGCCTTTTGATATTTAATGAGTCCTTCCCCACATTCTTACTGGTTGGGTTGAAATGATCTGCTCCGCAAAGGGGTGGGAAAGGATGATCTTTATTTTAAACATATGGTGAAAATCTTGACTATAACTTTGGGAATTTGCAGCTGGAAACTGGATAGCAAAAGGAACGTGATTTTTTGGAAAACCCACGACAATTAAATCATAGCTCCAAAAGGGGTAACCAATAAGGGAAGTCTTTGCAGCTGGAATAGGTCAGGAAGATAGAGTAGATTTGCACATTCAGTTCATTTATTCTTATGAAATAAAGTGAAAACAATATTCAGAAGTGCAAATCTTCAGGAGAGAAGCAGAAGAGTGGGCAATAGTTGAACAGAACATTTTGGAAAGAGTAGTCACTTTATATGCCCAGATATGGATCTTTAAAACTGGACCAGCTTCTCAGTGGGTGTAAGAGACAGCAGTTCATAGAATTCTGTTGTTTATACTAGCAGAGGATCTAGCTAATATTTTCACTGCTGGCAAACACCAAAGTATAACAACTTCACCAAAACACACACACATAGAGCAGCGAAGTGGGGAAGAGCAGAGCTTGCAAAAAAAGTGCTTCTCTTCCTTGCTAAAAATACACAGTGTGTTTTCTTTTTAGTTTAAAAAGATTTTGCTCTAGAGGCCTACTTTCCTCAAGCTGTGCAGCTAATTTTAGTGGCTCCCACATGTCACAACACTAAACATTTGTGCATGCTTTAATAGGGGGTATTTTTTGGTTTATTTTCAAAACAGTGACAAAGGTGAAACCTACGCAGCAATATTTATCATTGAGAGAAGAAAACCAGCTCTGCTATTCATATATATATATATACATACTAGGCTCTACTTCTGGAGACTAACCAACTTAACCAGCTCCTATTAAGAACGTCTCTGTGAGTACTTAACGTGTATTTTCCACTGCAAAGTGGAGACACACTCACAATAACTCCAACTACTGTGGCTGTCCCATATTGGCAGGTCATCTGTCCTGTGCTGCTTTTGGCCTTTTCTCTGGTTTATGACCTCCTCCTTCTTGAACTGTGCTGTTATAAATTATCACCATGAGAAAAAAAGACCTATGCCTAGGTTATCCTAAATGTAAAAAATGGGAGTAACACCCCCACAGATAGCAATCTTGCTTGTTTTCTCTAATAGTGGCCATCTCAGGTAATTCAGAGGAAGGGTTGAGGTTCAAAGACTGCAGAGCAGTGCTAAGGCTCTGCAGAAGGGGTAAGATGTTCTTTTAATATGCTTTGGCATGCCAAAGGGTTTCTAGACATTTTACAAACCAGATGCTGTAACTTTAGCTTAGAACCAATGACTTTCTTAGCAACTGGAAGGAGGACAAAGTGAAGGAGGTGAATATTTTGGCATGCAGAAGAAAAGGTAGCAATTTCCTTGGCATCACAGGACATGGTGCTCCAGAGAGGACACCTGAAATATCTGATGCTGTGACAGTTGATCCTGCTGGGATGCTGCTAAGATGCGCAGGGTTCACCCAGCCTGAGCTCTGTCAGCCAGAAGCCTCTATGTGCTCTCTTCTGCTGAGAATTCTGTGCCTTGCTGTGGGCCCTGTGTGCTGCACACAGCAACTTCAGTTAAAAATAAGAGGCCCTGTCATATTTTGTTAAAAGTGAAAGGATTCAGCTTTGACTCTTTGCCAGCAAACACCTGTTTTTCTTCTTCTGGGAAAAAGAAAACTGAGAAACTTAACTAGTGGGTAATGTTTTGACAGGTCCCTTTGGATACTCCTTTGGAAATCCACATCCCTACTTTAAGTTTCCTGTTTAAAGATAACTATACATGTGAAACTCTAAACATAACTCATTTGTCTAGCACTATCTGTGAGTTATTTAGCATCCACCTCAGCTGATAGTTTTCTTTAGAAACAATCAACCAATCTCTTCAGGTAGGAGTTTTCTTCTTTTCTATCAATCTCAATTATCATGTGATCCTACGATTCTAAAATGAAACCATACCACATCACATTGCTTTCCTTGTGTTCTTTTGATCTCCAGCTTCTCTCCACCTAAGATTCTTAAATGCCTGAGCATTCTAAATTCTAAACTAGACAATCTCATAGAGACCTCATGATTTGCAGTTTTGAGTCTTTAACTTCTAAAGTGCACTTTTGCACACATCTGAGCTACTATTCTAGCCTTGACCCATGAGAAACTAAGTGAGGGTGAGGAAGAAAGAGAAGAAGCAGAGTTATAATCAAAACCCCATTAATTTATCAGGAAGATATTTCCTATTCTTTTGGTTGGTTTGGTCTGGTGGTTTGGGTTTTTAACATTCTCTTTCCTATATTCCATGAGTCGCTTAGTGTGCTACCTGGCAGCTAACAATAGCAGGGAGAAATCCTGGAGATTAAAGCCACAGCACTAAATAACAAAGAAAACATACAATTATCAGAAAGCATTCCACTATTTCCCATCAGAAAGTACTCCACTATTTCCCTGAAAGAATATTCATTGGGTAAGTTACTTTCTTTATAGAAAAGGGAAAACCCTTACATCATTGTAAAGGACAATTAATATTTTGCAGTGGTAATAACTATTATTTTTATAGGATTTGGAACTTTTGTGCAAGTATCTACCAAATAAAACATCACACGGCACACAATGACCCAAACTTGCTTCTCAGTTTACAACTGTGCAAAGACCAACCCAAATCCTCCTCAAATATAAATAATTCGATAAAATTTCTCTTACAGAAAGATGTGAGATGATGAACCTGTTTGAAAATCTGCACTAGAACCCAAGAGAAAGACTTCTTCTAAATAACTCTTATATGGAATTTGGACAGCTGCTTAACAACAACATAAAAATCCTGCTAGTTGAGTTATATTATAGTTTCGACTTGTGCTTCCAGCTGGCTGATGCCTGGTCTAAAGGGAACAGAGAGGAGAGCCAAAGATACACATAGCTCTGTGCAAGAGTCAGAAAAAGGAAAGGCTGACAGCCAAGTCATTGCTCTGCTTCTAGGTGCCTTGGGGTGGAATTTGCACAAAGACTGACCAGATCTGGCCTGGAATTCTGTAAGGATGCAGATGTCATACTTCTATGCCTGTGGTCCAAGACCACAGCAGTTTCTTCATGTCTCGAGTCTTACATGCTGATGGATGGCTAACCTCCCTCTTGGGATGAGGCTGCTCATCAAAGGGATTTTGACCTTCCTGGTGGGAAACCCAGATCTGCAAGCTTGCCAGGTCTCCACAAGTGAAAACTGACATTGACCTGTTCATAGGAAACCTGGACTCAGAGTCTACAACAGGAAAATGTTGTGGTACATAGAAGTTCATTCATCTTTAGATAAACATAAAGGAGAAATACATCACATCATTGGGCTGTGTTAAATCATCTGAAAAGGAAAGTTCATTTCATACAGCTTCTTGGGAAAACAGCACTGGAGGCAGGTTTTATTTGAATATGCAGATCTACTGAAGTCAAACCCATGAAAACACATAGATTTCATCTTTGTGTTTCAGGAGAAAGCAGAACAAAGCTGAAATGTATGCACTGTAAGAACAGAACTTTTTCATGTTTAAAATACTAAAGGCTTTTCCACAAAGAGTTCTGAAGTGCTAGCATTTTGTTCTACTCTCTAAAGCAGCCAGAGTGCAAAATTTCTGCATTTTCCACTGAAAGAAACTCTGTCTTTGCAGTTTTTTAGTCTATAAGAGAGGAGAAACAAGGCTGACTGTCAGGATGTTCATGCCTTATTTCTTGGCTAGTCTTGCAGCATATACTGGCTTGCATTTCTAATAATAGTGCTACTATCACATGACAGAATTCAATATCAGCTCAATCCCTCAGCTTCTTTCAGTCATAATCCTTGCAATATTGAGGGTGCACAGAGACAATGGACAGAAGTAGTGCAGGGCAAAGTCTCTATTTGACTCAGCTTGACTATGCATATATTTCAATGACATGTGTTAGCAGTAATGGTATATTAAACCTCAAAACTATTTTGCCCTAACCATGAATAAGGTTTTGTGTAGAGAACAAGGAGATCTAGCAGCTGATTTCTCAGTACATGGAACTTCTCTTTCCCCTTTGCTTACCATACTGATTTATTCAGGATTCTGTCTGGCTGCATTTGCCTGATGCTGAGTCTCTGCATGACGCCTTCATCTTTAATGAATGTTCTACAGAGCCTTGCCTGTCGTCATCACCTCGAAGAGAGTTCCCAGTAAAATGAGAAAACATTTCAAATAAGAGTTTAATATAAATCAGGTGTGATTTGATATACTTCATGTGGAAAGCTTCTCACTGATTTGGGCTTTTGCATATTTAGCTTCAGAAGCCACATAACTGGGTATGAGCCACCTTAATGTAGAGCACAAAAAGCAGTGGTACCTCTCAGAAGCAGTCACCCCAGGGACTGGTCTGGGTGAATTCATACTCTGCAGTGCATACTCAGAACTGACTATGTGATGCATCATGGTCTTAACACTTACATAGAATTATCTCTGTTCTTTTGTAGGCAAGCTATCATTTTGCAGGAGCAGTTATTAGTTTCATCACAGAAAAAAAAAAGTCACTATTATTTTCTTATTTTTTTGTGCATTTAGAATTACTTTTACCATTAATGGAAGAATTTTACAACATTCTCAGCTGCTCCCACAAGCAATTTTTTAACCAACGTAGTTCTCTAAGTATCAACATTCCAAAGTTCTTTTGTGCATATCTACTTCAAGGGAGTGTATATTAGTTTTAGTGCCAAAATAATACCAGATCTGACAGCAAAGTAGCAAAGTGCACCCACAGAGGTGGCACATTGACCCACTGCTCTGAGGATATCCTCCTAATCTTTACAATATGTGCTGTGTTCTTAGAAAAGACACTAAGAAATACTCCAAATTAGGTTATGGCCTAAACACACATCCTTGTCCAATAGTCAGTCCAAAGTGTAGCAATACAATATGGGTAGACTATCAGTAGGTCTTCTGTGAGACTTTCAGGTGCATCCTGAAACACCAATAAAGCTTGGTTTTGACAGAAACATCAAGCCACCCACAACTAACTGCATTGCCTTGACTAAGCTTCTCTAACTCATGATGAGTACAGTGACACATGCACTGACCACACATCAGTGGTGGGCTCTGGAGGCTGCTTTGGCCATGGCATTTTGCTCTGACTGTATCTTCACTGCTCTGAGTGGGAGAGGCAGGGTGCAGGAGACAAAGGCAGAGAGATGCTCTTGCAGCTGGTGTGTAGGAGATGGTGCAGGAACAATGGCAGGAAAAAAAGGTTCAGAACCCTTTGAGCATGTCTGAACCTAGAACATTGACAATCTGTTACAGGTTGCCCAATGAATTTGTGGATGTCTCATCCCTGGAAGTGTTTAAGATAAGGCTGGGTGAGACTTTGAGCAACCTGGCCTAGTGGGAGGTGTCTCTGCCCATGGCAGGGAGGTTGGAACTGACTGATCTTTAAGGTCCCTTCCAACTGAAGCCATTCTATGAAACATATGTCCAGGCAGAAACGTGGCTCGCTCCTCACAGTTCTTTATGCCTCTAATGGTTAGTGTAGAGAGCCAAAGATGCTGCAGTATGCTGTCTTGTGGTAGTTTTATTTTAAGGCATGCACTGACAAGCTGAGTGGATGCTCCAAACACACAAAAAGTAGAGAAAATAAAGCTGGACAGTGATTTTTTGTTATTTTTTTAAAAGAGAATGTTTGCAGAGCCCAGAAATACATCGAGCTCAAAGCTACTTTGCGAAGTTTGCTGTTGGACTTGGAAAAGAATTGCTTCCACTGAGATGCATTACAGCTAGTCTAGACTGCTGCAGAAATGATGACTGCAGAACAACATGAAGTACTGAACATGAATAAAAGAAAGATTTAGATGGAAATAACTCTACCAGTCAACCTTTCTCTTTTTACCAGTCAACCTCTCTCTTTTTGCCACCCGGAGCACTCTTTGCTACAAACCGAAAATGTGGTTCTACATGCAGACCCATTTGTGCTGAGAATGCTTTATAGACCTTGAAAAAGAGGGCAAAAGAGTGAGTCTTTTTAGTCAAAAGAAGTAATAAAATGTAGAGACAAACTGACCCTCAAATACAAGCTGTGTGTTATCACAGTAACAGAAATCTGGGGAAGAACATCTAGAATTTATCAGCAGCTATAACAGGAAACAACAGGCTGGCTGAAAGAATCTTGTGGCTCTAAAGAGCCTCCATAGATTTTACAGTGACTTTGCATGACTTTGGCATCAGCAGCATAGTGCATTTGGGATTTAGGGGAGGCCAAATGAACAATTGAGGCAGTACAGAAATGAGGACGATTGTGCCATTTTCTTCAATAACTCCAGCAAAATCCCTCAACAACATTAAAGAGGAGATTGCAATAAGAAAAGAAGCAAACAGGATAAAACTCTTAGCAAAGAGAGCAACAATCCAACCTATAGTTTTGGATTTGGGTTATAGCAGGAAGATGACAGATCTGTTTTGTTTGCTCTGCAGCTCACAAACAAATTTGCAAGTGAACACAGTGCACCTGAAACATTACGCAACAGGGGTCTATGCTTCTCCTTTCTTTTAATTTAGGCCTTTGGCAGAAGCTCTCATGCATAAAAGCATCTGCAGAGCACAGAAATACACCTGGTGTGCCAGCAGCACAGGTCTCTTCTGAGCAATCTTCCACTCCAGTTTTCTAGTCTCAGCATGCCAGTTTCGTTTCAGTTTGTTTTCAGAACGTAGAGGAATAGGCAACAGGAACTACAGTTCACAAGTCACAACCTCAAAGGGGGTTCTGACAGGGCACAACAGCCACCTGGCCCAAGAAAGCTGCTAATGTAGCCTTTGATGCATCATCAAAATTGTTCCTCCCAGTGTTTTAAGACGTAATTCCTTTACTATGTTTTTTACTACGCTGGTGGTAAAAAAATCAAACCCAAACCAAAGCCAAAAAACCCACACAACCCCTCCCTCCCAAAAACCCCCAAACCAAACAAAACCAACCCAACATCACTTTGCTAGCAAATGGTTCCTAAACAAGTGAAATACTGTAATGACAGACTCTTCAGATGATCAAGTGGGAGACCAGAAAATGACTTGTAAGGCAGCCTTATTATTCAGGAAACTCATTTGTTCACCTGCAAATCCTTTGGCATATATAGTTACGAACCAGTGGGAGAAAATGAATCAGTCTCACAGGGAGTTATTAACAATTTACTGAAGGCAGAGAGGGAAATGCAGCTACACAATAAAAACACAGACTGAGAGTCTTATGGTTCTCTAACCTTTATCTTAGAAACAACTACAGAACTGTTTCCTCTGTCAGGGACTGTGGCTGGCCAGGAACTCACATTTATTGAAAAGGGGACACTGCAATTCCTCTACAATTTCCCATTTCCCCCCTGCACTCTGGGTTGTTTATAGGTCCAGCATCATCTTTTTGTTTAGTTGATACCTGTGAAAAATGCAACCCTGATTTTTGGCCTGTGGTTTCATTGCTATTTCACTCCAAATAAAACTCAGCAGTCAAAACCTGACACTTTCCTGGTAATGTGCAGGCACACATCAGGCAGCAATTTTTTTTTTAATAATATAACTATTTCTCTTTGCAATTTATTCCCCAAATGTTTCTGGTATCAAAGCAGCAGCTTGATGTTTTTGATAAACACATTGTGCTAAAGAGCAAGAATATCAAAAGAGAAAACAACCCAACACTCTGAAGAGACTGATGCTGAACTATTCATGAGGAAACAAGGTGCAAATCAACGAAGGTGCTTGGATGTAATCCAAGAGAAATACAGCACCTGTATAGTATTCCCTGATTTCTAGTTCTCCTAACAGTGATATGTGCAGAACTGGTCTTGCATGGTAACAGGAATGAAATGAACAAAGTTCTGGAGAAATTAGAAAGACCCCATAGTCCTGTAGCATTTATTAGAGCATGCTCTTTTCCTGCAGCTTACAAACCACCATGCAGATGTCATCATGGAAGGAATTTCTGCTACAGAATTCCCTAGAACTTCTCTGAAGTTGTTTGTCTGACAGAACCTTGAATTCCATGATTTAAGAACCCTGGAGGATGGCAGAATCACAATGCTATCAGTGTGCCAACTCCTGATACTATTGTGAGATAATTTCTTGGCATACAACCAACTGGTGTTCTTCACAAAGCCTGCTCAGTTCTGCTTTGATTATCTATTTTGATCATCATGATAGATTTAGCCTGAAAAATGACTGGAGTGTTACTCCTTTTATGTCTTTTTCAGGCCAAGAGCTAAATGTTTGGCCTATATTTAATGCAGCTAGAATTATTTCACCTCTCATTTATAAAGATCTGTGAGAAGGAAAAAAGAAAAGCACCTCCTGACCAAAATCCACAGAGAATTTTAGAGTCTAGGGTTGGAGAAATAAATTCGAGCCTGACTAGGGGCACTGTATCTTTAATAATGATCTCTCAATGCACAGACATCCTATGCAACTCATGCTTCACCTCTGTTCAGAAAAGCAGAAAGGACTTCAGGTTAGAACCAAAATAAAGTGCTTGAGCTTAGTAAAATTTGCAAGATCAGTTGAACTCTTCCACTTGCTAAAAAGCATCTGAATATTTCAGTGCTCTTTAAAGTCTATTTCTGCAGCATTTGAAACAACATGAGTGCAATGCAGTTGATGTAAAAGTTTCAAAAGCAAATCTGACTGCAAGCTTGGCATTGGTAGTCAGACCATTCCTTTCTGCTGTTGAGGAGAGCTACACCAGGAGCTGTATTTACACAAGTTACCACCAAATGACCAAATCACACTGCATAAATAAAACAGGAATGCAAAGAAATGCATGGAACTGGTAGCTGAGTTTCACAGTTCTAGTCACCAGTAGCAAGTGAAGAAATCTGTATTTCAAGGAGTTAGGATCTGTGCTTGAACTTTGGGATCTGAAAGTATTGTCCTACAGGACTAAAATTCCATGCATGCAGTGATGGTTAGTATCTGGCTGCAGGAAGGAGAGATTGAAGTGAACACAGGGCTTTACTATTCAGTTCAGCAAAGGTCTGAAATGTTCATTTTCTATTAACCAACAGAGTCATCTAAAATATTTTGCTTCCAGGTATTTACACTGAAGGCCAATTTTAAAACAAACAATTGAACAGAACTGTTTAATGAAATACGAAAGTGAAGCATTTTGGTCTTAAAAAATGGGACTCGAATGTACTCTACAAACCCCTGGTCTGGATCCAGACACAGTCTGCATCCCAATGCCATGCTGAAGCAAGGATCAGCATGCACTTTCATTTCCTTGCCAGTCTACACACAATTTCATTTGCCTGGGAAGAAAACCTGAGCCTCCAGGGCTGAAGACAGTCATGGCAGACTGGAGATACAGCCTCAGTGTGTGGGGTAAAGCAAGCACAACCTTGGGTACAGTACTGGAGTACAAGTGCACAACGCTTCAGACCCTGCCAAGTCAATGTCAGTTTTCCAGGTCTTAATTGGAGTAGCATTAGGACACTGTGACAAAGCTGAGGTCTTCTTACATTGTATCCCCTTTATTTCTGATGGAGTTTTAATGCTTTAGAATGGAAATTTTGTTGACATAGGTTATGAATTTTGCTATTTCATAATGCTTTTGTAATTCAAAGCACCCCTGTACTCTAGCTGCTTTATTTAGCAAACAACTAACAGCATTCCAGTACCTGAAAGGGGCTACAAGAAGGCTGCAGATTGTTTGTAAATTCCTGCAGTGACAGGACAAGAGACAATGTTCTGAAATGAGAGGAGATGTAGACTGGATGTTGGGAGCAAGTTCTGCACCATGAGGGTGCTGAAACACTGCAACAAGTTGCTTGGGGAGGTAGTTGAGCCCCCGTTCCTGGAGATCTTCAAGGTCAGACTAGACAAGGTTCTGAGCAACCTGATCTAGGGGAAGATGTCCCAGCTGACTGCAAGAGGGTTGGATTAGCTGACCTCTGGAGGTCTCTTCCAACCTCAACCATTCTATGATTTCATGCTATAGCAGGCATTTTGCTGGTTCCTATGTGCTTCCAATGCCATTACACTTAGCACAGCTTAAACAGATGCTTTATATAATTTTTCCTAACTTCTCTGTTATTAATTTAAGCAGAAAACTATTCAGGAGCTAAAAATCAGAATATATTACTTCTTATTTTCTTGGAGTTGCATTCTGCTTTTGAAAACTATCTGAAGATCTGCTTTGATTGAAGGTATTCTGCTTTCATCAGACAGAATAAGTTCATGTGGAACAGAAGGTGCTTGATGGTGGGTGTATTTGACTGCTACAGAAATTGGCAGATAATAATGACTTTCAGGAAAGATTTGTCAAATTCAAAGTGGTACTTGTTAAAGTTTGTTGTTCCTGCGAACCTTCTAGAATAACAGAGTATCTGCTTGTCAAAGAACTACAAGTTATCTCTTTCCATCTACTTGGGCCCTTTGAATTTGGGGGAAAAATACTATTACTTAAAAAAAATAATAAAAAGCTCTCCTTTAAAAAAACAAGCTCCTTCTAACACATAATTGCTTTTCCTCTTCAAGTCAAGAAACCCTAGTGAGTAACAATCAACACTTCTCAATTATTTATACCAACTAGTAACCTGTTACTGTAATTGAAGGAGAAAGTTTAATTTCTCTTGTTTCATTACTGGCTCCTGAACAATCTTATCTTACAATGCTAATGTGGTAGCTACAAGAAAATCCCTTGGTAACATCAGAGAATTTTACCCATGACTGTATTAGGAACAGGGTTTCACTAAATATTTTAAAATCAAAGTCTAAACAAGGAAGAGAAATATGAGCAAAACTGACTCTCACTGGGTTGTATTTGCTGTGTCCTGATGAGTGTTTATACAGGATTTAAAGCTGAAGAATTGGCAAAATAGTATGAAAACAGCTATGCTGGTGCAGTGGAGAAAAAATAAATTTGTGATGTCTTGAGTTCAGGAGAGAACTGACAGCTGCCAGGATGAATTTTTCTTGTAATTTATAAAACAATTAAAGATTGCTGTCTGTGGTGGAAAGCAAAACAAGACACAAAACAAAACAAAACAACAAAAACTAACTAAAAAAGCTTTCAGTTTGAAAAAAAAAAGAAGCAGCAGCTCTGATATGAATTTATCTTGGGAGAAGACGCAGAGAAAGTTCATTTTTAACCCTACTCCTCGGAGTAGCAGTTTCTGGTCTGTACTTGTGTGTATTTAGCTTCAAAAATCTCCTTTCCTGATTCAAATTCTGAAGTGTTAGATATTGATGTCTTTGAAAGACAACCCTTATGTTTGTGAAGGTGTGCTAGTTTGAAGCTAGCTAGAATGTTTTGGTGAGAAGAACTAGATTACAGGCTGTGAAAGGAAAATAATGGTGATGTCTACTTCCCTCATAGGCTTGCTGAGATGTATGAAGACAAGAATCAAAACATAGATAAGGCACAACTTCTCCTGCTGGGGAGCTCCGAGCTGCATCTCTCTCTCTAACCTCACCCTCTGTTTCTCTGACTAATCCACTTTGCTTCCTAACCCCCTGGCCGAACCTCCATTCTTCCTTGGGACTGGGGTAAGGTTGAGAGGGGCAGGGGGAAGGTGAAGGGGCAGTTGGGAGCCCCTCCTGGGGACTCAGGTTTCTGGGAGTGCTGTTGTGTTTCTGTATTACCTTTTACCTTGTCTATTTCTGTATATAACTGTACATACTGTAAATATCTGCTTTATATTGTGCTAGCTGTAAATAATAAGCTTCATGCAATTTCCAGAGCCGGCTGAGTCTAGCCTGGGTGATTTCCAAAGTGTGGGCAGGGGGTGGGGAGCACCCAAACCATCACAGAAGGAAAGGTTTTAGGGGCAGAGTACTAGAAAGGAGTCCTCAAGTCTGTACCAAAGCTCAGAGGTCTTTGTCTGCTCTTCAGGGATGGTTGTGCAGTTGTAAGCCTGTTTCCTGCAGTCTGAGGAAAACATCCCTTCAGAATAACAAAAAAATTACCTTTTAGCTCCTATAACACACTTCTGACCTTCAGCTAAAAAAGAACCAGAGACCATAAAAATCAGAATCTTCTTATAGAGGTGGAAATCAGAGAGATCAAGAACATTGTCCATGTACCAACATCTCATGGTTATTTTAAGGACTTAGCTGGGTTTAGGTAGCATACTGAGCTGTAAAACCTGGTAGTTAACATTTTCTACTCAATATACTCTAAATAACTATAACTCAGGGGAAGAGTCATGTTTAAGAATGGGATAACTGACTGCTGTCAACCTAAAGCTTGACCACAACTAGATTAAATGCTCTCCATTCATCTACACATTGCCATAGTGTCGAAGCTTGTTGGAGCAATGGAACTTTTCCTGAATAAAGAGTTCCTCTAAGGAGCTGACTGTACCAACTGCTAGCACAAGCCATCCTTATCTACCCAATTTATAAGCTTATTTGAAAAGCTCCTGCAAAACCTAGTGCATTCCCAATATTCAACTGGAAATGCTCATAACTCAGTCCAATGAAAACCAATTTTCTCTAGAGAACTCAAAAGCCTTTCTTCTTGGTGAGAGCAATTTTCCAGCCATATTTCAAGTTTCAACTTCCAGTGGTTTTGGCTGTAAAGAGAAATCACTCTGTACAAACATAAATGCATATAAATTATATACAGTTATGTTTTATCTTGGTATAGAGATTTTTTTTACTTCTCAGTGTAATTGGACTCAAGAACAGCCAAATTGCCTTCACTCAAGACTTTCAGGCAAAATAAAAACACCATCAATTTCAGGAAGAGACAGAGTTGAATATTTGAGAGTCAAAGGTGAAAATTCAGGAGGTGGTTAAACCTGAGAGGCAGAAATGGAAATCTTTGTTATAGTTTTGTCCTGCTTTTTCTGTGTGTGTTAGTTTGAGCCTAGCTAGAATATTTTGGTGAGAAGAATTAGATTACAGGCTGTGAAAAGGAAACAATGGTGATGGCTGCTGCACTCGCAGGCTTGCTGAACATAAACATAGATAACAGAGTCACTCTCTGTCTCTCTGGAGCTAAACCTCTCTCTCTAACCTAAACTGCCATCTGTGTGACTAATCCATCTGCTTCCTAATCCCCTGGCCAACCTTCCAAACTACCTTGAGTGTAAGGTAAAGTCTTGGGTAAGGTAGAGGGGTGGGAGGAAGGTGGAAGGGTGGTTGAGAGCCTCTCCTGGGGACTCAAGCTTCTGGGAGGGCTGTTGTGTTTCTGTATTACCTTTTAACTTGTCTATTTCTGTATATACTGTAAATATCTGCTTCTATATTGTGCTAAGCTGTAAATATAAAGCTTCATTCAATTTCCAGAGCCACTGAGTCTAGTCTGGGTGATTTTACAAAGTATGGGGGGTGGGTATCAGCCAAAGCATCACACTGTGGCATAACAGAAAGCTCTTCCCCTTCCAGCACTTTTGGTCAGACTATGCAAACATGTCAATGTCTAGAAGTTTGTCCAAACTCATATAGGCCCAAAATACTCTTGCATCACCATCTGTCAGATAGCATGTGGTGTTTACAATATGCTACATACACGTGCAGCAGAGTGTGCACATTGACATGGAAGAATAGAGACAAATACTGCAAGTCTTGCAAAAGACTGATTGCAACAGCTTGTTAAATCTGATGGGTCAATATGTCAAGTGTTTTCTGCAATACTTGACAATAAGATGAGATCTCCACCACTGAACATAACATCCCTTTATACACTTTTTTGTCCTTCCAGCTCAGTACAGCCAGTTGCCTAGTGCGAATTGCAGAGGAGTTCTTGCTGACCTAGCCATGTTGTTTTAAATAGGCAGGGCATGGCTAAAAAAGCTTTCTCTTAGTTCACTTGTTAAGGAGAGATTAATGGAACTGACATTTCAAAGAGCAAAGATAATGCTGAAAGTCAAGAGAAAATCAAACCATGCATCAGCAAACCATGCTATGACAAATTATTTTCTTCTTCCATGCTGCTTCATTCTCTGGCCAGAAGTAGAGTTTTACAGAAGCTTTTCTCTATAATCTGACAGACACAGGGGAAGTAGGACCTCTAACAAACCATTAACAACAAACCATTAATTTTATGCTGGACTTGAGTCTCGCTGTTGGAAGAGACAGGATAAGAGAAAGAGTTGTACAGAAAGAGCAGTTACACTTCTCAGAATGAGTTTTAATACTTGAAGTTATTACAAACTTGTAGGTGACTGACAGCAAAGTAAGGAGAATTAGAAGCAAGTCCTTTCAGAGTCTAGTAAAACAGTCTTTCAGTGTTACTTATTTTAAAACCAAGCTTGGCAAGCATGAGTAGGCTATACAGAAAAGACTGAAGATCAAGTTTAGCAGAAAATACAATTGCTGTTTCTGCCCTGAATGCCTTTTGAAGTGTTCCACTTGTTGGAGGCAACTTCAGCATCAAGCAGAGTACTTACTGCTGAATGAAACACAAAAGTCATGGCCGTGGTACTAAGAAGTGTGTAATCTAGAGGCTGGCACTTGTAAGCAGAATCCAAAACAGTATTTTTATGGGCTAAATATAAATCTGGTTTTGCATTCACCTACATAAAGTTGGCATAGTGTAGATGCTTTTAGAATGAATACCTGTTCCTGCTGACAGCAGCAAGAATAGGTCTAGAAGTTAAAAATCTCCCTACAGCACATGTATCTGCTCTTCTGCCACCTTGCAGGCAACTAGCTTAAATATTACTGCACTTCAAAGAACACAGGAACATTTTTTAATTGTATTTTCAAATTGGCATCCTTTATGTTTATAAATCACTAAATGGAGATGTTCCAAAGCTGTTATAAATAATAAATGAGTTCTATTTTGTTAACAGATTAGATGAATTAATTACAAACCCCAGGCTTTTAGAAATGCATATATATTCTGTATAATCTCCTTTGATGTGTTTTAGCAATTAATAAGTGAATGTTTATGGTTTCCCTTCCCCTGTACCTCACAACTAATGTGCTCATCTGTAAAATACAGCAGCAGGAAAGGATAATTATCCTTAATAGCAATACACAGAAAAGAAGATACAGAGAGAAGCTAAGTGCTTAGGACTTCTCCTGCAGATGAAGCTGAGTTCAGTCTTTCCAAGTTATAAACCAGCCAGACACAAAACATTTCCAGGCTGGGAAGTTCCAGTTTCTGAGTTCCCCAGATTTCCATCCCTGGAGAGCACAGAGAATAGGGAGTAGAATGCCAGGTTCATGCAATTGCTTGTATTAATCACAGCAAGACCAAGATCCCATCCTTCTGGGCTAAGCCTGGAGAGAGTAAACCTGTGTCTCTGCAGTTGATCACAAAAATATAGCCTATATTTACAGGAATTTGGACAAGTAAATGATCCAGGTCTCCCAGACCCCAAACTCACAGTGTCATTCTCAGAATGATATTGTTTACCAATAACTTTGCAGAGAGCTTAAAGATTTCCTTCTTATTTGATTTTGGGGTAGACAGGAGTGGTACTTATTGCACTTGGAACTTCTGCTTAGTGCCACTTAAGGAATTGGCTTTAATCCAGGCTGTTTAAAAGTGTGATCCATCAGGGAACACTTTGATCTTGATATATTTTTCTTTTAAATATTATTTATTTCTAATTGATGGCTTTAAAACATTACAACAATCCATTAAAAACATCTTTCATATATTTAATATACTTAATCCAAATATAAACTATTGCAGTTGTGTCATGAGACATCTGATCTCACGGACAGAGTTTTTAGGAGCAATTTGTTTGGCTTAATGAGATCTCTGCCATGGAATAAGCTGAGGAGCTCTTAATGTACCATTCTACCAAATGGTCCCTCTTTCAATACCTCAAGAAGCAACAAATCAGATTTCTATTTCCTTTGCAAGCTTTGAGCCCCTACGTTTCAATCATTCTTTTTTCTTGATCTCTTGCTAGGCCTCTCCTCCTTTCATGTCTCAGAGCTGTACCACATCAGGTATACCTTAGAATTCATACTACTAACAAATTCAGTGGGCAAACTGCCATGTAAAAATGAAGAGGAGCCATTTCTTTGCATAGATTTGCTTTCACATAGTCTTCAAAATCTTCATTTTGAAAAGTAAACATCAGCACTCTGTGCAGAAAAAGAACATCCTGCATACTTTTCCTTTTAGAAATGCCACTTAGAAACCTTAACTCTCTGTCCATATGCATAATCTGTATGAAATGGATCTCTTGCTAGGAGAAGGCTTCATGTGCAACACACTTCTACACACCTTTAAATACAACAAAAGAAATGGACATGAAATTTAAATAATTCTAGCCTTGATTCAGTAAAAGGACTCAAAAAGATCATGCAAGGAAAGGATTTTTTCCAGGATATAGAGATGCCCAGAGAGTAGGCTATTCTTTATATCCTCTCCTCAGGTGAAGCTTCTGTTATGTTTTTGTGTAGACATAGAATCATAGAACTATAGAATGGCTCAGGTTGTAAGTGACCTCAGAGATCATCTACTCCAACCTCCCTGACATGGGTAGGGACACCTCTGACTTGGCTGCTCAAGCCTCATCCAACCTGGCCTTGAACACACCCAGGGACAAGGCATCCACAACCTTCCTGGACAACACATTGCAGAGTCTCACCACCCTCATACTGAAGAACTTCTTCCTAAGGTCCACTCTAAACCTATCTCTGTCATCTTAAAACCAGTCCTCCTTGTCTCATTGCTAAGCAGTGCAGGAGTGACCAAATGCTCTAAGAAGCCCTGGCTATTTTTCTTTCAGAACAAGTGATCCCAAGCTGGGTCACTCAGATCCTTCTGCAGCATTCCTGTGAGTTTTCTAGTAAACAGACAAATGATTTAGAATTAAAACCAACTGTTTGACAACATAAACTGTCCATGGGACCACAATACTAACACTGATCTGTACTCCTTCCCACGTGGCTCTGGAAACTTGGAACACCACAAAACTCCTTTGTGGACTTTAGTGCTTAGAGCAGTTGAGTGCTTTACCACACCCTCATTAAAAGCCATTAACACCGTGCCTGCATATTAGTATACAGTTCTTGGGACAATTTTAATTCCTTATCTGAAATATGCTCTACTTCTTAACGTAGAATATAACATCTTCAGCACAAAAAAGTCCTGCAGCACTTCAAAATCATCAGAAACCACTTTGAAGCATAAATGTTCAGTTTACTTCCCATAGCACAAATTTAGCTCTGTCAATAATGGCACAGAATTTCCCTCACACAGGTGTTTTATATTGTTTGATATGGAAAAATAGATCCAAGATTATCACTGACATTTTTAGCAAGATGTGTGTGAGAACCCCTGAATGTAACATCAGAACACTCTTGGCAATGACCACTACATCTGGCTATACTTAGTATGAACTAATACCTCTTCTGATGAAGAAAATAAAACCAGGTCTGTTTAGAAAACTACACCTTCATTCAAAAATCAAATAACATTTAAAAAAATCAAACAATTAAGAAACCATAGTGTTTGATTTTTACATTTATGGACAGCCTCTAGGTAACCCTTCCAAAGCATGGCACAATTTGTCCAATGACTTTACCTGTGATTGACAGATCACAGCATTAGCATCAGGCAGCACCAGCTGGCTGATGCCAATAAATCCGTATGAATTCCTGCCATTCTCCAGGGAATGGTGGCATTAAAAGCCTCAAAAAGAGATTAGGCAAAAGAGCTGACCCAAAGAACTGAAGATTCAACAATTAATTGAAAGCTGCATATTTGCTTATAAGTCCAGCAGGGTTGAATTTGTCCTGCTTGATCCCATGGCTAACAGAAATGCGAAGAGCTTAAGAGGCAAGACTGAAAAATATTTCATTTGACAAACAATGGTACAAAAAGCCAAAACTATTCACTGAGTTAAAGGCAGCAAGCATGCTGGCAGTGCACTCCCACCCTTCCCTCCACCCATCCCCCCCAAAAAAACCCCTCCAAAAACCTACTAAAAAAAAACCCACCAAAAAAAATCCACCAAAAATACTCCAACAAATAATAATACCCAAACAAATAATAATAATACAACAATAAAATACAAAAAGGGTCAAAGTTTCCAAATTAATCTTAAGAGAAAGAATATTCTGTGTGAAGTTAGTATTGTTTTTCTTCTAGAAAACTGCAAATAATTTCAAATCATGTATTCTGTGAATATCATCTGCCCAGCAGGCAGCCTTATGTCTAACTTTCTTCTTGTGATATTCTTTCCTTCTTTCATGCTCACTCTTTTTTTTTTTTTACTGCATTGAATTTTCAGGGAAAAATAGCCTTAATTTGGGGGCTGAAACAAAGTTTGTGCATTTGATAATGAAGACCATTTGAGAAAGCAATTGGCAAAGCTGGTGATAGGAAATGGACATTAAATTCCCTTTTATGGCTTTACACCTGAAAATTGGCAATAGGACATGGAGATTTAATTTCCTTTTATAGCTTTGCACCTGAAATCATAGCTTTTATACCTTTGTGGCTGTAACTTAAAGGATGTTAGCCAGAAAAGGTCACATTTCAAGATCATGACAGATAAAGTTTGTGAGGAATGTTAAGAGTCATGAAGAGTGAGTGAAACATTTCAAACACAGCCTTCTCCTGCGTGTGGCAGGAACGTGGCCATTGCTGGCACAGATATTTTGGAAACCTGCAGTGTGCTCCAGAGCTGAGTGGACTTTTTCCATAGCTGTCTATATGAGCATGTAGAAACCCTTTCATTAGCTATAACTGTGTTGGTGATATGGGTACTACCAACATGTCTCCACGTTCCTTAAAGACTTCTGAAAAGCAGCAGTATTTTATCTTAGCACTACCATGTCCTAATTACATTATTGTTGCTACCTTCTCACATTTCCCTTTATTTTATCTCTTTTACAATTCTTAAAGTAGTTGTGAAATGCAATTTGCACACATCCTTCTATGATTTACAGTCCCTGCAGTTTTCTGCATTAGTTGGTGACAGGCTCATGAATCAACATAGATCAAATAGTGTTATTTGGCTTAAATGTCAGTGCTCCCCATGCTAATTCCAGTTAGTGAGCCTCAGTTGCTAACTCAGTTTTTGAGCTTGTCATAGTTTGAAATGTGAGACTTGAAAAACATAAAAGGATGACTGCAGTGTTAAAGAGTGAGATAAATGGCAACACTGTCTACTGCTTGGCATCACCCTCCTCACTGTTAAATTTGTTGGCTGGCAAGATGACACCTGTCAGGGCTATCTCCACATACCTGAACTAGGGTGTCCTCAAAGCCTGGACTTCGCTTTCATAGATTCATACAATGGTTTAGGTTGGAAAGAACCCAGAAGATTGTCTTATTCCAAACTCCCTGCTATGGGCAGGGACACCTTCCTCTGTGTTTCTACTTTGTTCATTTTTGTTTTTCAGGCTTCAGTGAATTCTTCAATTACTGCTCCCTGAAATTAAGAAAATACATCAAGTTTAGCATTTAGATAAGAGTCAGCGAAGCCATTTCTGTCTGACTGTGACACTGTGAAAAGCTTAATCATGATCACATGTAGCAGAACCATCTTTCGGCTTTGTTAGTCCGGATATCGCATTCTGAAACCTTTATAATATTTCAGTTGCCCTACTAGAGTATTGTGTCCAGTTTCGGGCTCCTCAGTTCAAGAGAGATGCTGAGATACTGGAATGTGTCCAGAGAAGGGTGACGAAGCTGGTGGGGGGCCTGGAACACAGCCCTGGGAGGAGAGGCTGAGGGAGCTGGGGGTGTGCAGCCTGGAGAAGAGGAGGTTCAGAAGTGAGCTTATTGCTGTCTACAACTACCTGAAGGAAGGCTGTAGCCAGGTGGGAGTTGGTCTCTTCTTCCAGACAACCAGCAATAAAACAAGGGGACATAGTCTCAAGTTGTGCCAGGGGAGGTACAGGCTGGATGCTAAGAGAGAGTGATTTGCCATTGGAATGGGCTGCCCAAGGAGATGCTGGAATTGCCATTCATGGAGGTATTTAAGAAAAGCCTGGATGAGGCACTTAGTGCCATGGTCTAGATGACTGGACAGGGATGGGTGGTAGGTTGGACTGGATGATCTTGGGGGTCTCTTCCCACCTGGGTGATTCTATGATTCTATGGAGATTGCAACAAAATATTCTGGGAAGACTAGAGAAAGGAAAGTGTCTTTTAATACCACATCTGGAGTGTTGGGGGGTGTGTGTGTGTGTGTGTGTTTAAATTACAATTTATAATTCGAAATGCCCACAGATACTATAAAGCCTACAGAGGAAACAGCCAAACAGATGCTTATGATGCAATGCTAAATTCATGGTGTCATCAGCCTAATGATATTTGTGCCTTTAAGGATCTTGTCATGAAACTTAAGTGCATTTTTATTATGAATGTTATTTTATTCAAATTGCTTCCTTTCCATTTCACTCAGTAAAATCATTACCATGATGGATTTGCAAACAAAGGGAGGTAGAGGATGTTGAATTGCTGTTGAAAGTGCAAGAATTTGTAATAGAGAGGAAGTTTACCACATTGAATTTGCCTTAGACACAATACTTCAATAAGAACTGCATTGTTAAAGCCAAATTCTGCCTCTGGAAAGACGTGAAAGGTAAAGACAAAAGCTCTACTCATTCTAAAGACAAATTCTAAGCTTGTTTATCTTTTGTAAGGGATATGACTTCATCACTTCCCATCCTGTATTTTGTAATCACATTTGTGTACTATAGCATAGTGTACTCTCGTAGTGCTATATGAACAATGAAGAATATATGGCATCATTATCCAACAGCTATAGCATGATTTCAGTAGTTACCTGGAAACCACCCTGGAAAACATCTGTGCAAAAATAGAGTGAAGTAGGCATTCAGAAATTAGATTTCCTGTTCCCCTAATTAGACTCCATCACAGCCTCATCTCTTTTCAGAAGATAATAAAGGATCATTACCAGAAGTGCAATCCTGCTTGACAGAACTGTTGAATTGCCTTTAATTTATAACCCACACTGCATACATCTCCTAGGTCTGCTGTGAGCCTGGCTGATTTGGTTCTGTCTCACTTTAGATCCAGCTAGGATTTGTGTGCCTGCTGCCTCCACCAGGTGCAGCCATCTGGGCAGGAAGGTCATGGAAGCAGGGATGACACTTCCAGCTGTGACAAAGGCAGTAGAAGACCCTGTCAGGCAGAGCTGGCTTACAGTCTCCAGTGAAATACTGCCTGTTGCACTCTACCGGGGAGAGCTGGAAAATGGCATACAAGTCCTTGATGTCTTGCTTGGTTTGGAGGGGCATTGTTTGGAAGTGGCCAAGTCTAACCTTAAATGATCTGGTTTTCCAACTGGATGGCAATCACCTGTTTTTTTTCCAACTGGATGGCAATCATTGGTTGCAAGGCTGAGCCAAACAAAGGCTTAAATCAGATGAAGTAGCCTCAGTTCACTCCAACTCTTTGCTTGGAGGAAGCTTTTCTGGGTTTTCTGAGAGCAGCAGATTTCTGAGAAACACAACCACATGCTCAGGAAAAGAAATGTGCTAAGACATAGAGGCTGCATGACTAGAAATGTGATCAAATACTGCCCATAAATCCAGCTGCCCAATTACCTACAAAATATGCCAGCCAGCCAAAAAGTGTCAAACACTTCCTCAGGGACATGGAAGTTCTGGAGACACAATGGTGCCCGTGGATCAGTCTGCTACTATCCTGCTTATTGCCATAATAATCCCTCTCTTATATCTGGCAATTTCAGCACATTTTTCCCAAAGTTAGCAAACATTCCAATTCATTTCAGTGGTTCGAGGTTATTTCCTTTGTCAGTGATTTTGGCTACTCAAGACCAAATGTTTCAGCTTCACTGAAGTCCAAATAAACTCGTGACTGCAGAGAGAGTAGTAAGCAAGGGCACATGCCTGGAGATCTGGCCCTGCTTGTGGAGTTGGAAAGCAGAGCAACAAAAGCAATGGTGGAAACAGGAGGCAAATATTTGGCTTCATGCATGTAGACCCGAGGCTACATTTATGACAAATGACTGCTCCTGGAGGTAATTTATTAGAAATCACTCTGGACACAAAATGTTCTATGTCTGCACCACAATCATAGTCCTCATACCGCAGAGAGTGGGGTGGGGAAGATGAGAGCAGCTCTTCTAGCACATTAGGAACAGCTTAGAGGCCAAACCACAAAATGCAAGTTAAGTCTATAACCCCTCTGAAGGCAAAATAAAATTCCAAGGGCCGTATTAGGTCACTTCTTAAGCACTTTCTACTTGCTTTTCTTGGGTTTAACTGACACAATTGAGTCCATATCTCAGCATCTGTTATTAGGGAAACAGCTGTAGACTTGCACTGCTCACGCTTGTGTAGAAGACATCACTACATGCTGCTGTCCTACAAAGGATGTGAAAAAGCTCAATTCAAAGTATTCAGTAGTTACTTCTATGAGCTATTTTAAGTGGAGACTGTCAAACTCACACCTTTGAGGGAAGGTTTTTTGAGAGTTTTGTGTGTGTGTGTCTGGTGTTGTTTGTTGTTGTTTCATCATTCAATTGTAAATATTTATATTTTAAAGCAATTTCTGTGGTGATTGAGGAATTCCCATGTTGATGTGTGTAGGTACAAGTGCTGAAATCATAGGGGAAGTACAAGACACATGTATCAATTCTTTATAGCCTACTCATTAAATGATGATCTGAAATTACAGAAGTGATGAAAAAGACATCTGGAGGATATGCAAAACTGACTTGTGTGAACTTTGAAGCTACTGTTCCCATTTGAACAAAGTACTGCAGTAGAACAAAGAAAGAGCTCCAAGTTCCGTATCAATCCTCTGCCTTGACATAGTCTTTCAATCCAACTGCCTCACAATACCAAGAACAACTATTTTCCTGGCTCTTGATGGTGCTGCACTCACAACTGTTTGCATTTTAAGGCAGTTCAGTACACTTCCACCCAGAAACAATTACCAAAGGCTAAGATTTTAAGGTTGTGTCAAAGTTCTGGATCCTAAAAGCTTAATCCTCAAGTGATTTATTATGCTGGTGGCACATTAAAAACAGCCTGATGAGACAAGAATCTAGGATTTCTGTCGTGGTCTTCGAGAAGTGACAGTTGAACCACATACTTAGTTCATGCTGCTCTCTGGTGTCTTTGGGAAACACAGGAGCTACTGTTTCTATCAGTTTCTCTTACTGCTGATGGATTCTGTGGTCTTTTTACACAGTCCTTGCTTTAGAAAGACAAGTGTGCTTAGATGAGAAGGACAGCCTGTACTCTATCCACCTCTACATGCCTGTATCAGGTTAAATCATGACTTTACAAGCTCACCACACAGTGTGAGTGTAATTTAGAGTGCAAATAATCACACGAGGAGACAGAAGGGCACATAATATACAAGCAAAGAAATGGATTTACATTCTTGTGTTTTATTTGTTGCATGTGCTTTTATTTCCCTTCTCCCTTCTGTGTTGCCTCTGATCCAAACCTTAACTTCCTCATTTTCAGAAACATTGAACTCATTTTGGGAGGTACAACAAAAGAAGGGTAAAAGCAATTAGCGATAAAATGCCTTGAAAGGCATCTCTCTGCCTGTATAAAACCTGCACCTCAGCCTTCTGGGGATACATCCTCCCCTTTATTTTCACCCTTTGTAAGGAATAACAAGCAAATGCAACATATTCAGAGTAATTGTTGTTGTGGCACCAGCGTTCTCCTGAGTAAGGGTAGCTGAGTTATGTTACACAGCTTGGGTTTCTTCAGGCATATAGGAGCTCATTGGGTCTGAATGCCAGATCTCTGCCTCTCTCCTCCAACTATTGCAGCACAAAAGCACCTCAACAGCTTTTCTCTTTCTGAAGATAGATCTCTTTCATTTCTCTAGAAAGTGGAAGTACTTCTGAGTTTTGTATAATCACTCCTGTATCTCAAGTGAACCCACACAGCCTTTCTGCTTTTTCAGTCTGCCGTTACTTCTGCACTCCATCTCAGAAATCAGTCTCATCAGACTACTAAGAATGTTTCAGGGACTATGTGCATTAATTACTCCCAGGCTCTGTGGCTAAGTGAACTGAATAGCTGGCAGTCTGCACAGACTTGAGGCATACAGCATTAGCACCAAGCCTGTGAAAATGGCTGATGTAGCATGGCAGAGCAACATCTCCAAGGCTTTTAGTGGCAATTTCTGTACAATGCCAAACAGCGTAAAATCCAGTGTAATCCAGAGTGCTCCTTTGATAGTAGAAGGAATAATTAATGCAAACTGTTATTATGGAAAGCACAGCCAATCCCATTTGCATCAACAGTACTCTGCCAAACTCTTTACTTTTGTGACAAATTGCAATTTCCAGGCCATTTTAGTGTCCCTTTGCATAAGCGGTGTGAAGGGCAGGAAGATAAATTAAAAATGAGAAAGCCTGAAATATAAATTAATTTTAATGTGAGAAGTCAGACTTTTCTAGGTACATTAAGTTCGTATTGAGCATGAAAACACTGAAAGAACCCCTGAAATTTGGTTCTGGTTTGATTACTGTGTAAACCTGTCTCTCAGAAAAGGGCTCAAAAGAGTTGATGCCAAAGATTTGCCTATAACATAATGAAAAAAACATTTCATCAACTTTCACTTGCTTGGAACTGTATAATCAAAGTCAGTTAAATCATGAATCCAGCTTTTGGTGAGAAAATGTGTGAGACATCTGCTGGCAGCCTATTAAAAAGCACAGCTTCCTTTTTTCTACTGGTTAATCTAAGAGCAGATACTCAAGTCTAGTTCAAACTCCAATAAGATTAGTGGAATTGGTCCTATTAGCTTCAGTGGATATATCTTTTAATCAGAGTCCTAATATGCAAGAGGTTCAAAAGATGACTCAGATGCTTAAGTCATCCTTGGTTGTTTTTTTTTCTCTGGTTAGCTATACCAGCTTCATCCTTTCTCTGTACTGATTATAATGAAGACTTACAGTGCTACCAGCATGAGATCAGGAGGGTAGAATAGAGAAGCAACAGGATTTGTTTCAAAAGACACAAACATATATTAATGAAATCTTCTACAAAGAGATAATTTCCTTTCTGGAAGAAAGGAACTGTAGAAATTATAAAGCAGAAATGGTATTTTTTTTTTCAAATACAGTTTTCAAAAAGACATGACTGCAGAAGACTGCATTTAATATTGGTCAGGAAATAGGAAAATAGTTCTTCAAAGGGATTTTTTTCCTATATGCTGCAAAGTGTAAGAAGCCCAAACAAAACTCAAACAACTCACTCCAAGATTATAACCTGACATACATATATATATATATATATATATATATATATATATTTCCCTCTTAACAACTGTACAAACTATGAGTTAAGACTGCACAGAAGAACTAAGAGGCAGTAGGATTTAGTTCTCCAGACACTCATATTGTATTCCCAGTATTAGGGCTGCCTGGATGAGCTACTCCAGACAGTTCATTTCAGTCACCCAGGAACCCAAGTGTTGCACGAGCGAATCCTGCAATATCCAGCTTCTACATAGCCTCACATTAAACTCCCAGGCTCTCTGCAAATGCCTAAGAAATAGGCCAGTCAGCTGAGAATGGAGTAAGGAACAAATGTCACGAAGAGGTGAAGCTAAATCCTGCTCTTCAAAGATGACTGAACAGTTTATTTAGTTTTAGCAAGTAATGCTTATCTTCACTACAGCCCTTTGTCTCTAGGTGTTTGTGGAATTAGGCACTTCTTCAGTGTCCCTGATTTTTCTCTAGTGTTCAAACCTCTCCCTTCTGTTTCAGATCTCTTTGAATACTCTCAGAAGGATCTATCTGATTGGAAAGTGAGTTGGTTTTATTTATATATATATATATATATATGTATGTATACACACACACACACAAACACCCCTCAGGCAAACAGAGCAACCTGGAACAAGCTGGTGAAGCTGCACAATGTTACTAAAAACAGAAGATAGACTGAGCCAAAGATTTAAGCCAAACTCATTTATGACTTCAGAGTCCTGGCTCTCTTTCCTTTCCTACTCCTATAAGTACTTCTTTGTAAAAAGTGTTGTTGTTTGAAAAAAAGACTTCCTTAAAATACTTCAAGCATATTTGGATACAAAACTCTGCTGCAATACAGGCACAGCAGAGTTAACATCTTTCACCTTTCTCATAAGCATACAAACCTCTGTGCCAATGAAAATGCCAGTTGCTGCCAAAGCAGTGATGAGAATTCATCTCACCTACACAGCCTCCATCACGTTGTCTTTCAAGTGGTCACCACGTGCCATGCAGGCAACAGAGACAAGTGTTTATCATCTTTTGTAATTATGAGATACCAATTCTTTGGGGCTTTTGTGTCCGTGAACTGCTTTCAATCATGTCCACCTAAGTGAGTACCACATGGTATGTGAAAAGGCTGATCTCAGTTGGGCCTGAGGCCATTGCAGAAGAGAATAAAACCATTCCAAAATCCCATGCACATACTTTAGCCCTTTCATGAAAGAGTATTTTTAAATACTGGATTTGTCTCAGATGTTATTTCACACTGAGCACATTTGATGCTATTGTCAACCTGCCTCTCTAATTAAAGAGATTATTTTATGGTGACTATGAAGAACTTTTTCCACCATAGCCAGATACAGCAAATTGCTGGGCAAGCGACGGTGTTAGAATTTGCCAGACTTCTCCAGAAGGCAGATCCATGATGGAAGAGGGAAGTCCTTGTGTGGGAGACTGGACTGCATGTATCCTTTGTCAAACAAACATATCTTTCTGGGTTGAAGCCTCTGACTGTTGTGTTATTTCTCTTCATACTGAGTACTTCAAAAGACCTCCTCAATTTCACACATCACAAGGAAGAAACAACACATACCATCTGAAAGAGATTTTCAAATGGCTCTGCTGGATAGGAAGAACATTTCTATCAAAAAAGAAAATAAAAAAGGCAAGCTTGCCAGAAAACTCTCTGAAGAAAAAACATAAAAAAGACCACTTCAGCAGACTGCTGAATAGACTAACTTAGCTTTGACTGACAGCAAGGTGTTCAGCTCTGCTGGCCTGTGTCAGCACAGCAAATACTGACAGGAATGAGCATGAGTCTTCAGCTCTTGGCAGTCACATTCTTGTCTGCAAACAGGCCTAAAACCAGAATATATACAATTCTTGTTTGTGCCTTCCTACGAAGAGTCAGTTAAAAGCACTGCATCCAGATGTTTCAATCAGTGTTTTTCATTTCCTTGTGCTCACAAACCAAATGTCTCTTGGAGACGACTTTTACATCCCTGTGCACACTTATGTATGACCTACTCCTTATAGATATCTATTGCGTGAGGAATGCTTTGCCAAAAGGATTATCCCTAACATCAAAACCTAAAAATCATTATTGCAGGCCCATTTTGTGCAATTTCAGTCACACACACCCCAAAAATGTTTTCTTAATTATTTTTTTTCTCTCTATATATGTGGTGTACTGAGAAAAAACCCTAGGCGAGTCCCCAGGACAACATGCTCTTAACTGGTTGCATTTTCGTTCTAGCACTGCATTTTTTTTCTCCACTGGGAATCTTGGCTATCCTGTCTCCTGTCCTGTCTTGGGACTTGGTGCAGGGAAAGCTTCCCAGATCAACTAGGTGCCTTTTCTACCTCAGCCTACGAATAAGCAGGCTGTTTTACTGTCCTTTTGTTCCTTATGCAAAATCAGGATTTGTAGGTTTTAAGAAAGAATGTAAAACTTCATGTGAGGCATGTGAGAACTTGTGATCAGCAGCAAAGAGGAGGCTGAAAGCAGAAGTGGACAAGCAAAAAGAAATGAATTTGATTTTTATGGAACTCGACAGCATCTTGACTTGCTTGAGAGCAATCCTTTCTCTGATTAAGGCTTGGGGATGTTCTGGGATAGTGCATTAGCACAGAATTTTTGCTGACTAACCAGGACTAATTTCATCCCTCAGGTTTAAGAGAAATTCTTGATGAGCTTTGCTAGTCACACTCTGCCAGGCTTGTGTGACTATACAAGTGCTGCTATCTCCAGGCTTAGTGGTTCTTCAATAGGCACTGAGGTAGCAGGGGAAGTGAGTCAGGGCAAGATCAAAGGCCACAGCATGTGCCATTGGCATTTACAAAACAACTCCCAAGCCAGAAAAACAAAGTGGATGGAGCTACATCAGGCCAGCTGGGGAGCAGGGAGAAAACAAATTAATGGTGTGAGAAATAATAATATTCCAAAGCAGATCAAGTGTGTTAGGATCAAAGGGGCTGGCAAATTAAAGCCATTCCATAGCAGTGACATTTATGAGTTTTTATTGTGCCAGGAGAGCTCTCTGCAGCCTAAACACTGCATATATATATATATATATATAGATATAGATAGATATATCTATATATTCTTATGCTTAGATAAGATTCTGGCACATATATATTTAAATAACCATATTTAATCTATATGGCCTCAGAACCTTTTCTCACTCTGAGAAACACCTGACATGTTTTGGGGTGCTAGATGAATTAAAGCTTTAAATAACATCTGCACAGCCTTCTCTGATTACAGTGTTGAGCTCTCCATACCTGAGATAATGACAAAGGCAAAGTCTTTGTGGCAACCCCTGGGATACCTGCCTAGACTTTAAAGCCATCAGTTTCTCATGCTGAGAAGCCAGAGATAGCCTATAAAGGCTCCCTTTCTTTTAAGAATGGATGGAACACTCCCTCCTGATGTGAATTCAAAAGTGAGCTTTCTAAATCTCTTGCTTCTCACTGTTATTTTCGTTGTCATTTACAGTAATCTGACAAAGAGAGGGGGTGAAACTCCACTCCACATGATTAATATGTCAGAATATTTTTTTCCTGGAACACAATGCACCTACAGTGAGGGAAAACATATTGCTGGGTGGCAAACAGCAGAGGGAAAGGTTTAGAAAGCTCAGGAGCTTGCAGACAGCACAGTTTTGTTATTGATTATAGATTGAGGTCTGGATGAAAGCTGTTCGACAGCTCCTGCAAACTAGTTTCAGCTGCATTACGAGAGGGGATGTTTAGGCAAATCCAGTGAGGTAAACTTCTGCTCTGAGAGAGTTTTGGGGTTTTGTTTTTTAAAACGTTGGGCACATGAAAGCTAAGATTTCCTATCTGGGTAATAAAGCTTAAAAGAGCAAATAATCCAAAAAGCAACAAGCCTCAGTGGTCTTTATTAAACTGCTGCTATCTTCTACATAATACATTAACCTCTGAGTTGTTTAACCTCTGAGCTTAGTTTAAAAAAACAATTCCTAGCACAACACTACCCAATCCTACTAGACTGGATCTGTACAGCCCCATTAACTGCTGATATTCCCAAGGATTTAGTAAAGTGAGACAAAATACAACGAGGGATTTGAGAACTACAAAAAACGCTGTACATTTTGGCTTTTCCTCCTGATTCAGGATTTTCTTCTCTTTCAAACAGCTCAATACCAGGCACTCAGGTTTTCCAGTCAAAATATATGCAGAAGGTTATACAGACCATGAGGAGGTTAAGAAATCAAAGCCATCATCTAAGACCAAGAGGCAGCTGCCAAGTATTTTAATTGCCACCCAGGTCTTTTTTCTCTCTTTTCCTAAGCATGTTTTCTTCTCTCACATCATTGTGTGAAAAATGACACATAAAAGGCACTCAAAAATGGGCAATGAAGTGTGTGATTCAACCTGGAGAGAAGCAGGCTCTAGGAAGATCCTAATAGTGGCCTTCCAGCAGGAAGACCTTAATAGTGGCCTTCCAGTACCTGAAAGAAAGCTGACATGAGACTACAAGTACTAGGAGTGGCAAGATGAGAGGGAAGCTTGAGAAGATCAGATTTAAACTTGAGATTAGGAAGAAATTCTTTACAGTGAGGGTACTAAAATACTGGAACAGGTCGCTCAGGGAGCTCATGGATGCCCCTTCCCTGGAGGTGTTCAAGGCCAGGTTGGATGAGGTCTTGAGTTACTTGATCTAGCAGAAGGTGTCCCTGCCTATAGCAGAAGGTTGGAAGGTGATCTTTAAGGTCTCTTCCAACCTAAATCATTCTATGAATCTATGAACACTGACCAAGGAGAAGAGAATAATATGATAAAACACTCACTAAACTCATGAGCTTTAGATGATTTAGCTTCAATGGCATCCACACTGAATTTTCCTCATTTAAAAGAAGTTTATTTTGGTCAACAAATATAAATCTCTTCTAATATAAATATGCTGAAGGTTTTCCACTAAGTTTAGCATTTGCTTTAAAGCGCCAGGTAGTAAAGTGAGTAGTGATAAGAGTGGATTTATAAAGTTTATCATGGTAATAGTAATGATGACCATGACTATTCTATATGAATAGAAAATATTGTATATTTAAGAGAAAATAATTTTGCACAAACCCTGTAGCTTGGCGAATAATATGTAAAACATAAAACTACAGTTAATAAATCAGTATTTTAAATTTCAGATTCAAAAGCACTACAATTCTGTAACAGATAAACAACTTCATTATGAGTATAGCCATGATGCTGGAGTGCCATCTACTGGCCACTGGTGGTACAGCTGGACCAGCTGGACCCACCTAGTATGGGGAAAAAACATAAAACTGCTAATTCCTTTTCTTATCTTTGTGATAAGGAGGGAAAACTTGAATTTTGAAGAGGAAGGGGAGAAATTTATCTGAGATCTCATAGCAACTCCTGCTCCAGCGACTTCACCTTTAATTTTCATTTTTCCCACTAATGAAATTAAAGTGCTGAAGGTGTGGTGGGGTAGCTAAGTAGACATGACAATGGCATGACATACTTAATGACAAGAAGCTGCTCCACTTATTGACACAATCTCTTCAGGACCAGCAATGTTTGCAAAGCAGAGTCTGCACACCGAATCCAAGAGCTTTACCTTTCCTCCAGTGTAGCAGGGATGCCCAAGGACTTGGCCATGATTATTCTGCCATTGTCACTTCTGTGAATCTGAGCAGTCATGACGTCAGCTACAGTGCCAAATTAGAGGGATTGCTGTGTCTTTTTAAACACTGGCTGCCCAAGTATGGAAGTTACGTTATTTGTAACCTGCATCACAAAGAGAAAGATTTAGATTGCTGAATGACAGGAAACGTCTTTGGAAAGAGAGGTTAAATGAGGGAACACTCGATTGTCTTTGGGGTTTCTACGTCAATGTCTGCTTAGTTTTACCATGAGATGCCTTAGCAAAGGGGCAAGGCACTTGCTAGCTGATTATGCTCTCAAAGCTGACAGCTTTCATAAAGTATTTGACAGCAGCCACCCAATTTGTTTCTCTTCCCTCTAGGTTCCTTAGCTTTTATAATTTCAGATTATCAAAGATATTTGACATGTGCTGAACAATCCTAATTTCTGCTTTTCAAACCTTAACACAAACATGTTCTTCTACAACAAATTAAAGAAGAAAATTAGAGAAAGAATATAGGAAATGCAATCAAAGAGGAATCATTTAAACACCAGGAGAATTCTCTCAAGAGCATACTGAAGAGTCTTAGACATTTATTTTGACAAGAATACTTTTCAGGGCTTTAATCACTTACACATTATCTATTTCACTAGGGTTTAGTTCAACAACTGTAAAATACTGACATCTTCAGGTGGAAAAGATATTGAAGTGCACAAATAATAGGAGAGGTTGAACACAAAACATTCAAACTCAAACCCAATCTTGAAACAGGAGAAGTTTTCCTTTGAAGATGTTTTACTTTGTCTCTTTTCTCTTTGAATGAATTACGTAGAGATGCTCTGTAGCTGCAGAGCTGTATGCAGCTCTGTTAACATTTCAAAATGTTAACAGAGACATGAAAATGCCTGAAGCCTTTCCAATAAGTGATTTATCTTGTGAATAGGTGTAAAAAGACATGAAGGTTCTTCACAACATAGCCTAGAAAGCACCAAGGAAATCAACAGCTGCTGATGAAAATGTCTCTCAAAGGATTTACTTTTTAAAGGGAAAGCCAGCTTCTAATCAATCTATAATCTTGATACGAGGGAGCAAAGCATAGTTTTCCTTTAATTTCCTAATTTGTTTCCAGCAGGCCTTTTTCATCTTGTGCACTCTCCATTTTTGGATTAATCTGACTGAAGTCAAGCAAGCAGACTCATTCTGCATTTACAGTTGTGACAAATAAATTAAAATATGACTTTGTGGTTTAGTTCTTCTCCTCAGATTCAGAGGTTCAGTGGAGTTCAAGGCTAGAAGGGATCACTACTTTCTTACTCATAAACTACTGCCCACTTTTCACAGATCTGACTGGCTGCAAAGTCACAGTAAAATGCTCACTCTGGCTCCCCATTTACAGTGAATGCCGAAAGATACTCAACTCCTGGAGCAAAAAAAACCACATGGGTTAATTTAGCCTTAAGAGGAACTACAGCAGAATGTGAATAATCCCCCAGATTCTTTCTTACCCAGGGAAAATGTATCTTTCAGCTCCAAGTCTTTACCTGTCCAGTAGCACTAATTTCAGTTTAACCTGGGAGCAGTACTGAGCACACAGATCCTTATCTGACACTTCAGGCCGTTGTTATTAGGGGAAAGGATAGATTTGTCATAATAAGGACTTCTGAATGTTATTCTGGAATTGAAAGCCTAAATTACATAGGAAAGCAAATAAGTGGTGGTTGTTAGATGGCTCAATAATAGGTGATCCAAGACAGGTTAATCTACAGTGTTGAAATCCTTATAAGTTTCAGCATTAATATTTAACCTGGTTACCTATAAGATAAAGTATTAGCCCAGTGATTTTTATTAAACCACAGCAAAGCAAGCTTTTGTCTCATCTGCACAGGACACTGTCAGTGAGGGACTCTGGGAAATACTCCACTTATCTGCAGGCAGCTCAACAGAAAGTATATATTCAACTCTTTGTTTAGAATAACAGAATGAAATAAGAGAATAATCTCAAAAATGGAAGAAAATGCAGAAGATACTGACTCTTCCCACCAGAAGGTGTTAGTTGGCAGCCTGGCAATGCTGGAGGAGCTCACCTTTCAGAACACACTGCAGCTGCAGGGGCACAATGGAGTTTGCTCGAACAACTCAGATGAATAACCCTCTTTAAACTCTCAACGTGTGTCATTTTCTCCATGCTGAGGAATCCAGCAGCTTAATGGCTTTCTTGTTTAGATGATGTGATTCCTCTCAGTGACCCACAGGCCCAGATCATCCTGTAAGATTTTGCTTGGCAGGCCAAAAGCTCACTGCTGACCACTGGCTTAAATTTAGAGCTGACAGAATAAATCACTTAAGTTCTAATCATGCAGTCTGCAAGCTTCAGCGTTCCAGGAAGTTCTTATTTCACATACTAAAGTTAAAATACTACAAAGATGGTACAGGAATACTCATTCTGGAGAAGAGAAGGCTTCAAGGAGACCTTGTAGTAGCCTTCCAGTATCTGAAGGGGGCCTACAGGAAGGCTGGGGAGGAACTATTTACAAGGTCTTGTAATGACAGGATGATGAGTAATGGGTTTAAACTGGCAGAGGGGAGATTTAAACTAGATGTTAGGAAGAAGTTCCTTACAGTGAGGGTGGTGAAACACAGGAACTGCTTGCCCAGGGACGTTGTGGATGCTCCCTCCCTGGAGGTGTTCAAAGCTAGGTTAGATGAAGCCTTGAGCAACCTGTTCTAGTGGGAGGGGGTCCCTGCCTATAGTGGCAGGGGTTGTGTGTGTGTGTGTGTAACTAGATGATCTTTGAGGTCCCTTCCAACCTAAACTGTTCTATGGTTCTATGATTCTATATTAATCTGCTTAATTTTCAGAAGAAAATCACACCACAACAACTCACCATAAGTAAACACTGTCCCTACTCTCAATCAAAAAAAAACCAAAGGGTTTTCAGTTTTAAAATGTGCAAGAAGAGGGAGAAAAAAAAAAAAAAAAAACACAACAAAACCAAACCACTGTCACATCTGGAGTAAGCTGTACCCAAAAGTTTCAGAGTCCTTTATGCTATTTGTTAGTTGTTCAGCTAACTTATTGCAGGACTGTTGAGGTTGTTTAGGACTTTGAAGAATTTCAGACAAAAGGTTAAATGTGAACTGTGACTGGTTTTTCTAATCTTATCTTTATAAGAGGATATAAATTGATAGATAGAGCATATCATTCACTTCATACAAAAAAAAACAGACAATGAAGGAGTTGAAAAAAGCATCTTAAAGACTGAGAAGGTCTTTTAATACACTCTTGGTCATGTTTGCAATGCAGCCAATAGTAGTCCTGGCCATCCTGCAAAGATGCAGCCCACTCTAAGGCTGCAACATCAGTGAAGACTGATAGGTTACTAAATGCTAGCTACACTTAGATGATAGCAGTTAATGAAAGCTGTAATGTCACTGAAATCTTTGGGCATTTACTTATAAGAGTGTGACTGTCAGCCACACACAGAGATGAATTTCAAGTACCAGTGCAGGTTGTCCAGCATCCAAATTCTTGAGCAATCACAAGTTAAGGAAAGATGTTATTTACATGCTCATTACACTGATAATTTGAAAACAATTTTGTATAAATCAGACAAGGAGATTCAACTCTTGTGTAAATACAAAAATCTCTTAGACTCCTAAGGATTTCTTATCATGACAGTACTGTGATCCTGTCTCACTATTCTACCTGCTGTAGGAACACGGGATCGTAACATACAACTCACTTCCTTTCTGTAGAGGAATGACAATATACTACTTTTGCTCTCTAGAGGTCCTCCACGAGTTGTAATTGTCTTAGGTTTAAGGTTCTGTAAGGATTTATGCTGATGAGCAGCATCGGAAGACCTGCAGCTTCACGCCTCTCAGTCTGTAAGATACAATCTCTCTTTCACCTGAACAATTACTCATCACGCTTGCATTTTAATACATCACCGATTTTAAGATTACAGTGGCAATAACTATCACAAGTCACCACAACTACGTTCCAAACTAGCAGTTACCACTGTCCCAGGTTTGGGCTAACCCCTCTCCCAGGAAGAAAATTCACAACACAAACCCCCCTTCTTTTTTGAAAGTCAGGGAAAGATGAAATTGTATTTTCTTAAAGTATAACAATCTAAAGAGAGATAATAACTAGAGAAGGAAGGGAAAAAAAAAAATATAATAACCTTAAGGGAGATGAAGGAGGGGTCAAGCGTCGGCGAAGCAGCAGAAGCAGCAGTAGCCAAAACAGCAGCCGGGGAAGATAGGCGAAGCTGAAGCAGCCGAAGCCAGCGGGAGAAAAAGGGGAGAACAAACTGTGCTTCTAGACATTAAGTTCTTGATGCTCCAATGAAATTATAGTATCTATTGTTGCCATTTATGTGGCCTATCCCTGGAATGTTCATCTTTTCCCTATGTCTGAGCTAGAGGATCAGCTCAAACGGCCACAACCACTAATTCAGAAGACACTTGAGTGAACTCCATTGTAACAGTGGAAGGTGGTTATGGGTCTGCCTCATAACTTCATTTTTGCCATATAAAGGAGCCCCTGCTTGTATCACCCTGGAAGTGTTTGAGAGGTGAAGGTGTCTGTGGACTCCACTGAACAAAGTCTGGAAAAAATAAATCAATCATGTAAAAATGTCAGTTTCTCTGACTGAATTTCAGCAGGGAATCTTGAGGCTACATACAGCAAAGTCAGAAGAGTGCAGCAGAGGAATGTGTTCTCTCGCTAAAGACTTTAAAGAAGGACATGGGAAATTCTACAAAGCTAACAGCCTCTATGGGATATTATCTGATGACTGCAGTCATTTGATTGTCAGCAGACGACAAACAAATCCCATTTTTGCCTTCTGTATTTCATAGGATATTCTCCTTTCATTTTCCTTGTAGGGCTATCTAAATAGAGCCTCATTGCTCTCTAAGACTGCTCGTGATTTCCTTGCTCAGAGTCATGACTTCTTGTGCATATCTAGCATGTATTGACCCAACCTCATTTTACAAGCAGGACAAATATGTAGAGATACATCATAAGCATGCCGCAGAATTCTTCCTGTTAGTGAGCTGGCTTAACTTTCTCAGGCTCATTAGTAACATTCTGTTCACCACCACTAATTAAGCAGAAATAAGTGAAACTGAAAAATAATTTTACAGGGGATGCACAGCTCCATTAACTTACATTTACTGATTTAGAGTTGATATATACAATGAGATGAAAAAAATAAATGTGAAAAAGCAAGGCTTAATGGATATGGGCATTTCTGGATTGTGGAAGTGTAAAGTCCTGTTTTTCACTCTAATCCTCTGGAGTTTGAAGTTCTAATCTCATAATCTCTAAAGCACTCTTCCTTCCTCATTGACAGACTTGCTTTATTCATAGCTGCATAGCAGGAGTCCCACTTCAGGTCTCTGAGTGCCAGTTCTGACCCCATCAGTATTACTGCTCAACAGTGTAACATTTCCACCCTGGAGCAAAGGTATAAGATCTCTTTCGGATCATCAATCTGAGAAATAGGAACCTTGTAAGAGCAATCAGTTCTGCCTTGGTCATTTGGCAGATGTTCCACATGGCCCAGCTTCGTGGGTGGTGGGTTGATGCTTCTCAGGCTTGTGCTTGCTAATAGCTCTGGTAATTACAGCCTCTTGCCCAGTGCACAGGGTAACCTAACTCGATCACACTGGCAATTACTCTTATCCTCAATCTCATCTTTCCCACCTATAATGTGTCATGCTTATATATCATTTCTAGTTAGATGGGAAGAACTTGAAGGCAGGGACCATGTCTGTCCACATACAAGAGCTTGCATACTAGGATCTCCGTTTTGCAATACAAATGACATCCTACATTTCCAACTAACCTCCAAAACGTAGCCTCCATCTGAGATGTTAAGGAAATGTTTCCTGGATGTTGAAAGGGCTTTAAACTAGGCTGGAAGGGGGAGGGGATTAAACACACAGTACTGGAGACAAACCAAAGGAGGCTAAGGGTGGGAGTAAAAGCAGCAGTTATGTACACTAATGCACACAGTATGGGTAATAAACAAGAGAAGCTGGAAGCCTTGGTGCAAGAGGAAAACTACGATGTTGTTGCCATCACAGAAATGTGGTGGGATGACTCACACAACTCGAGTGCTGTAATCAATAGCTTCTGACCCTTCAGGAGAGACAGGTGAGGTAGAAGGGGTGGAGGAGTGGCTCTATATATTAGGGATGCTCTGGATGTCATGGAAGTAGAGATTAAGGATTATTAGGTTGAGTACCTATGGATGAGAACTAAAGGGAAGGCCAACAAGGCTGACATCCTGGTTGGAGTCTGTCATAGATCACCCAACCAGGAAGAAAAGGTTGATTTATCATTTTTTAAGCATCTGGAAGCTGCCTCAAGATCACTTGCCCTTGTTCTTGTGGGTGACTTTAACACTGCAGAGAAGAGGCAGTCTAGAAGGTTCCTAGAGTGTATGGAGGACAACTTCTTACCTCAGCTGTTACGTGAGTCTACCAGGGATGCAGCCCTGCTGTTCATAAATAGAGAAGGGCTGGTGGCAGATGTGGTCAGAGACTGCCTGGGGTCCAGTGACCATGAATGTAGAGAGTTTTCAATACATGATAAAACCAGGAGAGGCATCAACAAAACCTCCAAGCCTTCCAAAAGGACAAACTTCAGCTTAAGGAACTCAGAAAGTTCCCTGAGAAGCAGCCCTTAAAAACAAAGAGGTCTAGGAAGGTTGGACCTACTTCAAGAAAGGACTCTCAAAGGCCCAGGAGCAGGCTGTGCCATTGTGCCAGAAGATGATCCGACAAAGGAGACAGCCAGACTGGATGGGCAAGGAGCTTCTGAAGGAGTTAAAGAAAAAAAAAGGATGTATCACCTTTGGAAAAAAGGAGAGGTATCCCAGGAAGAGTTCAAGGATGTTGCTAGGTCATGTAGGAAAAATATGAGAGGCAAAAGCCCATTTAGAACTTAGGCTGGCCACCGATGTTAAGGAGAATAAAAAATGGTTTTATAAGTATATTAACGGCAAAAGAAGGGGCAAGGACAACCTCCACTCCTTAGTAGATGCATAGGAGAATATAGTAACAAAAGATAAGGAAAATGCAGAGGTACTTAGCACCATCTTTGCCTCAATCTTTAATAGCGGGACAAGTTGTCTCCAGGGCAACTGGCCTTCTAAACTGGCAGATGGAGTCAGGGACCAGTACAGTCCCCCCATAATCCAGGAGGAAGAAGTGATCTGCTGAGCCACTTGGATCCTCACAAGTCCATGGGACCAGATGGGATCCATCCTAGGTTGCTCAGAGAGCTGGCAGATGAGCTGGCCAAGTCGCACTCCATCATTTATCGACAGTCCTGGTTTACTGGAAAGGTCCCCAGAGACTGGAAGCTGGCCAATGTGATGCCCATCCACAAGAAGAGCCAGAAGGAGGAACTGGGAAATGCTGTCTACAACTACCTGAAGGCAGGCTGTAGCCAGGTGGGGTTGGTCTCTTCTGCCAGGTAACCAGCAACAGAACAAGGGGACACAGTCTCAAGTTGTGCTGGGGGAGGAAGAGGCAGGATATTAGGAGGAAGTTTTTGCCAGAGAGAGTGATTAGCATTGGAATGGGCTGCCCAGGGAGGTGCTGGAGTTGCCATCCCTGAAGGTGTTAAAAAAAAAAGCCTGGGTGAGGCACTTAGTGCCATGGTGTAGTTGAAAGGCTAGAGCTGGGTGACAGGTTGGACTGGGTGATCTTGGAGGTCTTTTCCAACCCGGTCGATTCCATGATTCTATGATTTCAGATGATATTAGCATACTGAGCTTTACTTTTTAAGCAGAAAATTATCAGATTCTCAGGACTTTTTATTTTCAAGAGCTACATAAAATATTTAATGCAGGACTGAAAAAGTGCTAAAGATTATTCAAATAATTGAAACTATATCCAAAGCTTGTTTGCTTTTGTATTTAGCTGTTTAAATAACCTCAATCACACTTGAAGGTTCTAGTCATTTTTCAGCATCCTGGGCTGCATCAAAAGAAGCACGGCCAGGAGACTGAGAGAGATGATTCTGTCCCTCTACTTTGCTCTGGTGAGACATGGAGTGCTGCATTCAGCTCTGGAGCCCTCAACACAGGAAGGACATGGACCTGATGGACCAGGTCCAGAGCAAGAAAATGAGGCTGGAGCACCTTTGAGGACAGGCTGAGGGAGGTGGCGTTGTTCGGCCTGGAGAAGAGAAGGCTCTGGGGAGCAGCCTTCCAGTACCTGAATAGGACTACAAGAAGGCTGTAGAGGGACTGTCTGCAAAAGCCTGCTGTAATAGGATGAGTGGCAATGGTTTCAAATCAGAGGAGATTTAGATCGGATGTGAGGAACAAGTTCTGCACCATGAGAGTGCTGCAACACTGGAAGAGGTTGCCTAGGGAAGTAGTTGAGGCCCCATTCCTGAAGATGTTCAAGGTCAGGCTTGACAAGGCTCTGTGACCTGATCTAGGGGAGGATGTCCTGTCTGATTGCAGAGGGTTTGGACTGGATGATGTTTGGAGGAACCTTCCAACTCCAACCATTCTATGATTCTATGGTTCTATGACCACATACATAAGTCATAGGGTTTGCACTAAATGTCATAATGAGAACTAACATATGAGGACTCAATTCTGCATTGCATCCTCTGAAGTGACTCTGAAAGAGTCTTTACTGGCAATTCTTCCCTATTCAAATACACATCTAAAGATAAAACACCAACAAAACAACACAAAAAATTGCAGAGAGGTCAGGATGATTTTCCTATAATTCATTTGAGATTTCTTTCTGCTTTTTCCATCAGATTAACTTTCAGATGGATCCACACAGTTATCTGACCTGGCTTTTTCTGAAGCTGTTATATTGACAATAGCATGATGAAATTATAAATATGACAAAAAAGAATACAATGCACATACATAAAGTGTTGGCTGAGGCCTGTGAGAACTTGTTTCAACTATTCAGTGTCAATGCTAGCATTGATAGGTGGAAATATTAGCCCCTACAAACACTGCAGCCTGTGAGGGCTGTGTTCAGTCTTCAGTAAGATTTGTCACACTGCTCAGAGTCATCCCTGCCAGCACTTCCTTTGGGAGAAGGAAGGTGCAAAGGAAGGTGAAGTGCAGAAAGCCCTATGTGAAAACACACCTGGAGTGCTGGACTGGCTGTCTCTTTTAGGAGTGTGTTGATACTGAAAGGACATCTCATTGTCAAGGAGTTTGGGTGTGCTTATCAGGTTATCTATCACAACACTGCAAGTCTGAGAAGCCACTCTAAGAAATGGGCACAAACTAAACCGTGGAGATATGCAGACTTGCTTACCACACCAGTACTTTTATTTTTCTTCCTCTTCTCATATAAAAATGATGTACTGATAGGTCTCTAGGCTGTTCAGAAAGCAAAAATCTCTCTTGCTATCTCATGGGCTGGAATGACATTGAAGTTCATTTTGAAATGCAGAAGATTGTGATACGTCTCTCCAGAAGCTGGCCCATGCTGTTAGATGTTGCGCTGTTCTGTAACGAGGTCACTGAGAGCTATTTGTCCTAAATATGGTGAAACTTGTTCTGACAGCTACCCAACATATGCAGCAAGCTACTTAAAAGCAACTATGACAAAGAACTCAAATAAAATTTTCTCCTGTGCTCGCTCGCTCTCTCAAGCTTCACTGTCACTCAAAACTAGTCTCAAGGACACACCTATCTCACCTAAGCAGTACACAAGGAAGCCTGAACTTCATTCTATATTCCTTTGAAATTAATTATCATTACTCCTTAGAAGAGCAAAAATTTAGTCTACTAGAAGACTACTGTTACTCTCAAATGTTTTGACTTGCTCCATTATTTCCCCATTACAAAATATCTCAAGCATTCCAAGAAACAGACTACAAAAGAGAATAATTTATTCTCTCTCTCACACAAAAAAGCTTTCTTTTATGTAGCAAGGGGGTGTAGAATATTTGTGATATTGACATTTGTAACTTTGTACCGTGCCAGCCCACTCAGTGAAAATTCTCTGTCCATACTCGGCTACACCAAAGGAGACAAAAAGGAGCCATTGGATATCAGAATTGAAACTTTAAAAGCAGGATATGGCAGTTATATCCGTATCTTCTGCACCAGTAGTAGTGCATTTAAAAACAAAAAGAAAGCTTTCCAACTGTTCTGATAAGCTGGTAGAACTATGCCTTCTATGATTCAAAAGTGTGCACAAACATGATGGTAAAGAAAATCCTGGGATTTGCAAGACTATGAATACATCATTTAGTCTGTGGGATTCATGACACGTCTAGAATTATCTAATCATGGTCGTCCCTTCAAGCTGAGCTGGGAAATGGCACATTTAGGTATTGAAGGAACCTAAATAGAGTTTTCCATTTGTTTCTTCACTAGGAAATCAATGTAGGGAGAAAGCAGATGGTTTTATTTACAACTGCAAAAGTAATATCTGAATCTCTAATGGATCCATTTCTGGATGGCAAAAACCTTTTCTGAAGAATGTGTGTGCATTTGAGACGAAGGCACAGACTATGGATAAGTTAGAATGGCAGGTTGTACTTTAAAAAGAACTAAATGTTTGAGGTTTCTGTTGAACCTGTTTTAAATACTAGATAAACTGGCATATATTCAACAATGTTACCAGAGATTAATGACACTCATATGTTCTTCCTTCAGGAAACAACAAGAATAAAAGATCTAAAATAACCAGGTGAAAGGAGTACACAAAAAGATCTTCCCTAGATTTTCCTGGGTCTTTTTTTTAGCAGTTTAGGACCTAATCTGCCTTCACCAGTGGTAGCTTCAGGAGTAGTAACTGACTATTCCCTGTAGCATAGATGCAGGTCAGCATTTTCCCTCCTACATAACAGTGCTTTTGAGATGGCTTATTACACATTTTGTAACACTCATGCTGATCATGCCACCACATTAGCTCCTTTTACCATTCTCCTACGTGAATATAAATCAATCTGTATTCTTGGGTGGACAGAGATTTGTCCCTGTTCTCTCTCATGCTGCTTTATGACACATTGCTTTCTGCTCTGACATCTGCCAATGTCAACAGTCTTTCTAACACTCCACCCATGACTTGTTGGTCTGCATCCTGGTCTGCTGCACACCTGAGCACACCCAGAGAGCACGTACTAAATTTCTGGCACTTCCAGCTGCTTCATTCCAAAAGGAAAAAAAAAACATCCAGGTTAACTCTTCCTTGGAAAATCTCTTAGTCATTAACACATGCTGCACTAAACACCTGGTAAATTGTTTTGGAAAGATGTGCCACATTTGCAGGATGCCATTCCTTTCCTATGACACCATTTAGGTGAGAGAATTTAGGAAGCCTTGCAGACTCTGGATACTGGATGCACACCCTGCAAGCATCCCCACTTTGTATTGTAATCAGATCTTATTACGTATATTGTGGTGTGACCTCTGAGGAAATCAAACAAGCCAATGAGTCTCTAGACACGTGAGATGACAGAGGCAGCAGTGCTCTCTGGCAAGCACTTGACCTGAGTCACCTGGGAACCAGAGCTCAGGGGTTTGCAGGCAGGTACTTGCTTTCCACAGTGGTTTTGCTCCATCAAAATTAGTTTAAGCAAGGAGCTGTATCTGAACCCAGCTAAGTCTTGGCCCTTATTTGAAAATGCAGTGGAGTATCAGAGTATGAGTAGCACAAGAGAAGCTATGACTTAGTATGTTATGCTGCTGGGCCCTTGGGTAACTCTTCAGGGTCCTCAAACAGCATGCTGAAGAAGATCAGTGATGTTTTTTCTACTTCTTTCTTCAGACAGTTTTTAGGGCATAGGCAATCTTAGTCAGGGGGCATAAGTTTGCTAAGTGGATTAATAAACAATAGAAGAGGACAGATGCCACCAGCCCCATGAGACAATGACAGCTAGGATGACAGCAAAGGTTATTTCCAACAATACAGTAAATGTGCAGCTGCAGAAGCAAGCTGCTCTCCCTCACCACAGGAAAGTATGCAAATAGGCAGATGTCCTAATGGACCTTTCCACTTCTTAGAGAACTGGATATGTACAGACTGCTGAATGAAGTTGTTCCCAGGGGAGCAAGCTAGAATACCTATATCTCTCCCCTGTTCATACATCTATGCTTTCCTGCTGTGCTTATCACCACAAATTCTTAGTTCTCCAGCCTCCAAGAAGCAAATAGAATCTAATAAATGCATGATTAAATCAGTTGTTCAGAATATTTCATCATGCTGACAGAAGAACAATTTGTCAGGACACAGACAACAGAGAAACATAGAAGGACTAAGAAAAGTCAACCCAAATGCTCAGATGATCATGTGGCCTACACACATTTTTCTGAGTTCATTTGCTCCAGTCTGGACAGTGGTGGAGAGCTGTTTTCCAGGACACCTACTCATTCTGTGTGCAGAGAAACTAAACAATTGGCTCAAACTCCACCATAGGTGACATTTGTTTTAATGAACAGAAGAAATCTTTTACAATCAGGTATTAGTGGATAGCATTAAAGCTTTATTCCTACAACTGCAATCAACCATTTTCTCTTTCTCCCCTTTTTCTTTTATTTTGATGTTAAAGCAAATGCCTTCAGCCTTCTTGCTGCACTGGGCAGTTCTTTCTGGGAACTACAGCTACTATAAATGCATTATTTTAAGTTTGTCAAAGCTGACAAACAGCCTATAAGTTCATGATCTTATAAAGCTATTAAGTCTTGAAAATATAGTGACTGCCTCTATAAAAGATAAACTTTGCCTAATTCTGGGGGTAATCTCCAATACAGACATCATATATTCTCAGGAAGATAAAGCAGCAGGGGAGGGTTGCACACATTCCTGTGGATGCCCACTCTGAGTGTCTGGGAGGGAATGTGTGTTGCTAAGACATTCTTCAGGCTGTTGAGAGTCAGCATCGTCTACAGCCTACTGCAAGGGACGGCAGAAGAATGGCAGGCATCTGCATAGAAGCCTCTGTGTGTGTGTACACATGCCTGTGTGCAGAAACACAAATGCAAACAGTCTGAAGTTATTTGGGATCCTGGCCTGACTTGCCCAAACATTCAGGTGTGACTTTTGTGGTAGGGGTAAAATCATCTAATGCGTGGAAGCAGAAAGGCTGTAATGAAGTTAACTACATCCACAATGGGCTGGTTATGGTGTCACATCGGTTACGGAAACCTAAATTCAGAGACTGTCACTTTCTGAGGGAACAAAACCCACTTCTCAGGGCAAGAATGATTTCAATGCCTTTTTCAGTTTGATAATGGTATTAAGCAGATCCCTAATCAACTTTTAATATTAGAACTGCACTCAAATGTTTTGCTTCTGTGGCAGCCCAGTAAGCTTCACATAGCTGAGCACGCTGTAGGACCTTGGAGCTGTTTATAACACGCAGCATGGGCAATTCATGTCATTTCGCATTAAGTGCAAGCCTTGGTTTGTGCTTAAGGAAATAGCTTCAACAGAAAGAGGACAGTGGTGCAGCATGAATGCCAAAGAGTTTTGTCCTTCTCTCAGGAATATTTCTTCATTGGGAAATGAGATTCTGAAGCCACAAGTTTTCTCTAATAGGTATGGAAATAGGTAACACACAGAAAGAAAATCAATTCTTCCTCACAAGCACTTAATTTATATCCCAATAGGATTTGCATAGTCTTGAGAGGTTCGTGCTGATAAACACTCAGCGAAACAGCAGCAAAAGTGCTACTTGTGTTTAGTGTGAAGGGTCTCCTTGATTCTCCAGCTGCTCAGTGAACCAAGCAGATGAACCTCCCTAAAGTAAAAGCAGTGGAGACTGATTTCAGCAGCCTTTTGTCACAAGCCTAGGAAACCTCTTGGCACAGCAGACTTGATGACTGTTGCAAATGACAGTATCTGATTCGCACAGGACATCAGGTTTATCAGACCTTTTGTGCAGCTCCCCTGCTCCTACTATTTTTGGGTGGGTGTGATCGTCAAACTTGTAGCAGTTGTTGACAACAGTTAATGAGCTGGGAGGAAAAGAATTTGCCACAGATTTACTTGCTGAACAAAACGCCTTATTCATGATCTAAGATAGCTCTGGAGAGTTCAAACTAAGAATGCAATTACAGAATATTGAAAATTGTCCTTCATTTTGTTTGGTGTAAGCACACGAATGCAATTCAGCCGCAGCAATGCCAATTGATTCCTGAGTGTTTAGCCCTTCTCAACATTCTCACCTCCATGTTTGCTTTGACATACAATCCAGTTTTATCATAATAAATTCTGGTGCTGTACTTTTTATTTAGTAAAACCTCAAGAAACAAGACATGCTGTCCTGGGAAAGTAAGAAAGACTTCAAGGTCAGTGATGAAGTTCATTGTGAAGTACACCCTCCCTATAAATGTCTTATGAATATGTCCTAACCCAGCTATACAGCCTGTGGCTTGTTTCTGCAAAATAGTTCAAGTAGTTAAGAAAAGATTATTCTCTTTTGGTCAAATGCTGGTGAGGGCCTTATTTATTGCACCTCACCAAACACAAGTGACACAAGCTCTAAAGAACATATATCCAACTAATTTGCAGTACAATATATCCCCGTATTTAGGGGCATTTCATAATCTTTTCAGCTGAGAAATCACCCCAAAAAGCTTAACAAGGATCTCAAGTTGTCATTTATCTTTCAGAACCCTGAATTAAGTAATCTCAAGCTTTATCATCACAAGACAGAAATAACCTGTTCTGATTAGTGGATCTTTGAATCTCAGCAAGCCCAGGGAGTAGTGTCAGTATTCCAGGTGGCTTTGAGAATATAGGTTTGCCTTGAATTATTACTACAGGAGTGTTTTATTCCACTTCAGCCCTGACCTCAGTCTAGCGTCTTTGCCATACCATCTCCTTCCTACCTGCAGGGATGAGGAATATACGGACAGGGCTGTATGGGATAGAAAGAACATAGATGAAAATTGGAGAGTACAACAGTTCAGTTACAAGACAAAAGTGATACCTTCACATCACTAACCCTCTGTAGCAGTCTAGGCAGCAAGGCTGATGTGGTATCAGTGACATGTGCTGTAGCTCTGAGCTCCCAGTTGTCCTTGAGTTACATATATTAGAAGGAACTTAGATCCCTGCAGGCAAGCAGAAAGGATCTATTCAAGCCTCATCCCTATTCCAGGTTGAGGAATACATACGGACCTCTGCACCTGGATATGATCTCATCTCCCACATAACAGGCACAAGTCTGTAGGGAGGTGTGTGACAATCTAACTTCTTTGCAGATTTTCTCACCATGACACCAGTGATAGCACCTACAAGAGTGTAACAGAATGTTTGATTACAATCAAATCAAAATATTAATGTGCTACAGCAATCACTGTGTTTTACATGTCCTAGCCAGATTACAGAATTCAGGCATCATGTGAATACCTGGCAAAGACAGCAGCTCCTGAAGTATCTGTGACAAGACATGATAAATCACAGAATCAGAGAATTGTTTCAATTGGAAAAGACCTCCAAGATTATTGAATCCAACTGCCAACCCAACACTATCATGGCCATAAAACCATGTCCCAAAGTGCCATGTCCACAAGTTCTTTGAACACCACCATGGACAACGGCTCCATCACCTTCCTTGGCAGCCTGTTCCAATGCCTAACCACACTTTCAGGAAAGAAATTTTTCCTAATATCCAAGATAAATCTCCCCTGGCACAATTTCAGGCAAAATATTAGGCCATAGTTCAATAAGTTCATGGCTCAGTTGTGAGCTCTGTTCACCTAATACCAACTGAGGTTTGCAAAGACATTCAGTTATGTCCCTAACTGCAAGGTTCACAGACATACAACATCAAGCACATCACTTTGGGTGAAGAATAATAAACAAAAGAATTGTGATTTGCCTGTCTGTAGATGAAAAACACTGATTCTCTTCCCTTTCATCACATACCCCCAGCAATGGCCCCACAGACCTCAAGCTGAGTTTCAGCTCAGCTGCAAATGTACTCTGTGCCCTGTCTCCTTCCTTGAGGCACTGTTCAGCTGAAATCAAGTAGGCTTACCCAAACCAATAATTATTTCAGCTCCAGTGCTCTGCACAACCCTAGCTTTGCCTCTCCCATTTTCTCAAGATAACTCTTCCCCTTTGCTGCACTCCCATGGGGGACTGCCTACCATCTCTCCTCTGACTCCTGCTCTCTGCTGTTGCAGGTTTATGTGTCTCTGCCTAATGGCAGTGATAGGAAACTGAACACAGGACCAAGCTGGTGTGATACGGCTTTCCTTGCTTCTCTAACACAGCATTTCCCCAAGAGTTTGGACTGTGCCTTTGACATGTTATTAGCTGATTTCCTCCCTCCTTAGCATTGCTATGTATGTATTACAGTATTCTCTCAAACATGATCTATTTTGGTCATTGGAAACAGCTGATTAGATCACTAAAATCAGCAGATTTTATTTGTTTTGCATTATTAAGTTGCAGTTAAAGCTGTATGCTCTCCACAACACCCTTTGCTCTCACAAAGGGTAGACTGTGCCTGACTTGAAGCTGTAACTGCAGTAGTGCTTACGTTTCAGAGATCTCTCTTGCTGATACACAAGCAGGAGGCATGGATTTGCATAATGTATTCCACCAAGTTCAATGGGATACAATAGTGCAACAGAATACAATGTAGGGTACTAATGCAGGGATACAAAAGAGCCACATACCGCTTGGAGGAACAATTCCAATTATTTTGGTAACTAGAAAAAAATGTTTTCAGGTGCAGATGCTATTTAGCTAATGATATGAGTCATGATTTAATTATGTAATAAACACTAGGTAGCAGTGCAGAGTCTGAGTAAAATCTGTCTCAACTACTGTTGAAGGTCAGGTTGATGCAAGTGTTATTTGTTGTCTTAGAGTTACAAAACAAGGCTTGTTTAGGGATGAGAGGAAGCCTTCAGCACTGTAGGTGTATTAAATACTTAATTAGGAGAGAAGTAGAAAGGTTTCATAGAACCATAGAATGTCAGGGGCTGGAAGGGACCTCAAAAGATCATCTAGTCCAACCCCCCTGCCAGAGCAGGACCACCTGTACCAAATCACAGAGGAATGTGTCCAGGTAGGCCTTGAATATCTCCAGAGAAGGAGACCCCACAACTCCCCTAGGCAGCCTGTTCCATTGTTCTGTCACCCTCACAGGGAAAAAAATCCTTCTCATGTTTAAATGAAACTTCCTATGCCTCAGCTTCCACCCATTGCCCCTTGCCCTTTCACTGGGCATCACTGAGAAGAGCCTGGCTCCATTCTCCTGGCACTCATCCTGCACATCTTTATAAATATTGATGAGGTCACCTCTCAGTCTCCTCCTCTCCAAGCTAAAGAGCATCAGCTCCCTCAGCCTCTTCTCATAAGAAAGATGTTCCATTCCCTTAACCATCTTAGTGGCTCTGCACTGGACACTCTCAAGCCGTTTCATGTCCCTCTTGAACTAGGGGGCTCAGAACTAGACACAGTACACCAGATGAGGCCTCACCAGGGCGGAGTAAAGGGGCAGGAGAACCTCTCTCAACCTACTAGCCACAGCCCTTCTAATATACCCCAGAATGGCATTTCCCTCCTGACGATGAGTGCACATTGCTGGCTCATAGTCAATCTCCTGTTAGTTAGAATCCCCAAACTCTTTTCTCCTTTGTTGCCTTCCAACAGGTCAGTCCTCAACCTATACTGATATCTGGGGTTATTCTTTCCCAGGTGCAAGAGTCTACATTTGTCCTTTAAATGTCTCCCTGCCCAACCCTCCAGCTTGTCCAAGTCTGGCTGAATGGCAGAACAGCCTTCTGGTGTGGCAGCCACTCCACCCAGTTTGGTGTCATCAGCAAACGTGCTGACAGTGCACTCTGTGCCTTCATTCAGGTCACTAACGAATATATTGAACAATATATTGGGGACCCCTGTGGGACCCCATTAGTCACAGGCCTCCAACTAGACTCCATCCCATTGACTACAACTCTCTGGCTTCTTTCATTCAATCAGTTCCCAATCCACCTCACTAGCTGATCATCCAGACCACACAGCCTCACTTTAGCCCGAAGGATGTTGTGGGAGACAGCGACAAATGCTTTACTGAAATCAAGATAAACCACATCCACTGCTCTGCCATCATCAACCCACCTGGTTATGTCATAGAATCATAGAATCATAGAATCAACCAGGTTGGAAGAGACCTCCAAGATCATCCAGTCCAACCTATCACCCTGCCCTATCCAATCAACTAGACCATGGCACTAAGTGCCTCATCCAGGCTTTTCTTGAAGACCCCCAGGGACGGTGCCTCCACCACCTCCCTGGGCAACCCATTCCAATGGGAAATCACTCTCTCTGTGAAGAACTTCTTCCTAATATCCAGCCTATACCTACCCTGGCACAACTTGAGACTGTGCCCCCTTGTTCTATTGCTGGTTACCTGGGAGAAGAGGCCACCCCCCACCTGGCTACAATGCCCTTTCAGGTAGTTGTAGACAGTAATAAGATCACCCCTGAGCCTCCTCTTCTCCAGGCTAAACAGGCCCAGCTCCCTCAACCTCTCCTCATAGGATTTGTGCTCCAGGCCCCTCACCAGCTTCGTTGCCCTTCTCTGGACATGTTCCAGCACCTCAACATCCTCACAAAAGGCTATCAGGTTGATCAAACATGACTTCCCCTTGGAAAAAAACATGTTGACTGCTCCTAATGACACCACTGTCCTTGATATGCTGAAAGACAGCATTGAGAATAAATTTCCCCGTTACCTTTCTGGGGAGGGAGGTGAGGCTGACTGGTCTATAGTTACCTGTGTCTTCCTTATTACCCTTTTTGAAGATTGGAGTGATGTTTGCCCTCCTCCAGTCCCCAGGCACCTTTCCTGTCTGCCATGACTTACTGAAGCTGGTAGATAGTGGTCTGGCAATGACCTCTGCCAGCTCCCTCAGCACCTGCGGGTGCATGCCATTGGGACCCATGGATTTAAGGACTTCCAGATTACTCAACTGTTCCTTAACCCAGTCCTCATCAACCAGAGAACACTCCTTTGTTAAGCTTTCCTCTGGTGCTTCAGGTGCCAGGGGCTCCTGAGGACAGCCTTCAGCAGTTTCCAATATTTAGTACACAAAAACACCCCTCAGTTTGACTCCAACACTCTTACTCCAGCATAAGTCTCATCTAGGTATGTGGCTGATGAGGAACACCAAAGTTTCTGCATTCACTCTTTCCTTGTGGCATTGGAAGGAAGTAGTCTAAGCAAAGGTGCCCTACCCTGTACAGTCACTGGGTTCAAAGCAGAACAGGGGAGTTTGTCAGTTCCCAGCTTGATGTCACCCTGACAGCAGGGTGAGCTTACCAGTGCAACAGACTCTGCTTCCAGGCTGAAGTCTGCTTGTACCTAGATGCCATGCAAGACCAGCTTTTGTTTCTCTGCCTCTGGTGTACACACAGTCTGTATTAACATCACCCACTGAGACACTATTCTGATTTCCCAATTCCATTCTCATTTTCTCATGAATGACTTGCAGCATCACGTCTGTTTCCATAAGTCATTGAACCACACCACTGAAATAAAATGGTATTGAATGCAAAGAGAATCAAAGCAAACTGAGAGGTGACAGATACAGCTCCTGTACTGTAATATCTTACCAGATAAACACACATGTAAGCTCTGGTTTGGCATGGGAAGTGCTTGCATAAGCGAATGTGGTAAACTCCCTCATGCTCATTACCTCTTAGCATCTCAGAGTTTATTTGGCATAATTCTTACTCTAATTTGTATTCCTTCCCACCCTTATTTGTGGGTCAGGAAGAGAAAAAGAAACAGCTTGACTTCCCATATAGCACAAGATACAGAAGCTCATATACTTGTTGTTCAAACACATCACAATCTGTAAATTCAATGATAAGAGATTCAGTAGTAGAATTCAGCTGCAGTCAAAATACAGCACTTGACCTCTTCTTGAAGTCTCTAATATTATGAATGGATTATCAGCACTAGTTTATTTTTCACTCTCTCTGAAAAAAAAACACATGGGGATATGACTCCTCTACTTTCACAGCAAGTATTTAGAGGATGCACTAAACTCTAAGATGAACCTGTTCTGAGCATCTGTTCTATGTAGAAACTTTGAAAGAGAGTCACCACTCAAATCTCTGTCTATAGAAGAAAAGCCTTTAGTCATGGTCTTAAACGTTGTCTATTTAACAATTTTAATGGATTAGTTGGGATTTGGAATGTCACTCAGCACACAAGCCTACAGGGAACAGAAGCAGTGGCAGGATAGGGAGAAGAACAAGCACTAGGTATCACCCATTATGTTTGGACACACCCCATTACGAAAATTTTCCTTAGCTGTCTCAGTTCTAATTTAAATTTCCCAGAGACTCAAATACAGTTGATAGAACCAATAAGAATTTATAGGATGCCCTTCCCCCTCCTTTCCCAAAAAATAGGAATTCGATACAGAGAAAGGAAAGGTAGGCAGACCCAAATAAATAATCTTGCTTTGATTTGGAAGTTAAAAGAAGAAAAGTTTAACAATAAATAAAAAGTATTTGAGGTAGGGAATTTGCAAAGGTATAGGAAAGGGAAAACAAGATACAAAATACGTAAATACAACCAGATTTGATGGCAATGGCTTGTCTGCCTCGTGGGTGATGGCCACGTGGTAAAACAAAGAGCAGCAGGAGAATGGATGGTGATTGCTGGCAAGTGGGAGGGAAGGGGAGCGAGGAGGAGGGAGGGGGAGGGAGGGAGAAGGGGCAGGGAGGCAGCAGGAAGGGGAAAACAGGAAGTCCTCCTGCTTTTATGGATCTTAGATGGGAAGTGGGAGTGGGCTAACCACCACACCTGGTAGTGTTCAGACTCACCCCCAGGGAGGGGTCAGGACCACCTGGGGTCAGGGTCAAGATCATTGCCCCAAGAGGGTTAACCCTTTACATTAGGAAAAGCTCATGAAAGAAGTTGTGCCGGGGGAAGTATAGGCTGGATGTTAGGAGGAAGTTCTTCACAGAGAGAGTGATTTGCCATTGGAATGGGCTGCCCAGGGAGGTGGTGGAGTCACTGTCCCTGGAGGTGTTCAAGAAAAGACTGGATGAGGCACTTAGTGCCATGGTCTGGTTGACTGGATAGGGCTGGGTGCTAGAGTGGACTGGATGATCTTTGAGGTCTCTTCCAGCCTGGTTGATTCTATGACACTAACAGGGAAAGATCTCAGGCCCATCAAGTTTTTCTCCTGCTTTTGGACTTCTGCTGGTTTTCATGAACTCCCTCATTTTCTTGAGGACACTTTCCACAGCATACTCATGTTAGAGTGGTATAGTTAGATACCTGATAACAGACATTATTCACTGTCAGTAATTACTTAAAGCAATGGTAATATTCCAAAGTCAAAGATGAACATAGAGCCCTGGAGTTAATTCTGCTCCCTTCTATGCATACACCACAGCACAGCCTTTGTTTACAAGCAGAAAGTGATTCCTGAGATTCTCAGTTCCAAAGACAATCAGTGCCACAATCAGCTCTACCTATCAGGAGATTAAATTGCAGGAAAGAGTTTCTTACTGACTGCATTGCTGGGCTGTGCTGTACACAGCACACAGCCTTATGAGAATTTAGCTGCCAGACCCTAACAAGGCTCAATAAAGCATAAAGATTTGTCATGTTTCTGAAATATATATAGGTATATATATTTCAACAAACTATTCCTCTACCAAATACCAAATTCTGGCTTTTCAGAGGAGAGGCTGCAAAACTTTTTTTTTGTTCTTGAACACTGGCAGGATAACAATCTACTGATATCACAGCCTACATATCATAGCCAAAACTGCAATATGGTTAGCCATGGCAGGCAAAAATACCTGGAAAACTTCAGATCAAGCTGTTGAAAAGAGGAAATAACTATCATGTGCTGCAAGTCAGGATTTACAGGATGCAAAGCACCAAGCAGGTGTGACAATAGATGACAGTGTCACTTGTTTTCTGTATTTAATACTATGAACTATGTATATTTATGATTACACTGTGCAGAGCAAAGTTCTAGATTTCTCTTGCACAGCATTTTTTCTTACTACACAGAATAACTACAGCATCTTCAGTGAAGGACTACAAAGAGTTTATTTAAACATAGCTTAAAAGAAGAATTTTTTTTTCAGTTTTTACCCAAATCTGTACTGCCCAGTATAAACCAGAAGTGAACAGATCAATTTCATCAGCAAAGCACACAGAATAAAAAAAAGGTAGTGAAAACATTTAACTTTTGACTGATATTGGACTGAAAAGGTGCTTGTCTTAAGTTACAGCATTCACCTAATGGTGAAGCAACCTGCCTGGCATAAGCTTAACCTGAGGGAAGAATCACCTGATGTGAAGCTGGCTGTGCTTCTCCTCCTTTGAGACTCACATTTCCTGTTCTACTCAAAGCAGCACCTTAAAGTGTGTTCCTCTGTGCTGAAGTTGGAGGCAGCACTAGGCAACACTTTGGTGAGTACCTTTCAAAATACCAATCTAACAGACACATTGAAGAAGTATGGAAAAATTGCAAGTTGCACACACATTTTTGGCAAATAAAGCCCTGGAGAGCAATTCTGAGAGGTAATATGGAACGGCATGGGAGAAAGCCGATGCTATATTTGTAGCAGGTTTGCAGTGGGTACTGTGACACTACTGCCAGTAGTCAAAGAGATACCAGTAATGTTTGATTTCAGGTCAAAATAATGACATTTATCAAGATTTCCACAATACCCTGAGCCACACTTCTTTCTCCATTGGTCCTTTATATAAAATAATCACATGCTCCTCATCCTTTAAAATGCCATTGCTTTGATACTCTCTGTTTTGCTGGATGGTATTTCACAGGAGGATTTCTTTTATTCCCCCAGTGCCTGATGTATCTTGTCACGAGTTGGTTGTTTGGTCCTTTTTTCCCCCCAAAAAAGCAGCATTGATTTGAGAACACAGATGTCATCAGGATAAGTCCACTTTAAAGTATGCCTTTCTAAGTTAGTGTAAAGTATACCATACACTTCTATGGCACTGTAGCTCTATCGGTGTGCATCTCTCCAGAGGCATGCTGCATTTTAGGAACTCATTGGCAAGTCTGGCAGCAGACCATATCCACAGCACAAACACCTTTTGAAACAAATGAGATGTCTTACATTGGAGAAAATATGCTCATTACAAAAGGAATCTCAGATTCACAGAGATTCTTTGCTTCACAATTCACAGGGAAGTGCCTACAGCTACTCTTTCAATCAATTCAGTATTGCTTTTTAAGTAAGCTGATCAGCCTTTGTACATTTATGCTCTCCACTGCTTTGGGATCATTCCAGCCAGGTATCATCTCCCCTGTGATGAGAAGCCACAATAATTTTGCCAACTCACCAAAGCCACCCCTCTTCTCCTCCTGTTCTTTCCATTCTGTAATGAAAACAACTCCCAGACTTGGCTGCTCACACTGGAGTCCTGCCAGAGGACCGCCTGGAATGCAGGTATTTCCAAGGTAGTGTTCAGCAGACAAAAAGGAGGCATCTTTAACCTGCTTCTAATGACAAGTCAATGAAAGGAGCTCTAACAGCAGTATCAGAGGTCAAGAAGCTAAGAGGATCTCTACTAGCATTGTAGTTTTGTGATCAGTGCCACCACAGAGCAGCAGAAAGCTGCAGGGTTCAGCAATTCACACAGCTGTCAAGATAACAGCAAAAATCCACATCTATCAAGAAACCTGTTAGTGCCATTGTGTCTAAACAGAAGATTTCAAAAGGGCTTCCATCACTCTTTCCATAGTTGTAGGAACTGTTGTGAAAGAAGGTCAGCAGCCAGCTTGGAAAAACTGCTACAGGGAGCTGTGTCAGGTAGTGTTGTGTGCTCTATTTGCAACTACGTGGAGAAATGAGTTAAGTATTTTAGCCCGCTTCTCTTTGAATAGTCTGCCTGCTACCAGACCCTATGGATCAAAGAGACTTTGTCTCCTCACTGCTTGAGCCCGCTTCCTTCTCATTACTACACTCAAAACAAGTTCCAAAGACACAGCTTAAAAGTTAATTCTCCTGTTCTATCAAATCAACAGCCACCAGTGACCTTTAACATCTCCAGCCACTTTCATTTTCTAAGCTGATTTTTGTTCATGCTCCTGTCATCTGCCTCTTTAAGCTTCTCCCCCAACACTGGGCATGGTGCACATGTCTGCTCCATTATCCAGTGCAGAAAAGAGCTAGGAAACCTACTCTGATGCGCAGATTCATTTTCAACTAAATGTCAGCAAGATTCATTAAAAACTAACCCAGTAAGATCAAAAGTACCAGCCAGAACAGTTGAATTAAACTTCACCCCAAAAAGCAGTCACAGTTATATTTCTAGGCCACTGGCTTACACTGAAGTACCCCCAAAACAGCAGCCTTTCTTAAAACTTATTCTGCAAGCAGAACTAGCAACCTACCATCATCTTGAATCTCCTGTTCCATATACTGGGTATCAAAAGCTCTATAAAATGGAAGATTTCCCTTGCTTACTGAAAGGGGGCTTGGACTAAATGATCTTTGGAGGTCCCTTCCAGCCCAAACCATTGTATGATTCTATGACTCCTTTTTGTGATGACTTATACTGCTGTTAACACTGAAATTATGAGAATGCTCAGTGTAAGGGCCCAGCATGTGAATCTGCACAGTACTAGGTCCCAGCCTGGCTGGAATACAGTGCTGTATTCCCAACTGTACACCTCCAATCTCAGTAACACTCCTTTTTATACTTCCATGAAATATCAAACTGGTATCTCCAATTCCACACAATAAACTGCTAAGTGCTGTGGCTGAAGTGTTCTCTATGCTGTGCAATATTGATTTCATACATACAATACATAGATGACATGATCGTGCAAGAACATTACTGTTACTTATCACTCTACAATACCCACTGAGTGGAAACTGTTACTGCACTGGATAACCAGAGCCCATTAAAAAGACAGATGACAATTACTTAGAAAGCAAATTGCACCCATTTTTGCTCTGCTGCATATGGAACATTCATTGCCCATCATACAAGAATTGTACAAAACAAATGTTTGCTTGTCAAACTTGCAGTCCCTGCTTCTACAGAATACACCTTTTAAGTTGTGTTACCTCTCAGTAGGTTGCAAAACATTGAACCCAAAATTGCCTTTCACCTAAAAGAAGGGGCATTAATGAATGCCTGTCTTAGTTTCTGTCTTTTTCTTCTTACAGGTAAGTTTGCATTTTAAATTTGGGAATTTGCAGTAAGCGACAGACAGATGGAAAAGACTTCAGCCACACTCATCTAGAAAACAGATGTAGGTGAAATGTGGCTGATCTTGGACCAGACAGGGATTTAACAGGATCAGCTTCTGAGATGTAACCTGTCATGCTTTTACTTGCAGCCCCTGGTGATGTCTGAACTACTGTTGCAGTTGGGAAGGTAGTTGCACATGGGTTTAAATTTCATATGTAACACAGAAACAAGACATAAGCAATTAAAAATGATGTAACCAGAGAAGGAATGGTTTTATCAATAATAACAATAACAGTGAATAAAAACCCAGTCATTTCAGCATGAAAGACAAAAGAACACAATGCTGTATCATTTGATGTTAGACCTGTGTTTTTCCTTCTCTGGAGGACTAGGATGCTCTGTGCTATTTTAGTGCTCAGGCTATCATTTTCCAAAAGCACTTGAACGAACGTTGAAGGACAAAGGTATCATTCTGAAGGATGTAGCTGTTTGCAGAGAGGTAGCCCTGAGATCTTCATTCTGTTGATTCAGTGCCTCTCCAGATCAGATGAATGATAGGAAGTGCATCTGTCAGCAGCTTTGCAAGGCCATCTTATTGCATGCTCCTACGAAAATGTGAGGTCAACAGGGTCTCAGTGGAACCGATCAACGGCCTATATCCTCATCACCAGAGGTGGAAATACAACAGGATACACAATGTAATAGGCTACAAAGTCTCTCATACCCACCCAAAACATACTCAGTCAAGTCTGCCTTAACTTCATAAATTTTGCCTTTGAAAGAAAATTGGAAATGGACATCCATCTGCTTTGTTTAGATGACTCAAATAGTGGTTTTAAACACATTTGCTCAGATGAGTTATCAACTGGCTTCTTTGGGGAAAAAGAGTTATGCAGAGCATTAAGACTGATTAGAAGATTCCTCCTTTCATTTTGGAATTCAGAGAAGTCCTGCAATGTTAAGAAAAATTAGTCTGAAAGATCAAAGGAGAAGGGAAGGCAATTAGCAGATTGGCACTTATCCCTCTTCAAAAGAAACAGTTTTGCAGCTCTAGTTGATAAGAGCAGACTACTGCCATGTTTTAAGGGAGTCTTACACCAGTGTAAATTACAGGGACATCAGTTTAAAGCTCATGAAAGATGTTTGTTTATTTTTAAATCCCTTTAGGCAAGAAATATTTGCCCATTAGGGTGAGGGAAGAAATTCAATATTCTAATTAACAGAGATAAAAAGAAAATCAAACAAAAAAACATAACAGAAAGGACAGTTCAGACTGCATAAAGGAAAAGTTTGGAAAGTTGATACTAAAAGAAGGGACACCTTAGATAGTAACTTTCAGTGAAGTGCAAGAAAACAATGAACCCTACGACCAGAAGAATCCTCCTTGCATAACAGATAAATAAGTTTCATATTGAAAGGTCTACTTCCAGATGAAGATACAAATGGCTAGGAGACAGACAAGAAAAGCTTACATGATTATACAAATTCTATCAAGAGGTCATCCAGTCACCATTTAAAAGGAGGTGAGGCTGCAAAGTCATGCACTGACTAAACATCAATGTTACAGAATGATAAACCAGGCACAGCCAGAAACAGTTAATGAAAAATCTCGTTTGAGACATTAAGCACCAAACTGCAGACAATGGGATAGTGCTTACTGGGTGTAAAGCAAACCAAGGCACTATTTGGTAATCCATGAAAGAAGTTCTTTGTGGATGTATGAAAGAGGATGCCATCAGGAATAGGATACTGGAGGTATTGCTCATGTTTTTGGTGAGATTTCACCTCAGCACTGTCCTAGGAATAACAACACAGACAGCAGGTAGTCTTATGTGAGTTTTCATTTATTCTCAAAGGATTTAAACATGTCTTGAGTGAAGCTAAAATACAGCTGATTCAGTAAGACAAACCACGCAAACTGGAGCAGAAATGCCACTACCTGTTACTAGCTGCATGTCTTACCTCAAAGTATATTCAAATATATTAAGTCACTGATTCTCCATAAAGGGATTTGTGGATAGAATGCATCAAAGAATGATAAGGAAATGGGTGAAATTGCTGCAGTCCTACTATGCAAGCCTAGGAAAGGCAACATGGGAGAAAGATGAGATTCGCAATCTCAGGCACCAAAAAACATCACGTATTACAGAAGATGGTTCTTCAGTTATGCAAGAACTAGACTTTGAAACAGGAAAAGAAATAGATAATACTAGGAATAGAAATTGATGATACTAGGTGGGTAACCAGTAATTATTTGGTATGTTTGAGTACTGGAAGTATTTGCAACACAGAGCTCTAATTAATGGATATCATCTAACAACTTTCAGAGTACTGAGTACATCTACACCTAAGACCTAGAAAAAGTGACCACCAGGGTTATGGGAGATGTGTTGCAATTTGTTTCATCCAGGGCTTCTCAAACCAGCCAAACAACCTCCACCCAAACCAAAACAATCAAAACCTCAAAACACACAAAGGTCTCACTAAAACTCACCCAGTAAAAACTCATCAAGACCCAATCAACCCAAACCATCAGTCCCATAGCAAAAAACCAAAACATCAAACAGAGAACCCACAAAATCCCCACAGCCAGCCAAACAAATGAAATCCACATGGTTTAAAAGTTGTGTTATTCATCAAGTTGTCATTCAGGGCATGCTATGTCCTTCTTTATTTGTATTGATTTTTAATGTACCATGCGAAAATGCAGCTTTTCAATCAGATCTCCAAGTTGTAGGGAGCTGCCACACGTGCTGCAACTTAACAAAAAGCAGTATTGCACCCAGCAGGATCACAGATTTAACTTTCTGTCATCAGCTATCTGTGTATTGCAAAGAACAGCATCAATAACAAACTGTTTTGGCTCTTACATGACAGACTGTTTGACAGGAAAGTTATCAGTACAAAATGTGTGGACATGTAATTTGATGTCCTCATCTCAGGAGTGGCCACCAAAGTTTGCAGCAACAGAATTATGTCCAAGGGTGGGAAATGGTCCACTCATTGCCATCTGATATTGACTCATTCTACTGAAGTTTACTCCACCCAGTTCCATTAAAAAAAAAACAACCAAACAACCAAATAGTAATACAAAAAGTCTGATATACTAGTGGCCTTTAAAAAAAAATGACCTAATTTAAAATGAGAGAAACAGGCTCATCTAAAGGGGAACAATATAACTTGTCACCAAACAACATCACCTAGCATGTTTTCAGCAGTGATTCTCCACTTTGGCATCCACAGTAATCATGGGAAACATAAAACAAAGGCTGCTTCAACCTGGCACTATGAAGTTCCCACATGAGCACACATCTCATGGCACTGAAAGCAAACAGGCGACATTCTGAGGAGTTTGGTCATTAAGTACAGGATCTGTATGACAACAAATACAAATGACTTCTTCCCCAAATAATAACAACCTTAGCCACAACAGTTCTGATCACCTTCATGAACAACAGCAGTGTTGTATTGTCTTGAAGTATTAGTAATGGCATAGCTGAAACGGCACCTAGAATTTCCAGTTTAGGGAGGAGATCTAAAAGATCACCATCTCTTCAGCTCACTGGGATGCCCAATGGTTTTCACTATTACTTGGGCAGTTTTGCTAGGGATGCATGAGGGGATGATTAATGTGATGTTGGTTTTGACTTTTTTTGAAAGGGATAGGAAGTAAATGGTTTCTCTGTTCTACACACGCTGCAGGGACAATCACAAAATTACTGCCAAGAAGCCACTGCTTCACTCCACCTCAAAGCCCTGATCTGATAGACCACTCTAGGTGCCTGCTCTGCATCCCTACCTCAATCCACATCACCACAGGTGACAATATCAAAGCTGTGACATTATGGCTGACTTGTAAGTTTCTTGAAGGTTTGCAACTATTTCACTCAGCTGCAACTAAAGTAAACTTCCGCCACTACCCCTGTAAGGACAAGGCAAGCAGTCCTAATCTGGGTGCTGGAGGGTATCCGAAATGACTGTTCAGCTTGTAAAAGTCTCATGCTCTGGCATTTGACACCAAACAACTCCAGACACAGAACCTCCAAAGACAAAATATTTTCAGCTCTTGGGCTTGCAATCACTGCTTTTAAGAAAAAATAATATCAGATGGGATTTGTTTTCTTTCCTTGTACTATTTGAAGATGCTAAACCTTCTCCTGGGAAGCTGAATGCTCTTCAGAACAAGCTCTAAACTCAAGCATTCAAAACTGTCAGGCTGAGAATTCTAAAGAACAACTAGCAGGTGCTTCAAGAGAGACAGCTAAAAGCATGGAGGTTGTTGTCCCAGTAAGCACTGAGCAAGTCAAGGTTTTGTACCTAGAGGAAGTCTATTTGACATACTAAATCCATCAGTAAATATATTTATGGAAAATTGGTCAATATGCAGCTGTTTATGGAGTTTCAATTCAGATGTTCTAGGCATGAGTGAATTCAGAACAGCATTGGGTTTGGAGGCCCACACTAAGAGAATTGCCTAGATATGAAAGCTCAAACAGGCAATGAAAAATTTAGTATCCCACTTACATTGTAGGGCCTGCACACCTACAGGATCCATATAATTTGCATCTGTTGCTGATAGTGGTCTTTTCAGTTTAGGTATCTAGTTTAAGGATCAGTAGACAATTAACTATTGATAACCAGCTCAAATAGCTCACTTGATATCTCTGTCTCTGAGACACACTCCCACACTGTCAGTGTCTCAGTTCACTCTCTCAGCTACACTGAACAATAACTCTAAATCAAACCAGGGGCAGCTGCATTAATAATGTCAGTGAGAGAAAGGCTTCAATGCTGCCTTAAAAAAATGAATTAAAGAAAAATTAATTAGCATTAATTGGTTACATTTCCTTTAACATTGAATTTTTTATAAGGTGCTCTTAGAAACAAATTATTAGAAGTAGATAAGTGTTTCATAATGCTTATGAATTGCTGCTTAAGTGGATTTTAATAATTGAGAATGGAAAATTTTATCACTGTGCACTAGAACCTTGTCAGGATGAAATGCAGCTGAAATTTCCTTTAGTTAGGTACTTTATTTTCATTTTAGTAGGATTAGAGGGAGTTCTGGCCCTTTGGTTTAATCTAATTAAATTATTTAAACTCTCTAATAGGCTTTTTAATTTTTCAAGGACAATATACAAGATAAGAACTACCTTGGTAATAAAAAGACAGGCTGGTTGGCACATAAATTAGATTGGGCACAAATCAAAAGGCAGTATGTGGATCCATCGGTCACAGTCCAAGAAGGAACAGGCTGCACCAGGTGCCAAGTGGCTTGGACATGACTACTACAGATACTTCTGCCTTCCTGCTCGATGAAATTGGTGTTCCTTGGTCATTAAAATGGCACAGATAGCATCTGCATAACCACAGATTCACATTTCCACAGATAAAGTTTAAAAAACAGGTCTCCCAACTGAAAATGAGGACCAGGAATTCTTCCCTGCTGTATAATTTCCCCCTCTTCACTCATTCTCATTTTAACTGCTGTCAATACACACGTTTCCATTCTTTGTGGCTTTTACATCTTTCTGAGGTTTTACCAGTTCCTGCACCAGAATCCTTCCCTGAAGACTTAAATTACAGGCTTTTTTTGTCACTGGATCCAGCCCTACCATATGTGAAAAGAAGAATTACACCTGAACTTTGTGGTAGAACCAGAAGTCAGCCATGACACAGATATCAGAGATAAAATGCAAGTGATATTTGTGTCAGTGATCATGAAGATCAAAAAAATGCAATTGAAAAACACCACCTCATCTGATTTAAAACTTCTAAACATCTTGAACATTTCTCCTATGAAGAAAGATGGAGAGAAATAAGGCTGTTCAGTCTGGAGAAGAGAAAGCTGAGAGGGGATCTTAACATCTGTAAGTACCTGAGGCTTGGGTGTCAGGATGAAAGTGATGGTCTTTTTTTTTTGCTGGTGCCCAGTAATAAGACAAGGAACAATGGGAACAAGCCAGAACACAGGAGGTTTCACCTCAACGTGAAGAGAAACTTCTTTACTGTGAGGTTGCTGGAGCCCTGGAGCAAGCTGTCCAGAGAGGTTGTGAAGTATCCTTCCCTGGAGACTTTCAAAACCTACCTGCATGCATTCCTGTGCAGCTTGCCCTAGGTGATCCTGCTTTGACAGGGATTTGGACTCAATGATCTCCGGAGGTCCTTTCCAACCACTACCATTCTGTGATTCTGTGAGCACACACCTACTTGGCATTTCCTATTTACTTTCCCTTTTGCAAGCTACATATATTTCCCTCTGAATATTTCAATTCCTTAAGGCAAGAACCCTCCTTTTGAAAAAGGCATGGAGAAAAAAGCAGTGCTTGGATTGGGCAGGCCTTGCTGCCCTTCCTTCATGAATAAACAACGAGTTTTTCCAGAACTGGGAAAGTCATTCTACACAATGAATGTGTTGCTTTGTTGTCAGACAAAAAAAAAAAACAACAAAAAAAACCCAAACCACCACCCAGTGCAGTATCAAAGCACTTTGTTCTATGCTACTTTCACTTAGCACACTTCTTAAATCTTGAACTTTTGGAGGGAGGAATTAATTCTCCCAGGCAAAGGGCTCAGCACACTCCTTGCATCAAGGTCTCAATAATGACACTGAAATAGACTGCATGGAGCACATTTGCCTTTGGGAAGCTCTCAACACTGGGTTGGATTTATCAAAATGGGAATACTTTAATTTGTTTTTCTCTTCTTAGCTTTGGAGCTTTAAAAGAAAACTCAAATCCTTTCTGCTTTCTTTGCCCTCTAATTGAATAAAAGTGAGGAGACATTAAACTACAGTAATTCCCATCAGTCAGATGGTTTACAAATGCATCACTCTATTCTAGAGGCTAATCTTTCATTAGTGTTCCTTTTGTGTGTCAAAATATCTCTTCAGACAATACTAGATTTCTACTTCTCTCTCTGAATGCCTATAGAATTGTCAAATGTAGGACCACAAACATCAAATGACATATGCAGAAACTGAATTATATATTTACAGTTTAGGACACTGTGAGAAATCCAAAACAGAATAGAAAGAAACTGCAGTGGTTCTGAGGCTGCTTTTGTCATTAATGAGGTTTATATCTCCTAATGTGGATGAAACTGATACATCTTTCTTTTTTGTTTCTTTTTTCACCCAGTCCCTCCCAAAAGGGACACACCATTGCAAACAAAACTTTTGCTGCAAGTATTTCCTGTGATAGACAGAGGTACCAGCTTCTCTAAAATAACAAATAGCTGAGGAGGAGGAGCAAGTGCAAGAAGAGCAAGTGCTTTTTGCAAAGTGATGAAGAAAGCAGTGCCCAACTCTTCACCTTCCAAGTTGTGTGGCAATATGCCAGATGTCATTTATGGAGAAATACACACATTCAAAAGAGCATTTATTCAGAGAGGAAACAAGGCCTACCTTATATATAGCCAACAGGATATATAAGGATATCAACACAGGAAGGATGTGGACCTGATGGAGCAGGTCCAGAGGAGGGCCACAAAAATAATCAGGGGGATGCAATACCTTTGCTATGAGGACAGGCTGAGGGAGCTGGAATTGTTCAACCTGGAGAAGAGAAGGCTCCAAGGAGACCTGCAGCCTGCCAGTATCTGAAGGGGACCTACAAGAAGGCTGCAGAGGGACTGTTTGCAAAACTCTGCAGTGATAGGATCAGGGGCAATGGTTTGAAATGAGAGAAGAGCAGATTTAGATTGGAAGTCAGGAACAAGTTCTGCACCATGAGGGTAGTGGAACACTGGAACCTGTTGCCCAAGGAGGTAGTTGAGGCCCCATTCCTGGAGATATTCAAGGTCAGCCTTGGGGAGGCTCTGAGCAACCTGACTTAGTGAAGGATATCCCTGCTGACTGCGAGGGGGTTTGGACTAGTTGACCCTTCAAACCCAAACCATTCTACGATTCCAAGACAGTCTGATACCAGTACCCATTTCTACAGTCTTCCCCTCTGCTTCCACATCTGACACGTTTTGGAGAAAGAGAGAGAAATGTCTTTTCCTTACTTTTTAGGGGAGGAGTAGTTGAGGGGTGGCAGGGAGGAAGGAGGATGAAGAGATAGACCATACTGTTCTGCCTTAACTTCATGTTGCTGTTCTGCCTCCCTACAATATCTAAGAAGCAGAAACCAAAATCCTTGTCTGTACTTACTGCTTGAATTACAAGTGTCAGTCAAATGATTCAGAGCCACAATTTTGATATCATTACATCACATAAATCTTTCAATATCTGACCAAACATTAGAGCAAAACAAATAATCATGTCCTAATTATTAAAAAAGCAAATAAAAAAAACCCAAAACACTCAAACCAGAACAAAACCAACCAAACAAAACCTACATATCTATTTAGAGTGGCAGAAGAGTCACTGTAAGGTTGTTCCATTGTTCGTTGAGCTATGCCTCAAAAAAAGCAGCATACTTTTATCTCTGGTTGCTTGTTTTGAAAGATGTGGTGCCAAGATTATCCTTTAGCTTACCTGAAGCATAAACTACCCATCTTAGTTACCACCCTAGGTTTTTTTAGAACCTATGTCTCATTTTCTACACTATGGATTGTAACCTATGTGGATATAACAGGTAAGTGCTGGAGTATAGATATAGGACCTCATCTGTATGACAGACATTTCCCTAACCACAGAGAAAAAGCAGTAAAAATGACAAGATATTATTTTAATTCACCTATCTAACTCTGTTCCCAGCAACCTCAGTTCCAGTTGAGTTAGGCTGGAACAGATTTGACTTAAGAAATGAAGCTAGTGCTCAGTAACAGTAATGCATGTTTTCTGTGGAGTGCTGACAGCACTGAAACTGAAATGAAGACATAAATCAGACCTTTCCTTTCCTAAGATTAAATAGCTTTGCAAAATTTGCTGTCATTTGTATTTTCAGACACTTTCCAGAACCAAAATAATAATAATGTTTTGTTAAGATACAAAATTACAGAGGTGAAGAAACATCTCTGACTATTTTAAGGTTCATTTTTTACTTAATAAAAATTAATATTGCCTATTTAATTACAGGGGAAATAACTTCCATTTAATTGCTACCTTGTGCCTCCACACATCTTTAATATTAGGTAATTGTGATTAATGCATGTATCATCTGTATCAGTGGGTATCACTGATATAGTTGTGTTTCATCATTTCTGCAATTTTGACCTATCCCAAGTACCTGACACAGGACTGTGGCAAAATTCATAATTAAACCCAGAAAATCCTAACTCAGAAAGGCACCTCAGAGGCTGAGTGGAGTAGCCTAAGAGGTGCTTGGGCACACAGGATGGTTTGGGTTGGAAAGGACCTTAATCTGTTTTCAAGGCAGAAACACCTTCCACTAAACCAGGATGCTATAAGTCTCATCCAGCTTGACACTTCCAGTGATGGGCATCTACAATTTCTCTGGACTACCTGACTCACTATCTCCATTGTAAAGAAGTTTCTTCCTTATATCTAAGCTAAATACACCCTCTTTCAGTTTCAAACCATTGCTCTTTGTCCTGTCACTATACACCCTGGCTAAAAAAAAACCACAAAAGCAACAAAACAAAACAAAAAAACAACCAAACCTAAAAACTTTTTCCATTTTTCCTTTCCTTCCTTCTGAATTCCTTCTTTTGTTCAGCATTTTAAAATGTGCATTAAGCTCTCCGAATCCTCTGAGTATAAACAAGATAGAAAAGCCTGCCCACACATCATCATAACTAAAAAAAATGCTGCAGTGAGACCTTGAGAGGACTGACCTACAGTCTGCTGCAATGCTGTGAGCAATCATGCTACTCAGGGTGCTTAGATTAGGCTTTTCCTGCTGTGACAGCAGTTCTAGGGCGCATGCATGACTGAACTTTCAGAATGAATGTTTTTGCTTTTTAAATGGGGACTGTTTGGAAACAAGTAGGACTTAAGAACTCTGTGGGCATATTTTTTTCCCTATCTTACCCATTACCAGTTGTACTTGGAACAAGAGCACAGTTGTATCTATAATTTTCTCTTACCTTGACTAATATTGTTTTTTATAAGAACTATGCAATGTTAATTTAAGATCCAGAAAGTTTCTTTAAGGTGAATAGCTCAGAAGCTGGCCTTCTCATAAGAGGAAAAATAAGGCATCCTTTAAGTTCCATCTAGGACCAGATAGCAGTTTCTTAACTGTGGTATTTAATATAGTCCACCTATGTGGACTAATCAGTAAAAAAATAACTAATCAGTAATAAAATACAATCGCACAGTCAGGGCCCAAACTTACCCCAGAGGAATCAATTTGTGAAACATCAACATTTATACAGGCTGATTTTGTAGAGCCATAATGTAATATATTGCAGATGCATCCCAAAGCTAGAACAAACCACTGAAAGAATAAAATTCTGAGCAGAATAGGACAAAACAGGAACTGAAGCCCAATTCAATTAAGTGTTTGGATACCAGTGGATAGCATAGCTATGATTCAATCAGGCATCCTAAAGCTGGTTTGGGAACTCCTGTTCAACTCCCAGATTTCACCTTTGAAAAGTACACACCTTTTCTAGGTCTTGTGCCATCTGAATGACCTCAATATCCTAGGCAAACTCAAACTGTAATACATACATCCTTTTAAGAAGTCAGTCGTTCATATCTCTCCATTTTAACTTCTTTGTGAATCTGGCTCTTAATATTTGCCTCTTTACTCCTCCCTCTCCCTGTAACAATCCTTTTTAGTCTGTGTAGCAGCATGATCAAGTTGTGAGAATGGCTTGTGCTTCTCTCACTTCTGCAACAGCATTTTCCTTCACGCAACAAAAATCATACAAACACTCACTGTTTTTTGCAGGGGGTCAAAAATCTGAACAGCAACCTTATCCATCCAAAATCTACTAAGTAAGCCTTCCGTAACTATAGAACTTGCTATAAATTTGTTAAACCTTTTCACACCCCATTTTTCCTCCTCAAAGAGAACTTGCAGCATTCAAATCTGAAATCTGCTGCTTGATTTGGCACGAGGATGACACGACTAGTACAGCATTACATGAGTTACTTTCATGCTAAAATCCTTAAACAGAGGCAGAAAAGCTGCAGTTGTGCTCACAGTTGTGCTCCTGATGCTACAATTGATTAGATCCCGGTGAGCATCACAGATACTTGCCCAAATTGCGGCTAACATCTACCTACCCTTTCAATAGCAGCAGTAAGTTCTGTAACTGAGACTGAATAAACTCTGTCACTGTGATGGGAATTCTGATTGAAGACTGACAGGTTCACCAAAACTGAACGTGTTAGATAGCTGTGACTGGAGAAAGTAAGGGACAGTTTTACACAATCATTGTTTGAATGATAAATAGCCAGATTTTGGATGAACACACGAAAAAGGGAATACTCATCAATAAAAAGGGTCATGTCTGGAACCAGATCAGAGATGTAGAACTGCTGTATATGAAAACACCAAAGTACAACTAAAACTAACTGAAGTTAATCTCTGCTAATGACTGTCAAGTGTACAATAAATACTCATTAAAACATGATCTTGTAGCTTACAGTGTCATTGCTATTCACTATTTCCTGTTCATTAATGAGTGGAAATGCAAACATTTCAAACTTACCCAGCACAGCAAAAAAGCAACAGACACTTAGTGAAGTTGAAACAGTTCTAGCTTTGCAAGGATTAAATAAGATTAAGCAAGATTAGAGTGGTGATTCTGCCACTTTTGTTCTCCTCTCATTAGACCTCACCTGTAATACTGAATCCACTTCTGGAGTCCTCAATGGAGAATGGACATGGACCTGATGGAGGAGGTCCACAAAAATGATCATAGGGCTGGAGGACTTCTGCTGTGAAGACAGATTGAGGAAGCTGGAGTTGCTCATCCTGGAGAACAGAAGGCTCCAGGGAGATGTAATAGCAGCCTTCCAGTACCTGAAGGGGGCTACAAGAAGGGCAAAGGGACTGTTTGCAAAGGCCTGCAGGGATAAGATGAGGGACAATGGCTTGAAATGAGAGGGGGTTTAGATTGAATGTTAGGAACAAGTTCTTCACCACGAGGGTGGTGAAACACTGGAACAGGTTATCCAGGGAGGTAGTTGAGGCCCTATCCCTAGAGATATTCAAGGTCAGGCTGAACAAAGCACTGAGCAACTTGATCCAGGGAAGGATGCCCCTGCTGACTGCAGGAGGGTTGACCTTTGGAGGTCCCTTCCAAGCCTAACCATTCTATGATTATATGATTTCATTTCTTCTTCTCCTCTCATCTCTCCAAAAGAAAATAAAGAATCAAAAAAAGTTTACAGATTACATCTATGCAGTGCAGCAGAGAGACAAATGCCTTGGTGCAGCTCAGCTGCCTGAGGAATAGGAGACTAAGAAATTGTGTATACAACAGAAACAGAACTTTCTGTTTGCATGGAAACAAGACACAGAGTTAAAAGTAATTCAGAGAACCAAAAGTTTAAATACAGTTCATTCTCCTAGGTGTGACTGTCCTATTCACCATTACTTTTCTTTTTCTTTTGATCTTTTTAGGACATGGCAGAATAATAATTAAAAAATCCTCAGCAATTACAGGTGTAACAGCAAAACAGTACAAGAGCATGTTAAGATTTTCAGACAAACTACATTGAAAGGCAGTGTATACAGATATATCTTTCTACATGAATAGTCCCAAAAAAGACCACTTCGGCTGTGCTTCTATGTATATAAATCTATCAGACTGGATCCTTATCTTCTGTGAAATCTTTGTGTCTGCACAACCTCACAGCTCTTAGGGCTTGTTCCTGCTATGACACACCCAGTTACCAGGTGTTAGACAAAGGACTGTAGATGAGTGACAGCTCCTGGCCAAACCCAGAGTCTGTAATCCTGTGAGAAATTTTCATGCATATATACGATTACTTGAGGAAGTTACCATTACACAGGACAGGATTTGCAAGGTAACCGGGTCAGGGTATCAATAAATTATTTTGTAGAGAGGAATGCAAAAGGTGCAGGAGCATGGCAATGCTCCAAGTCATTAACTTCAGGGGAATAACATTTTAAACCTGTGTGAGTGGAAGTAACATCAACATTTTATTACTGATATCTACTTTTAATCTTTAAAGCAGCTCTCCAAATAGTGCTCTCTCAAACTCCCAGAACTAGATGCAGACAAGGAAAGCCATGCAGCACAGAGCCAAAATAACATATTTAGATTGAAATGGGAGAGATAAGAGAAGATTCCCTGGGGACTTATTCAGCTGTGTAGTGGCAACACCCATGAAAACAGAGGTTATGAATAGTCAGATTCAGTCTACACCTTTGAAACTATATCTTTACTTATTTCCAACAGCAAAAATCCGGAGTAAGGCAGGGTAACTCAGCTATCCACAGGTTTGTTTTTAAAAAACCTAAGTCTAAAAATGCTATAACATCTACAGATAGAGCATTTGAAGTCTTGGACTTAAACAGAGATGGTGTTTCTTTACCACCTCTTCCCTCCTCTGCTTACCTACCTATTTTCGGTGCTAAGCATTTATCCTAGTCATAGCTTAGACCAGAGATATCAGGCCTTACTCCAGACTTCTCAGTAACAGCCACTGAGGAACACATCCACGAGATGACATTGATGTCCTTTCTGCTTGCTCCACCAGCCAGCACAGCAAAAGAGGAAATCACAGGCTCCATCCACCACAGCATATGCAGAGGCTTAGGAGGAGGCGGGACTGTTCCAATGGCAGTTCTGAACACGCAGAGAATGTGCTCAGCCTTGCAAAGGCAGAGTCCAACACACTGGATATTGCACAGCAATAGCAAAGAAATTTGCTTTTTTGTAGAAAGAAGGAGCTTTGTCAATACTGAAATTATCATATGTCACAAGAAAATGGTAAACTGAATATCCTTAGACAGTCAAATTGCTTGAGCTGATTAGAAAAGTTAGAGCTATCCTAAGTCACATTTTAAGGATTTTAAAACAAGATCTTTCAAAAGATTTGAAGGACTCCTGCCCAAATTTAGATCTATTCCCAAACTGGTACTTTTACTTCAAACTGCTTGTTATTCTTTCAAGAGATGTGCAAGCAAGTTCTCAATCTTTGCCCTAAGCATATATAATACCTTAATTACAGAGGGATCTGGGCATAAAGATGTCACAGGAGAATCTAATTTGTTGGGAGGAATAGGAGAAGGTATTTTATTTTGTGGTTTGTCTTAAATTCGACTGACATGAAAATTATTTCACAATTGTATCAGTCACTTTGTTTTGCAATAGTCTGTACTGCACATAAATTTCTTTAGTGCATCTGGAGTATATGAAACCAGAATTCTGATTTTATAAAACCTTGTGCTGGTTGCAACAGTCCTGTTCAAGAGAGTGATGGAAGAGAGGTTTAAGAGGCAGCTAGAGATGGAATGCACTGTTCTCTGGTGCTGCATTGGCATAGACTTCTGGAAGCAGAATATCAAGAACTAGCTTCACTCAGTGCCTTTGAGAAGGGAAAGAGGAGCACAGTAGTAGGAGCCCATTGAGTTCTTTTTTTTCCTTATACTAGAGCACAGAGGATCATTTGGACTTGCTCACCCATGGAGCTCCAAGTCTAGGTATAGACAAATAAATGAGACAGAGCATTAATGTGCTGAAATCCTTAACTGCTTCTCTGTGACAGAGTAAACTGTAAAGCAGCTAATGCAAGGCCAATATCAAAGAGCTTTAAAAAAATAAATCACACTGCATAGGCCTAAAGAAATTAAATTTAACACCTCTGTCCCTGACCCTTTGCTGCTAAAATCACCTCTCTGTGTCTAGACAAAATGTATTTGTGTGGGCTGAATGCCACTGGAGTAAAACCAGGTAGGCAGCTACTAAGCACCCTGCAAGAAGGAGAATTTGTTGTAATAAGAACAAAGTTTTACTGTCATAGAATCTCTTCATAAGCAAAATTCCCCACAGTGTATCTAACATTGCTACCAGTCAGTGGTTTATGTTGTTCCACTCCCACTCACTATGTCCCTGGTGAGCTCTGAGAAACAAGAATTTGTAACAAAGTATTTAATGTCACTGTTCTGATTGCTTAGCCTCTCACTTTTTAGGTGTACCTTTCAAACTGAATACATTTTGAGAAAGCTGATAAATATCATGTCTGCGTTCACATTCATTTGGAAGTCTTTACACCTGCTTCATGGAATAATTTTATTAGGCCAGCCAAGAGAGATTTTAAGGTTAAAAAAACCTAAGACTTGCTATATGCCCTATAGATAGACGCTGCTAGATACTGCTGTACATGCTCTTCCCTTGAAGAAGCACAAGCACCACCACTTTGGCAGCTGTGCGAGTACCAAGTGCTTCCTTGGACGAATGTGCAAAAACAGCTCTTGGAACATCCCATATTTGCTGCATGAAGCATACAAGTCTCCTACATAACTAGCAACCTAAGGATGAACTCATGAAAACAGGCACACGAGGCAGCAATACCACAACAATCTTTATACAAGCAACTACACTAATGAAAATCAAACAATAGTCTCTGCATCTACAAACAGCCTGGCTAAAGAGTGCTTTCTGGGGTTTTCTCAGTTATTACAATACTACCTTACTTTCTGTGCATATGAAATGTCACCCTTCCCTCTACTGATTAATATATTTAACATCAAATTTTGCATACTTAGTACAATTGAAATCACCAAAAAACCAGATGTTGGCAAAAACAATGCAGGAAACCCACTGCAATTCTCTTTGTGAGCCTTTTATGGACACAACAGTTGTCCAGCCAAAGCTGCAAAAGCTGCATCGGAAAAGTAAGAATTCTGGCTAAACTCTGTCTTTAAAGGAAAAGCTAAGGCCATCCTAGGAGTGCACACTTGTGACTTGCATTAATAACTAGTATGTTACCCATTTCGTTGCTGTCAAAGTGCTGTCACAGTTCAGAACAGCAAGTACATCAACAACACAATGCCAAAGGATTAAATACTTATACTGTGATTTTTTGATAAGAATTTAATGATAGAAAAAAGTAGAGAATCTACAAACTGAATATATTTATGTGCACAGAGTTGTATTCTCTATTTATAATCTTTTACTAAGCAGCCATAAATACCACCTGCTTATTTTATGCAGCCATAGCTAAAGTGAATTCCAGAGTTCTCAGCATCTTGCTTGGGAGGAGCAGCTCTGTGTGAACAGAAAGCAGAGTTTTAATAGCCCATATGACTGGTTAATGGGTGACATTACAACTAGTCTGCTGTTTGTAAAACCTTGAAAAGTGTCACTTCCTGGTCTAATATGGAGTACACAGTTTAATGATATAGTCAGATCAGGGAAAAGAAAGAGATTCAACAAAAGGCTTAAGTTAACCTGAAAAAAAAATCCTACTAAATTAGAAAAATACAAAAGTATATAATATTATAAGGCTGTACATTTCAGTTGCATGTTGTATTATTACATTCTTATGCTGGTTCTTTAGAGGCTTAGACAGTGCTTACAGTTTGTTTTACCACGAAGAACAGTTACAACTCTCCCTCTAAGACAGAGAAATCTTACAGAGCTCGGTGGACAAAAGCAAGCAAGAACTTGTATTGTCCTGACATCAATTCTTCTCATCAAAAGAACAGTTTCATTTGCTCATGTGATAAGCCATCATATTTTTTTTTCTGAGTACATAACGTAACTTTGGAAAAAAAAAACCACACAAAACTGCAATGACAAATTGCAAAAATCTTTCACCAGGGCATAAAGTGCTACCCAGAGCTGGTGTACCCTCTGGGCCAGGCCTGTCCTGAGGTACATGCAGATGTGGCTAGAGCATGTTCCTATGGTCAGACTGCTTCAAATGATCCCAGGTGTACCTGCTGTTACAGCATCTGCTCTGAAGCTCAAGATGCTGCCCTTTAAAGATTAAGAGGCCAGCTGAGTGGCTTCAGAAAGGTGAAATAATTTCACTAGCAGTTCCTAGGCCCAGTGCTATTTTAACTCTGTGTAAAGTCACACTTCTCTGCCCTAATACATCAATTTAGTACAGTTCTGTCAGAGAATCAGATCTTAAAGCACTAAAGTACAACTAATTTGGATAGCAATGTCACAGTTCACCAATCATTAACAGAAGCATAGAATGGCTGAGGTTGAAAGGGACCTGTGGAAGTTATGACCTGATGTCTTTTGAGGGTGTGGTACTGTCTCAGGTTCCCTCACAGATCTAATGCTTTGACATGGTAGTCTTTACAACTTCTTTGGCCAGTCTGTGCCAGTGCTTGGTCACCCTCACATCAAAAAAGTATATTCTGTTCTTCAGAAGGACCCTCCTTTGTTTCAGTTTGTGCCTGTTGCTACTAGTCCCTATACACTGCACAACTGAAAAGAGCCTGGTTCAACAAAGAAAGCCTGAGACATAACATTATAATAATAAAAGAACTTCTAAACTCTTAACTTTTCAGTTTTGTCCTTGTATTTTGAACAAATAAAGTAGTCAGAATATGTATTTTGAACATATAGTAGTCAGAATATGAAGTAATTGCACACGTAGAACTGACTTCTAATGTTGAAAGCAGACACCGAAGGGACAATTCAATAATGTTCACATAGCCTTTGATTGTCTAGGGATCTTTTCTTGATGTCACACCCTGACAAGAATCATTATTCAATACACCAATGATGGTATGATCGCTACTTTTGAACAGAACCCTCTGCATTTTTCTACTCAATGACTTCCCTGAATGACACTGTAAATTTGATGGCACTCCTTCCCAACCCTGCTGAGGAGAACATTTAAAATTAGTAGTTACCTTTTATACCTCAAAGACAGGCATGAAAAGTTTCAGGAAGAAATAAGCAGGTTTATGTTCATTTAAGGTGCTACGTTGAGACAGCAAAAGATTAAGCAATCTGAATGAGGTCACAAAAATTTGGCAAAGGAGGACACTGAAACTGTATCTGCTGAGTTCTGACCTGGGGGCTTTTGGACTTAAACTATGAATTTGTTTGTTTTACTGGCCATTTATACACACAAAGACAAGGTACAGAGAAGCACACACAGTTAGCAATACAGAAATAAATGAAGACTTTACTGCATTGCAGTAATTTATTTTTCTGGAAAGCATGGGTGTAGAAGCAGGTAAACACAATTGTAATGCAAAATACTTTTACAAAGACATTGTTGGAGCTCTTTCTAAAATCATTTCATAGACTACAGTTTTGCAGAGAGTTGAACCAAGAGGCCAATATAAAACCAATAAGGCTAATTCAGCCTGGTGAGCAAGGTACTTACAACACAGGATTTCAGTTTCACTTGAAAAATCTTGATATGGATCATATACTTCTCTTACAAAAGATTGCAATGACTAAGCAAATGGCAGAATGCTGGGAAGAGCCTCTGCTGCAGTAAGCCTGATTTATCATGTTACTCTAATTACCCTGACTTACTCATTGCTAGGATCACTTTGCTGTAGTGGAAACTTCAGGCAGTCTCAAGCTTGGCAGACTTTAATATGCAAGTACTAACTCAAGACATAATTAAACTTCCATGTCTGATTTTTTTAAAAACATCTGCAGCAAAAAACAACATCAGTGGATATGTTTGGGGAATATGTAATACCAGGGATTCTCACTCATCTTAAGTGTTCATGAATTAAACCACTTTGTCTTACAAAAGTTCCTGGGAGGTTAGAGTAGATGATCTCTAAGGTCCCTTTCAACTTAAGCCATGCTGTGATTCTTAAGTCAGTATGAGTAAAACTAAACCCAAATTCCATGAAACCACCCAACACAAAACCAAATCAAACAGAAAAACCCCAACAACAAAACCACTCCAACAAACAAGCCAACCAACAAAAAAACCTCCACCCAACCACCTCAAATGCTTGCACACTTGCTACAATGATTTCACTAACTAAAATCTTTGCTGACTTCCTTGTAGCCCAACAATTTGAAGGTTGTGCCCACCTATAGTTTTACTTCTATTTATGGAACCATAGTGTGTCTCTGTTTCATGCCCTTGCTCTGTGGCCAAGCAGTCTTTTACCTGACTTCTGCACCCAACTAAGGTGGATCTGCAATAACTTTGATTCACAAGAATAAGGGAAGACAAGTGGAAAGAATGGGTTGATTTATCCTAATTTCATCATGCTTGTCATCATACCTCTGAAGCTCCCTTTGGTGCACACCACAGTTCCCAGTGAGACTTAAAGTGCCCTCTCCTCAAGATTTGTTTCTGCAGAGGTTTTATGATACATGTATGTTCAACAGAGCATTTTTGGAGGTACATTCACTTATTAACAGGTAAGATACGACTTAAATGTGACTCATACTCATTTGATGCTAAGCCTTCTTATGCATTTGAGCTTCACTGAGCACTTACAGACTTCTAACATGCATAAAGATTCTCAGCTTGTCTATCACCACAATAGCACACATTTCACAGAATTTGACCTGGTACACACATTGAAATAAAGTTCAAGAGTCATTTTATATGACCCAAAGTACAATTAAAATACAGTACATTCATGTTCTGATGTAGGAACAAAAAAGAGAGTCAGCTAAATGTGATGTATGATGTATCTTTGGAGCGCATCCCTGTGTATCCTTGACGCAGTAAAATTGAGGATAAAAACACAGTAAATTGGTATTCTCACCTTTGTAACATTTGCATGGAAGTGACCTAACCTAGAACAAAGAACTGAAGTCTAAGTCAAAACGGCTATCATCTGGCTATTACTTTACTGTTATCCAATAAGAATATTGGGAACAATTTTTTACCAATCACTGTATTCTATAACTTGTAGAACTTCCACAACTTGTAGAATGGGATTAAAGACTGTGGATATAGCAATAAATGGCTTTTGGGCTTCTGGGCTTTTGCCCTTGGCTTTCAGCTTCAGTTTTGTCTGTTATGTCGCTGATTTTACAGAGGTGCTAAATGGTTAATCACCATCATCTACAGTTGGAACTCATTCTCACCTGCCTAGTGAAATTCCTTTGCTTTCGATGGGGGAAATGGAAGGAGTGGATCTGCCGGAACATCTATCACAGCGTCATCCACTCGCAGCCTCCCCGCCCCGCACGGCTGCTGTTCTCACAGGCTCAGCCCAGCACAGTTGGGCTGGGCTTCCCCCTCCCTCTCGCAGTTTACTTTCTCCAAGAGCTGTTTTCACTTTTAAAATGGCAGTGCTGAATTTGTATTCTTAGCGATAAAGAATGTTTTAGTATTTTGCGAGTGAAAATCCTGATAATATCTTCAGGTTTTGATTGTAATAGATCTTAGAGTTTAGAAGTTAATGGATGAGACTATTTTGATATATATAAGATTCACAAGGAAAAGTATGGGGACTGCAATGGGAATACATAATACCAATAATATCAATGGTAGAAGGTGGTATTAATGGGTGTATGGGAACAGTGGGAGTAATAAATAATAACTAATGGGTAATCATAATAAGACTTAAGTAATTAAAATAGAATATGTTAAGTAATTGGTAATTGAATATAAGTAGTTATTATAACAGAATATTATAATAGTAATAAGTTGTTTGTAAGTGTAGAAGTTAATGATTCTCTTTTAAGTTGACTGATTTAAGGCCTTTTCCTGTATACCATGGTATTTTAAAAGAGCTCCATGTAATATAACATTTTGGGGGGGTTAGTTTTTCTGTTTTCAGAATCGATTCAATGGTTTAACTTTTCTTTTAGCTTATGGATTTCTAGCATTAGCATAGTTAAGGTCAAGAGTCTAGAACAGGGATATTATAGGACTTTGTTGGGTTTTTCTTTATATCAATGGTAATGCCTTAGGTTAGGGATCATGTCAAGATTTAAAAGAATGGAACCATTGCTGTTTTATTAAACTTTATGGTAACATGTATGTAACATACCTATGACAGGGAACATCAATGGGAATATAGAACAACTCATTAACAATCAATGAAATAACAATAGATGCTAACAGCCCAAATCACTAAGCAATGAACATGCAAATAGCCAACAGTGAGAAAAAGATGATTTTGGACTGCATCTGATTGACCACCTCGACCTTTTCACCTTGAGCCAGGCAACGAGGGACACAAGCTCTCTTTCTAGAAGTAAAGCATTGATCCTTTTGGAATCAACCACGTAAGTTAGAACAAGCCTTTTAGCCTTAGTAATACCAACCTTGCTGGTTGAATCATAGAATCAACCAGGTTGGAAGACACCTCCAAGATCATCCAGTTCAACCTATCACCCAGCCCTATCCAGCCATCCAGACCATGGCACTAAATGCCATGGTCTAGATGACAGCGGGTGAGTGGGTGATCACATGGGGCTCTCATTCCTACCACGTGGCGAAGGCCTGAGAGTCTAGGAATTAAAAACAATAGAATACCACAACCAACCAAGGGAATTTCCCCACTTGTTTGCCTGTGGCACCGTAGGGTGGAAAAGTTGCCATCGTTGGACTTGAGGGAGACACGAGATTTGGGAATGGATCGGGAGTTTGACTCTGGCTGGTACTAGCTGTTTCCATTTCCATCTCCATCTCGAGCGACATGCTAGTGTGTAACACCTCACAGTCTGGATCTGGAACTGCACACACGCAATCCCTACCCACACAAAGTACTAGTAAGGGATTTGGGAGCTTGCACATATGCAACTCCAGTTTGTCCAGGTGCTATTACCCTCTGAATCTCTGCCACAATGGTGTGACGCATGCCAAAACTAAAATCCATTATGTGTGAAACCAGGCCCAGTGATCCATTAAAGTTTGATTTATTGAATAATTGGGTAACGGGATGGGAAAATCAATTAATATAAGAACTACAGCATTAAGTAGCAGCCATTTTAAACTGTCATTGTTTATCTGCTTTTACCTAAGTATAAGGCAAACATACATGTCCCAAGCAGGAGGAGGTGTGGAAACCAATATTCCAGTCATGTATCCTAATCTCAGCTTCTGAACATCATGATAGCAGATTGGAGAACACAGAAGACACACCTATTTTGCTTTTGGTTTTGCTAAAATGGAGTATAAAGATTTACTTGTTATCTTCTTCTATCTAGCTACAGCCTTATTATATATTGTTGTAATTGTCTTAGTTGTTGATTCCTTTATCTGAACTGATGTATGTTCTAGGTTATGTTTCCTTTGTAATCAATTGGGAAAAGCATTAAGTGAACTTGTTAGATGTTGATTCAAAACAACATGCTACCTTGCAAAATGGAGCTGAAATTGACTTTCTGCTTTTGATGCATGGACATGGATGTGAGGAATTTGAGGGAATGTGTTGTATCAATCTGTCCAATGATTCAGTTTCAAGACACAAGTGCACTCAAGGACTTGAAGATGGACTCTTGCACCTTAAGAAAGAAGATGCTGGATGCCTTGATGGGTTATTTAAAGGATGGGGTCTCACAGGATGGGCTTTGTCTTTAGTTAAAACAGAGATTGCTGTGCTTCTCATAATTGTCACTGTTCTAAAGCTACCCTGTCTGATTCTTGATGAAGTAAGATTGAGGATAGAAACATAGTAAATTGGTATTCTCACTTTGTATAACATTTGCATGGAAGTGACATAACCTAGAACTGAAAGAAGTCTGTGTTGAAGTGGCTAACATCTCACTATAATTTCACTGTTATCCAATAAGAATGTTTGGAACAATTTTTTATCCAATCACTGTATTCTATAACTTGTAGAACTTCCACAACTTGTAGAATGTGATAAAAAAGACTGTGGATATAGCAATAAATGGCTTTTGGGCTACTGGGCTTTTGCCCTTGGCTTTCAACTTCAGCTTTGTCTGTTGTGTTGCTGTTATTTTGTCCATCACCAAAAAAATATATACAGTGACATTCTGAGCCAAAACACAGATAGTCTTCTGTTCTAATATAATTTTTTTCTGGAACATTCTGCATCATCAGAAGCCCTCAGTTTATAGTGATGGAGCTGCAATAATCTATGGCATTTGTATTTTTCATTTTGGCACTGAATCTCTACACTATTCCCACTCTTTGCTGGGACAAAATGCTGTGTATGCTATTAAGATTATTTTTTTCACCAAGTACTCATGAAAAGAATAAGTAGTGAATCTGATGGCTTCTGCTTCTCAAGTCCTCACAGTACTTTGCCACACACACTTGTGGCTTGTGAATCTACATGCAGGAAAAAGCTAATGCCTCTTAGGCTGATGCTGCTTCAGCTAGATGTGCACATGCAGAGGTGCAGATGAGTGCCCTGACATTTCCAGGGCTATCTGGGGGAGAATCCAGACCAGTTGTTGTAAAAAGATAAGGACAACATTGATTGCCAAGGTAAATACCAGGTTACGACAAGATCCAGGGATTTTTGCCCCAAAGTAAGTAAGTAAAATATGAAGATTAAGAAGAGAATTGTCTTTACCTGGCATTTCTAATTATACCATTAATAAAGAGAATTGAAATATTTGTTCAAATCTTCCTTGGGGCTCAGAGTGAGTTTCTGTATACAGATGACTGAAGGCTAGGTGATTTGGAGGGTTATTTAATACCCAGAGAAAATTATGTGGTATCCAGTGCCTGGTGTGCTTGAATACCGCACAGAAAATCTGAATGTGCATGTCTCACTGTGTAAGATTCCTTACACAGTATTACACATTAACAACCTTTTCCTTCTCCTGCCAAGTCTAAGAGGTAACGTTTTAAAATGTGGATTATAAGCAGGAAGTTTTCCCCTGTGCAGAGGCAGAGTTAAGCCCATATTTAAACCTCACTGAAGTCCTTTTGGTATCTCATAGACTCACTATCAGTTTCATGGTTTATATTGAAATGCTCATCCTAACTTCACCAGAATGTTTCAAGATGAGAGAGAGCAAGCAACTTGAACATTTAGTTCCATATCCATCTCTCAATTAAGATGACCCTCTTAACTATGTGATGTATTTATAATTTCCAATTGACAGAGGAATAATAGAACAAACTAAAATAGAATTAAGCAAAAGTAAGGTAGGTAGAAGTGGAAGAACAGTAAAGAAAAAGGAGAACCAGTACAATAAGTAGCACAGAGATATTTTGAGCATAACAGAGTGGACAATGCTTGAGAATTCAACTTAATAGCTTTCTGTAAACACATTTCAGTTTCCCTCACAGACGATTTGCCTTGAAGAAGAACAAAAGGTGAAGACATTTTTTTCTCATTTAGATGACTTATACAATTTCAGCACTTCTAAATGCTACCAGCTTAGGTGGTCAGATCAGTGAGCAGTCAATATTTCTTTCAGCCTAGGTGCATTAGAGTGGAATCAGACTCATAAGAATGTGTTGCATCCTTCCCTTCCAACGGGAGATTAGCAGTGCTATAGAAAAATAATGACTACAACTTAATCTGACACTTTTTATACAAAATAATCCAAGAAAGCACAAACAGAAAGCATCAACACGGCTATGACTGGGAGATAGTCAGCTATTACAAACACTACCTCAGAGATGAAAATCAACTCAGCCAAAATAAGAAATTGCACAAAATCAATTGATTGAATTGTAAATAGAACTGCAGAGAGCAATAGCCATTACTCCACTTCTATCATGTTGACACACAAGGTCTTCAATACATTACTTGCTTTTCTTTGGCCCTTAACCTGATCAGAATCAGCAAATATGTGAAATGCTGGCTAGAACAAATGATCCTGCTTTACAGAACAGTTTTTTGGTCTGGATTTTTTTTTTTTAATTGCTTTCAGTTTGGGTTTTGAGGGGAGGGTTGTTGTTAAGGTTTTGAAATATCAATTAGTTGCATTTTATTTGGTTGGAGTTTGCTTGTGGGTTTTTTTAGTTATTGTTCTTGGGTTTGCGGGTTTTTTTAGTAATCGTTCTTGGGTTTGTGGTTCATTTGGTGTGTCCCCACCTCCCCATTAGGATACTTACATTTCACTTACATTTAAACACTGCTGAGGCAGGTACAATGCATCTCCACAACAAGTTTTGCTTACTGTGGTTTTGCATTGCCTGTTTCATTCTGTATTTCACTTGATGGTATGTGCTGTCGTGCTAGCAGATGCAACAGGATGTAATTTATGTTGCCAGTGTCGTCACTCAAATGGTGGTAGTGCTATATGTTGCCTACACACAAAGAGATGACCTTTTCAGTATCAGTCCCATCCTCTCTATGCAGTTAGAAGAGTGTGTCTTTTACTTGTTTAAGTATGTCTCTGAAAAGAAGTTGTCTGTTTAAAAACATCTTGGCCCTGCAGAGTGGAATGCTTTCCCAAAGAGTAAATCACAGCACCTACAGAATCAAGAAACAGAGTTTGTTGTTTTCTGAGCCAAAGCAAATTTCCTGGATAGCTGCACTTTCTGGCAACTGTGTGTGATGATCGAGAACCATCCTCTGAGGACTGTGCTTGGCAGATGATTACTGAAAGGACATGAGAACCAACATAAATGGTTGCCTGAATTTTGCTGCCTAAGTTTACTGGAAGACAAAATACGTCATGTTGTACAGTTCCTCTCTACAATATGCACAGTAAATGTGCAATATAAATTCACCAAAATCATAACCTTTACATTCTTCTTTTTTTCTTTTTAATTAGAGCTACACCAGAAGTGAAAAGCTTTAGTATCTTTCTTGTGAAGCTACTGCAATGTGATTGCTGGAAATGACAGATCTCCTGTACTGGACAAAACCCACCTTTCCAGATTCCTAATGAAACCTTCTCCTCGTAAAGTTGTTAGAGTTTGAGGCCAGTGTCAGAATACAATATAAATGTGTATCTGGGAAGAGCTGCTGGGGATATTAAGAGATGCCCAGAAGGTTTAATGTATAAGATTTTCCAGGGGGGGGGAAAAGTAATTAATTTAAACCAAAGTATTTTGTAACAACACTAATATTTTAAGATCTCTTTTGAAATAAGAATAGAAACTCATCTCTGAGGGTAAACTGAGCACAGATTTTGCACTCAGACTTAGACCTTCAGCCAGAGAATTTACAGTTGTTGCCTCTGTGATAAGAAGCCTTAAAAATCCTCACCCAGGAGTCATCATCTGTTTTCCTACATAGTCCTTTTAAAAATCCTCCCATTAGACAAACAATGTTAGTAATCAGTAATGCATGCGTTAAACTTCAGTTTCTTGCACTTTGAAAGTTTAGTGGCTTAGCCAAACTCACAATATCATTTTAAAGAAGAGTGAATTACGCAGAGATTTGTTTGGAGAACACCTAATAGTGACTGTCTTTAATAGCTGCTTATTAGGCACACAAGATAGAGGAACACTAGCATCTGCAGATGTTTACAGGTAAGTAGACACTGTGCAGAACTCTCATCACTGATGCTCCAGAAACAGGCAGGAACACTTTGCTACTGTTTGTACCACAGCTTATGTTGATCAGAAACCACAGGTAACAAGTTAAATTTCATGTGTATTTACTACTTAAAAGCATTTCAGCAACTCCTCCTGCCTACAAGACACAGTTTGCTACACAGTCACCACATTAATCATCACACTTGCACAGTTTTACAGCTGCCTTCAGGTTTGTGTGATAATTCACACCTAATTATTATTTGGAGTCAAGTCTAAGGGTTATTTCTAATCGACACAACGCATCATGAGTTGCAAAAGCATTTCTGAATCACTATCAGTATCATGTCCTTGCTTGTCACTACTGTAGACACTTTCATTATTGGCTTTGCTGATTTGATCTCACTTGTTCAAGCACCTTTTGCCCCTGTCGCATCAGCTCTAGCAGGAAAGGAGTGATCCCTTCTCACGACAAGGATTAAGACCTGGTGATAGCTCAAAGTCTCATGTTATGAGTATACACCCCCTTTTATGACTTAAGTAAACAAGAGGAGGTACATGCAGCTGTCTTTTACCCTTTTCCATATCTGTGCCTGGAAGATATACAGCAATAAAATTTATGGCTGTATTATGGCAGAATTCAGTGAAGTCTTCAAGCCAGTAACGAATTTTCTGCCTAGGTTAACAAATCCAGGTCGGCCTGCAGGTTGTACCTTTGCTGTAACAAGTAACTGCAACATATAACAATACATCTGAGGAGTGGTTTGGATCCCTACATTTTAGATGCATTATGTGCAGCACAAAAGGAGCACGCCACATTTTTCTTTTCATTGTGGATTCCTGATTACATTAGAAACATGATATTGGTTCAAAACTGAACGCAGGTTAGGCTGAAACTATTTTTAGAATCATCAACATTAAAGCATTTATTTTCATCTCAGTAATTATGCACCATTTTCCTGGGTTAAAATAGGATTTCAACACCCTGCCTGTTTAAAGAAGCTCAGGCTTGTATTTGCCTCTCCAAATGCTCAAGAAGCAGGTCAATACCATACTTTTTTTTTCTTTAATATATAAGTAGTCAAAATAAAATATTGCTTGTTGGCCTGCACATATTTGTTTTGTTCAGTGACCAGAAGAAATCAGTAATTTATGCAGACTTCAGGTTGTTCATATGGTTGAAACCCAGCTGTCACATGGATACTATAAAACAGCCATTGCCAACCTGGTCATGAGCACGTGCAAGTAATTTCACAGATTTTTTTGATGGCTTGTCCTGACTTCTCAATGAACTCTCCATGCATAAGCACTCATTAAAAAGCATTCAGCTGCTTTTAATTCACTGATTTCCCATTCATACTCTCCATAATTTATCATTTGCATAGTGCCTTACTTTCTTCTTCTTCTTGGTTGCTTCCATTCCTCCAGCCTATGGCACTTGTTTTTACAGTAGGTGGCATAAGCTGTCTCTGCCCTGCCTGCCATCCTTGTCCTCATTTCACATCCTGTTTCCCAACTGTGTACATATTGTTTCTTGAAGCCATCCTTCTGCCACACATCTTTTTACTGGAGAGATCACAATATCCCTTCATCTTGTTTACTACTACACTGTATCAAAAATATTCAGAAGTCACTTTACCCCAATAAAATCCAACTGGTTGACAGAACAGCAGCTCTCCTCTCTAGCACTGCTGCAGAGCAATCTGCATCTAGAACAGATGCATGATTCCACTAGTGCAGTACCTCTTGTTTACCTGACTGTAACTCAGTGATCATCTTCTATATCATATCATATATTTTATGTGATTCCATTACCATGGAATCATAGATGACTTCTTGATCATCATTCCATTTGACTTACATTCTCATGAAAAACAAATAACACAGAAATAGGATGCAGCCAGTTTGTTTTCTGATGTAGAGAAGAATAATGTAGAGAAGAGTAATTGAGAAGAATCCAGGGAAATGCTCTTAAACCTTATTTTTAGCAAAGGAAAAACAAGAGAGACAGATTTACCACAAAAGAAATCAGCCCTGAAGCAGAAACGGAACCCTAGTCCTAAACCTCGGGGGGTTTTACCACTAGATGGTGCTTTTGAAGAGAAGCAAACAAACAAAAGTCAAAACACCAGCCAAGGTCCACATATTGGTATGAAGAGAAAAACAGTACAACAAAACTGGGAAGCCTGTCCCACACACGATTAAGCTACCAGTTCTACGTTTCTGCCATGACTTGGCTACATTGTGTGTGACAGAGAAAGGAAGCCTTAACACGCTGCCATCAGACAGGGGCATGATCAACAAGAATGCTTTAATAAATACCCCTAGCTTATAATTGCTTCCAAACAAACAGCACTGGTGCATGGAGAGAAGAAAATAAACTAGCGCAGCCTCTGGGCAAGCAGATGTCATTTTGAGAACATAGATTTATTACACTGAAAGTGACCTAAAGCCATCTCAGTTACCACCTGTCATATTCCCTCCAAGTATAACACTGCATTGCTAGGCTCAGCGGTCTGGGGAAAGAGGAAAATGTTGGTGCTCATCCTTGTGAACAGGCATACATTAAGAGAGCTTTAATGGTTATTTCCAACATTTAGAACCTCATAAGGCAAATTACAAAAAGTTTGGCAATGGCCTTTTAAATCATATTGCATTAAGTTTAAAAAAACCATCTAACATCGCCCATCTGGTTGGAAGTTTCAAATCATATTATTTTGGCATGTGTTTCAATCAGGTAATGAATAGAACATGGCACAGAAAAAAATATACATTTTAATTTCTGCCTTTGCACTGTCTTATTGTTTGTTTAGGTCTGGCCAACTGAGACTCCTTGCACTATACGCCTCTGGTTGCATTCCATTTGAAACAAAGGCATATTTCAGAGAAGTACCTCTCACAAAGAGGTATTGATGAACCAGAAATCAGAGTGTGGACAAATGACCATTTTTCTACAAACACAGCTCTATTGTTTCTGCTTTTCTTCTCCTAGAGAATAAATATTTCATTATTCAAAGCAATGGCTGAAAAGCAAATGACTCCTCCCACTTTCCACCAGTAATCTTTCCCTGCTACTCTGGAGAAATGCAACTCAGTGGTTTCCATAGCTCCTCTCTTGCAACATCTATTTGTGGACAAGATAAGAGTAAAATAAACTACTGTGGAGTCAAAAAATAGTAGTCTCCTGTTCCTCTACAATTTAGATCCACAAAAGTCCAAGCCTGTTAAGATATATACAGTGGCTTCTGTGTGCCCATCGCAAAGTAGTTTCAGTTTGCTCTTTGCGTTTGCATCAACTGTATTAACATTTGATCATGCCCTGCTACTGCCAGTGTTTTCATTCACACTCATGCTGTCTCATCTGTTTGGATTTTATTCCAGTCCTCAAACTAATCCCTCTGCAATGAGTTCCTTCATGAGCGTTTTCCCAGCTGTTTCACAATTACAGAGTAAATCAATGGGAAGAATCACTTCAGTCTTCCCTTCAGCCTTTGTAATTTCAGGATCTGATCCGAGTCAAGAACACAGGACCTAAATTCAGTCTCCAAACACTGTCCTTCAGGGAATCACTGTTTCCGTTCTACATAAAGCTCCCTGCACACAGCTTTACAAAATAGTTCCAAGACAGGAATGGGTGTGGAGGGACATTCGCTCACTATTATCCGAAAGCTATTGTCAGGTGAAGATAAAAGAACGTGGATGAATAGTTTCTCTCACGTCCTGTAGATCAGGGGAAGGCAGAGGGGAGAATTTACATCTGTCTTCAGCTATCTAATGGGATGGTACAAAGAAGGAGCTTGGCTCTTTTTTGGAAGTGCATAGTGATAGTATGAAAGGCAACAAAAGCAAAGGCCAATGCCTTCAGATACCTGGGAAAAAGAAGCTTGTTAACCATGAGGGCATTCAAACAATGGGAAAAGGTTGCCTGCATAGGCTGTGGAATCTCTGTCATTGGAAATGCTCCAACTTTGTGATCAGGACTTAAGCATCCAAAAGTAGCATAAGCTGCTCTGGTCAGGAGCTCTGAGCTAGACCTAAATTACTCTACAGTTCTCATACTCAAGGATCTCTGCTAGTGGCTATAGCTACTCTGGATACACAGAATATCTAGAGCTTTATTGCAAAGCTTCCACAGGGGAAACACCAAGCAGCAGACCCCTTTTCCACAGAAGGAAAAATCATAAAGGTTCAAACCCAGATGTAACAGTCCCACAATGGATTTTGGTACACATCTCGATTCACAGCACACAGCTAAACCTCTCAGTTTATTATCATGTGTGGATGAGTAAATAGCCCCAAAGAAAAACTCTCACCACAGAGAAAGGAAAAGTTACATTAAATGATCAAGCCTTCCTATCCTTTATGAACAAAAGGACCAACCTTCCAAAACTGCTATTAGAACTATAGTGTATGAGTAATTATTATTGAGTCATTCCTACTAGATTAATAGGATAAATGGGACAAATGAAAATGTCACTGCTCTAAACATCTTGGTTCTTTTGCACATATTTCACACAATCTTGAAATTAAACTAAGATGATTCATTTTCCTTTAGCAAAACATTCAATATATTATTCAAGATTCCCGAGAGGGCTTTAACAGAAATGTACACAGTGAGAGACACTTAATAGCTTCAGTTAAATCACTGAAGGTTTAGTAGAGAGCAAAGTCCTGCAGAAGATCATTCAATATGAGGGAAAAAATACAAGAAATGCATCATTATGTAATAGCATGGGCACAGGACAGCAGAGGAGGTAAATATCTGCACTGTGTCTCTGCTCTCCCCTCCATCACCGTGGGAACCAAAAAAGGGAATCAGCTAAATGTGATGAATGATGTATCTTTAGAGCTCATCCTTATGTATCCTTGACAGAGTAAGATTGAGGACAGAAACATAATAAATTGGTATTCTTGCCTTGTGTAACATTTGCATGGAAGTGACATAACTCAGAACAAAGAACTGAAAGAAGTCTGTGTTAAAATAGCTAACATCTCGTTATTACTTCACTGTTATCCAATAAGAATGCTTGGAACAATATTTTACCTAATCACTGTATTCTCTAACTTGTAGAATGGGATATAAAAGACTGTGGATATAGCAATAAACAGCTTTTGGGCCTTTTGCCCTTGGTTTTCAGCTTCATCTTTGTTGTGTTGCTATTATTTTGTCCATCACCAACAAATATATACAGCAACACATCACAAGTTAGGACCCTGTTGATTCTGTCAACAATTATCTATCCATGCTACTATTCCTGTCTAATTTTGTTTTCCCTACTAGTTCATAAGCACTGATGGAGTTACATAATAATTGACTGTTTCTAAGCAGAGATGTCAGTGTTGGGTAGAAAATAAATTCTTCTCTTGTTCCTCATTTAATTTCAAGCAAAATAGAGCTCAGATTTCCTGGATCTAGATCTTAAAGGACTTCAGATTAAAAATGCAACCCTTCACTGCATTCAAATTCATACATCTGCTTCATCTTATTATCTAAGGAATAAGTGCTTGTGACTTCTTCAGAAGGAGACTACATTGTTCAAGCAGGTTTATCAAAGTAAAAACTAAGGTACCTTATCCTCGACATCTGGCTAATGATGTGTTTAAAATAACATTTAACTGTTAAGCTGGAGGAAGAAACTGCAGTTTCAAGAAAACTTTAAGCATTAATCAGTGCAGGAGATGCAGAGTTATACTTACTAGAAGTGATTAATGAAATTCTCCCTAGTCATAGACACAAGCAAGATACAAGCTAAATAGTTCCACATCCAGACAACTACATTTGAGAATGTCTAAACAGAATGACAATACAATTAAAATAAATGGAGAGAAATCATACATGACAAGTTTCTCCTCTACGAAAAGAAAAGAAGAGGAGATACTTGGAAAATAAAAGCAATTGGCATGTGTATTTGAAAATGAGGGAGAGCACATTTCATAACATCAAATAGTTATTTTCTGCTATTGTTTAAAACCGGTTTTCTAGTTTATAGAGAATATCAGCAGAGATAATTTTAAAACAGAATGTATTTCCTTGTTTATTTAATACTCTAATACAGCCTTTTGATATTGTACTCTTCAGGCATACAACAAAACTGTTAAATTTATGAAATGAGTTCAGGGATTAGTGCATAGGTTATTAATTAAAAGGCCATGAAAAGATATATAATTTCATAGATTGATAGAATGGTTTAGACTGGGAGAGACCTTGAAGATCATCTAGTGCCAACCACTTGCCATGGATAGGAACACCTCCCACTAGACCAGGCTGCTCAAGACCTCATGCAACCTGGCCTCAAACACCTCTAGGGAAGTGGCATCTACAACCTCCCTGGGCAACCTGTTCCAGTGTCTCCCCACCCTCACCGTAAAGAATTTCTTCAGTCTATTCCCTCTCATCCTATCACTACAAGCCCTTGTAAGAAATCCCTTCCCAGCTCTCTTGCAGCACCCTTCAGGTACTGGAAGGCCACTACAAGGTCTCCCTGGAGGCTTTTCTGCTCCAGGCTGAACAGTCCCAACTTTCAGAGCCTGTCCCAATAGGGCCATCTTTGTGGCCCTCCTCTGGACTTGCTCCAGCAGCTCCATGTCCCTCGTATGCTGAGGGCACCAGAACTGAACTGTCTGCAGCATGCAGATATGATGATTGAAGAGGGACTGCTGTTTGGTGCAAGACAAAAAAAGTACTTCTGTAGCATTCAGAAGAAAGCTGGACAGAATGCTTTTATTACCAATGCTGCTTAATTCTGTGAAGATGACTATTACTACAGTAACTGAGGAACAAAGGGGTATGGATTTCTGGAAAGACTTATCCAAATGAAGTACAAAGATATCCTCTGATGGATGGTGTGATTTCAGTGTGACATTCTAACAGTGCATCATAATGTTTGCAGAATGAAACAGATATACAAGCGAGGAATTTGTTTGGAATATCTGGCATGAGGATGTGGTGGTGGCTACTCAAACATTGGGAAATAATTTCTTGGCATGCTGTAGGTACATAGAGCTACTTTGGCAGGCTTCCCATCACACCCAAAGTAAGAGTTATAATGACACCAAAAGGCATTGCTAGTCAAGACCCACAGATGTCACAAGGAGTTTACCAATGGAAGTTACTGACTTACTGAAGTACTGCAGAGCTGGTGAGATGTGCTCATGGCACTCCAAACACCATATTCTCTCCATGCTCTGTGGACTTGTATTTCACTGTTCTAGCAGTTTTGATTAATCATGATGTTGGATTGTTTCACAGGAGTTGTTGGAAATCACTGTCCCCTGCTTCTCCAAGTTTTGTATGTAAGCAGGAAGGTGTACTTAAAGATCCACCTGGCACTGGAGCTTGCAAGTGTCCTAAGAAGTCTGGAGTCCTGGGTTTTTTTGTTTTTGTTTTTTTTTGGCTGTTGGTTTTTTTGTTTGCTTATTTTAGTGTGTGGTTTTTTTTTTTTTTATTTAATCTCTTTCAGGTTTTAAGTCTCTAATCCATAATTTAGGATTGAAAGAGACTTCCTTAGTTGAGACTATTATATTACTATTGCAGGAACTCAGCCCTACAATGTCTTGTATAGACTTGTCAAGCTCATCTTAAAACCAGAATACTTTTGTGACAAATGGGAAAGGTACCAAAAGTTACAATTATCAATTTATCAGGTAGAGCCTGTAAGCATGCATCTAGAGAGCTGTCTGAGGAGACAAAAGACACACATTTGGACATCTAAGGAAGGAAGGATGTGTATTCTTTTCTGCAGACTGTAATGCTGTTTAGCAATTTTTTCAGACTAGTGCTTAGTGTCTTCTCTGACTACAAAAACATAAGAACAGTGAGCTAAATATGGCCTATTCATCTTATCTTACCTCTGACAGGAGGGAAAAAAGAGAACAAGTACCCACCTGCATAAGACAGAAAAAATGTGGAACTCCATCTAAAGATGATTAACAACTCTTTGTTCTGTCACACTTTTGCCACTCTACAATTAAGGCTATGTATATTCTCTTAATAACCATTTATACAACAGAAAACTGGGCACACACACCCCATACCACACCCCTGTCAATTATCCCAGTATCAGATGACCAGCTAGATCTCACTTCTATTAACTACTTCCTTGAGTCCCTGCTGAGCTGCTATACATTAGCTCTATTCATTACTCTTGCCTTTCAGATAAGGTAAAAACGTACAAGATCCACAGAGCTCTTTTGGTTTGTCACTCTTTTTTTTGTTGTTGGAATTTTTTTTTAGTAGGTGTGGTAGGATTTGTGCTTTTAATAAGAAATGTTGCAAGAATCAAATATAACAAAATACTGCTGGAATGATAGATCTGTTTTGTTACCCTTTTCTCCTTTGATTCAAACAGCAGAGTGTTTTAGCAGAGTATCCAAGCATTATTATCTAATTTATGGCCATTCTACTACACCTTCTCTGCTTACATAAGAAGATGACATAAACACAGATTACCATCATGTATGATACAATTCACAACTGTATCTGCAAATCTAAACAATACTTCCTAAAGCCACTTAACAAGGAAATGTAAAAACAAAGTCCATTCAGTAATCTTGGATCAATTTGCTCTCTCTGCAGACAGATTTTGAACTCTACTTTTACAATATGTAGAGAATATGGACCAGAAGAATGTCAGTCGCTTCTGAAAAAGCAGGTTGCATTGGTTAGGTACAAAATTAGTGCCAAGCTTGATTAAGTATTTAAGAGACTTTTCTCTTTTTAAAAGGAGGCTTTAATATAGTGGCATTCTGTAATTGCTTCTTCATGTCTAACAAGCAGTTTCAGCCAGCCTCATCAGGTAATAAACTCTGAATACCTTTTGATCCTTTAAAATGACAAAAGACTACACCCAGTACCTGCTGCATATTGACTTCAAGCTTACAGAGGTAGAACTGCATCCCATATCTTCTTTTAAGGATAAAGAAGGGTATAAATGGCATTATGTGTGCACAGTTTAGAAAACTGCAAACCAACATGTTACATTTGTAAATAACAAAACATCCTTAACTGCAACTGAAAATGCACACTCTTAAACATGTTAAATCCACACGGATAGTTTGTGAATTTCTACAAATCAGCATGGTCACAGATATATCAATTGCCTGGCATTGGAACCATCATCTGAGTGCCACCAATGACTTTTCAATTTTCAGCTCCAATTTCATCTCCTATAGAATTAGAGCAAACATCACAGCTGAAAAAGAGAAGCTTATGGACAGAACCAACAGCGATAAAGCCTTGTGCAGTATTTTTCTTCTGGAGATGTACTTAGTGACTTCTCTTCAGAAACTGACTTAAAACAAATGATTTTGTCAAAATGGGAACACAAACATCCATCTTGCTATTTTGCCATTTTTGAAAGCATAAGAAGGAAGCAGTTATGACATGATTCAAGAAGCAAATGAGTGTGCAACATCAGAAAAGTGGCAGCAGAATACAAGAATTTTACAGAATTGCAAAGGTTTTGAACTGAATTCAGTGAATCATAGCTAAGTGTAGATCTAATGAAAAAAAGACACCAGGATAGGCAACACAAGCAAAATCCTACTCAGTCAAGAAATAGCTACACCACACCTAGCACTTCTTACCTGCTTATTACATTTCAACCTAACATCTATATTACCTTAAGATTTTAAGCTGCTCATATGTAAACAGAGCTTAATCCTCCAGAACCACGATTTGTAAAAACACACTCACCCTCAGTGACTAACAGCAAGAAAAACAGCCTTTAAATTTTCCATCTACAATCTCATACATAAAATTCTGTTCAGATCAATACAACACTAAGGGAAAAAAACCCATTCATAAGTTTGCATGTTAATTGTGAGTTCTCACAGAAAAAAAAATAATACATGGGTGAACAAAGTCCCTCTAGGCCACTTGCAGGAAAAGAAAATAGCCTTTGGAGACAGTGCTGCCACTTTCTGTAATCAGTTCCCCTACTACTCACCCAGAATGCTCAGCTACTGCATTTGGACACCTAGAAGCTAAAATTCTACCTTTAGTAATTGATTATAGACTTCTGCTGCTGAAGCTGATTGCTCTCTTTATGAACTTCCTCAAACAGCCTGTCCCCCTAACTTCCATATAAAGAAAATGAAAGTTAGCTGCTCTTCTACAAGAGCTTCCTTTCCTCTCTTCAATGTGTTTTGATACTTGCTGAAATTAGTGTCACCTGGTTCTTAGATTACAGGATCTAGTGAATAACAGCTGTTAATCTATCGTCTCTACTCCCTTTGCAGTTTTAAAAATCTTGACCATACTCTCCCTTGGCTTTTTCCTTTCCACACAGAAGAATTCCAGCTGCTTTAGCTTCTGCTTGTAAGGCAGCTACTAAATCTCCTTAAACCCTGTGAGCACTTCTGTCTGTGTCTTCTCTAACGTATGTCCTTTATAAGAAGGCATGGTGAAGTAAGACTAATGACTTAAGCTTTTCTACATGAGCGTTCTGACTCTTTGGTCAACAAACCCTGTGATCAGGACAAAAACCTCCTCAGAAAGTTACAGTACTGCCAGATGAGGAAGAGATGAGCTCTCACTTTAATTTGTTTGCAAATGATTCCTTCTTCCTATGTTAATATTTCTGCTCAAGAAAACAAAGTTATGTTTTGTAAACACACTGGCTGCACTGAGAGAACAGCTGCAGGTGCATCACAGGGTTCTCCTCTCAGAGAAAAACTGATAGAGAACCCTGTATTCTGTTGCTACCTACATTTGTCAGTTACCTTGAAATGACTATTTCCTGCCTACAAGATTCATGCAACATTGTGTGATCACACAGTAGGTATTTTCTGTTAAGAGCCAGCATTTATAGCTGTAATATACAGCTATGGGAGTCACCTATGCAAGTAGAATAAATGGCACTTTAATGTGTCAGTTACATGAGATAATAAGGCCAACTGTTGCCTACAGCAAAGGCAGATGCTTCTGAGCTTTACTGCATTTATGAGGACTTGTGAAGAAGGTCACAATATGTGGCAAGTAGATCTAGAAGAGATAGTCATCTGGTAACACTGCAGTTAAATTAGGTAACATACATTTCAGATGATTAGCTCCATCTGGCAAACTGGTAAGGCAATAGAACTGAAAACCATATTTAAATATATTTGTTTGGCTGCTTATGATCTCATACCAATGAACAAGCAAACTTGCCTAACACTACCTTAGATGAGTTACAAGGAAGGTTACACATCTACTTTGTTCTGTAGAAACTCTTGAAGCACATGCATGTAGAGACAAAATAATCAAGGCACAGGGGAAAAAAACAATTAAAAGAACTGCATGTAAATCATCACGATTCAAAAATCTGCTGGGGAAATGACTCTTGCCAACAGGCCAGTGCAAATCAGGAGAAAACCACAAGGGATATCAACTTCAGTTCAATTCACACACATTTCTAGTCCAAATAACTAGATTCAAAGAAACACAAATCTGGAACTAACAATTTCAATATTTTCATTGGTAGGATAAAAACTCTAGCGGGAAGAAAACACAACGGGAAAAGTGTTCTGCAACTGTTGCACTCTTGCCTTCATTCATCTGAATCAAATTCTAACACACACACACACACAGAGCCCCACTCCTGAAACCTTTCATTTTTTGTTAGTAAAAATAACCTTGGTGACAATAGCATTCATTTTAAAAGCAAATTAAATAAATGTATCTTTTGAAAGCTACTCTGAAGAAGTCCCTTTGGACAACAATAAGAGGTTATTCAAAAACACTTGTGAACTGTTGATCAGCCCTATAAAATCTTAATGAAATTGAAAATGCTTCATATTTATAGAATGTTGTGTTTTCATTATTTTATATTTATCTGATTTCCTTATCATGATTTGGAATTCAAAGATTCCAAATTTTTTGCAACACAAAATGTTTGGAATTCACTGGAGAATAAAAATTCCCTATTTCAGTACTGGCTGTTTTCCGTATATATCTTATGCTTATAATAATGTATTAATTAATAATTCATACCTTGTATTTACTGTTGCTATAAGTATGTAGCAAGTAAGAAATAAATAGAAAAACATAGAAAAGCCCCAAAAACTTTGCCTTACGCAACCTTCTAGTACGTAAACAATCTACAGTTCACTTGCATCTCTAAAATGTTTAAAGAAGTAACTGAACATCATTATACTGTTCATCAAAATAACAGGGCAATAAAATACTGGAACTCTCAGATACAAGACATGATATTTCAAAGTAAAATACTATCTTGCCTGCCAACATCCCACAATTTGAGTCTCTAGGAACATTAAGTATTTCCAAGAGTTATTAAATGTGACAAGATACAATTTTGTGTCTTGTATTACATATTAAGAAAGGTATCACACAAGTTAATAATTCTAGTTTCAAATACTTTGGAAAATAATTGTGATATGAAACTTTAGAAGGTTTCACCCAAAATGCACTGTATTTCTGTATATAAACACTGAAGACAAGACAATCAACATTTAGTATCTCTGGGGCCCTCTGTATGAGGAAGTCATTGAAAAGATTCAGCTACAGTCACTATTTGAAGTTGCTTTTCTTGGAATAGAAAAAAAAATAAATTCCAAGTTAGCTGCCCAGAAAACAGTAAACTGAAGTTATACTGAGTGTTCATATTTGAAGATACTCTTCCAATCCAAAAGTCAGTCTGAGAGCAGGTGCTACTGCAACATTAGGTACCACATATTTCACTACTCATTTTGAAGAGACAAGACCATCTTTGAAAATATAAACAATTGCTAACCATTGCATATCTGGAGATAGAAATAAAATCAGCTTTGCAATGCCAGGCAACAACAGGACAACACAAACAAAGATCACTACATCACATTAAAATCAATGTACAATGGAAATCATTAACTCTGAACACATTAATTTTCAATAAAATGTTTTATCAGACATGCTATGCTGCTATGCTGAAGGCAGGAAATTGAGAAGGCAGAACACTGATAAAATCAAGCAACTCTGATTTGCTGCCAGGAAAAGTAGAAGGTGTAGGAAAGAATAAAAAAGCTCCTGGAAGTAACATTCTCTCCTGAGGTGGTATTAAATTGTCTACAGTAATTAAATTTGAAATACTACCATCACTGCGAGACATTTGCAGTACAATACTCCATGAACAGACTCTCACATTAACTCTTTACCAAGGTCTGATAATTAATTTTAATAAAATCCTCTAGATAGTTGCACCAGTTGCTACTTTTCAGCAATGCTACTTCTACAGTGAGGCCAGCTTTATTAAAACTGCTACCCAAGGAATAAAACAAATATGCAGAAACATGAAGGATATACTAAAAGATCTCAGGGAAGTCTGAACAAATATTAGGCTTCAGCCTACTGTTAACCTAGAAATAGTTCTGCTGTGTTTGGATTTGACTTCATCAGTTAACACCGGATTAAGAAAGTATCTTAACATCTGCAGAGAAACTGGATTTATTTGACTTTTACCTACCGTCTTCAGTGTACATTACAGTTTGAAATTTGCCTGCAAGTAACTAAAACTTTCAACAAGTACTTGTTATGTACTCTTTGACTTACCTCAAAACCAAAGGCCACTATCAGCCAGCATGATTTAAGTATCATCTGCTAAAGCCCCAGATCTCATTTAATATTCACCAGATGTCAAATGAGGCATGAGTTTTCAGAAATGTAATGATTTCTTTTATACATGGGAAACAGAAGAGCTTTTAAAAGGCTCTATAGTGTCCCAAATAAATTGGATTATTTTGAATCAGAGTTTAATTTTCTTTTGCAAGTCATCTTTCCTAGAATGGAGATCAATTTATAGCTTATGTTCAACTTTCTTATTGTGTGTTTCATTAACTTTTCAAATTTCATTAACCTTCTTGTTTTGACTGGTGAAACTTAAACTTTTATGACAGAATTAACTTGATCTGCCAAATCAGAAAGAGTATGAAAAGTCTTTTCTTCTAAAGTTCATTATAAGAACTTCAATGAAAGAAGCATTTACCTTGGTGGATCCATAAACCACTTTTAAGTTTATAACTTAAGCAGGGAAAAAAATTGCATTTTAATGTGTGCGGCAGGTGAAAGGCAAATCTTGTTCTTTCAAGGAACTTTGTTGTTGGTCAAATAGGAAATTAAACTTTTATTATATAAGAAACGAGTAAAAGTAAAAATACCCAAACCAAACACCACCCCACAACAAACCACACACACAACTAATTGGAAAATTACCATTAGTATTTAAACTTTCTCTGGTGAAGGCTTTGAAGACTCTCTCAGGGTGGTGAACAACAGGAGAGTAACATCCCTCTTTGCTTGCATTCCCTAGGCAGAGAGGTGAGTGTCTTTTCCTGCAGGAGAAAGGACAGAGTATCACTGGTATAGCCAGGACCAATTATGCAACTGCACTAAGGTCTAATGAAGGGGATGTTGGAGAGAAAATGTTTAGGTGTTTGTTGACTACTTAGGGACTATGTTTTTAAGCAAAGTTAATTTACGGTAAAAAACAAGGACTGGTGTTACGGCACAGCTCTGTCGTGATATTCCTCGAGGTTACAACAGGAGATTAAGATTCCCGCGGGGTACCAGCTTGTAAATCCTTCCACGCTTCGCAGCGCGCATTTCAACGCCTGGACGCCAGCATGCTTGGCTGCTGGCGAGCGTGAGAGGAGCCCGCGAAGCTTGGAGCGAACAGTCAGGCTGTATAGAGCTGCGGTAAGGAACAACTGCACCGCTCCTATACAGGCAGAGCCTCACTTCTTCTTCCTCCCCCACGTCCCATACCGCAGCCGCCGCTGCGGGCGCGCCCCCGATACCTCCAGCGGCCTTACCGCTGCGCTCGGACTGATTGGCGGAGGGCGGCTCCGGTCCCACCCGCCAGAGGCGGGCACAGGGGACCTGCCCCGCCGGGAGCTCCCCGCTGTCCTGGGAGCCGGGGCAGTGTATGGGGCAGGAGGGCATCCGGGGACCCGGACGGCAGCTCTCCGCGTCGGCGAAGGGAGAGAGAGCGAGGGAAGCCTTTCATTGTCTGCTCGGTAGTAGCATCTCCGTGGGGGCCGACAGCAGCGCCGGTGTATGCCTCCGGCAGGCGGTGGGGTGCCAGAACGGAGTGGAGGCAGAGAAAAGTGATGAGAAGTTGAGGGAGGACGGAGTGAGGGTGCCCTCTCCTCGGCCCGCGCTGCAGGAACAGCCCAGCCCAGCAGCAGGTGCAGCAGAGCCTGGGCGGAGGGCACAGGCGGGCCCGGCGCTCCCGGCGCCGCAGCGGAGGGTGTCTGGCGAGAACAGGGCCTGAGACTGGGCCGGACGGAACCGCGCAGCCCCCGCGCCCGCTCGACTGAAGGAAAAGAGTGGCAGGCGGAGCTCCGAGCAGTAGTTCGCTTCGGTTTGCGGCTCGTTACCAGAGGCAGTGAAGCAGAGAAACGGCCCAGAAGGGAGAGCGGTGAGGGAACTCGGGAATACCCCCAGGGGCAGCGGGAAGGGGGCGAGGCGGACAGAGGTACCTGCGCAGGGCGCAGCCGGCAGGGAGATAGGCGCGGAGGAAGGCTCTCTTTTCACCTTGCGGGTTTTTTTGTTTGTTTGTTTTGTTTACCCCTCTCTTGCTTGCTTTCCTTCCTCCTTCCATCTATCCCGTAACGCAAGAGCAAACCCTGAGCGCCTTGCATCACCCCTAGCGGGGGGTCTGGAGGAGTGGGTGCGGGGGTGGGGGGGCGCGGAGAACGTGGACGAACTGGCAAGAACCCGCAGGGGAACGTGGCGATGCGGTGTCCCTGAGCAAGCGGAACGGCGCGGAGGGGACGGTGTGACCTGGGAGTGGGGAGGCAGGAAGCGCCGTGTCCTTGTGGGGGTGCTGAGGGGCGAAGAAACGACACCTGTCTACCCGTCCTTACCCTGAGGTGAGCTTGGGCTGCTGGTGCGAGGAGAGAAGGGGCTTGAGGGGTAGCAGGGAGTGCGACCATCCATTCAAGAGGGTCGCTGCGCGGCAGGCACGGCACCTGTGTGGCACGGCCTCTCGGGGCGGGCAACCGGGCAGTCAGGCGGTCGCTCTGGCCGGCCGCCCTCCGGCGCCGCAGCGGTGAGTGCGGGGAGAGTCACTGTGGGGGGTGGTGCTGGGTGGGCAGGTGCCCGCGCCGCGCCTTGAGGAGGTTGAGCGCCATGAGTCGTGCGAAGAGGAGGAAGAGGAAGGAGGACGGGGCCGCTGCGGTGCTGCCGCTGAGGCAAGTGCTCAGCGCCTTAGCGGCGGGCAGGCGCTCAGGAGGAGTGGGGAAACTGAAGCGAGTGGTGCCCGTGCGTGAGGGGCAGGGGGCGAGGGGGCGCGCGCCGCGGCCGTTGGCAGCGGCCGTTGGGCGCGGCCGCGCGTTACCTGCTGCTCGGGCACCGAGGGCGGGAAGCTGGGACAGGCGGTGCCGCAGGCCCTGGCGGTGCCGGTGAGGAGAGGGAGCCATGCGCCTCTGACACTGATTTTTGGCTTAGTGCAGCCTTGCGTTTCGCTCTGCCCCGTGTAGTTTAGCTAATTAAAGTGGTTGCTCAGCCCTCGGTGTTGCCGTGAGGGGCTGTCACCCACAGCCGTCCCAAAGTTATGTAAGCCGGGCGGCCACATTGGCTTGTGGAGGCCGAGAAAATGTTTTATTACCCGGCTGCCAACTTGAACACATCATGTGAAGGATCTCTGTGTGAGTGTTTGGCCTGGGACGCGCCTGGAGCGTGCTGTGCTTTCCCTGAATGCTAACTGAGCTTGGACCAAAAGTGCCTTGCCTTTGAGGGGAGAGCATTGCAGCAGTGCTGCCATGCCTCGCCTCTGGGCTTAGAAAGAAGGAAGACGATTAAGCAGAAACTTTTAAGGGAAGATGTCAATTAAGTTGCAGCGTTTAAACAGATATTACCTTGTTTCTCGTCTTTTGTAACTTGCACACGTACTGGCCTTAGCACTACCTATGGAACAAGAGGAAATCATTACAAAATACGCAGCCTGTTTTGCATGCTCATCAGAGTAGCTTGGGGATGAACAGCAGTGGGTAACTAATGGCATAGTTCCTTGGAGGTTCCTTCACCGCCTCCCAAAGCAAACACCTTAAAAGTAGTGTTTTCATTTTTGCTATTATGACTAAATGACCTGAGTCACATAATTCCACTTGTTTCTAGGCATTCTAAAATGTGTCTTTATGTTTCCTATCTGAAGCTGCCTTTTCTACTTCAAGCAGTTGCCACACAAGGTCACTTACATACTTCAGCTGAGCTAGTTTTATAGGACCAACACAACATAGTATGCAGTTAACCTTTTATTTCCTTGTTTTTGTTCTTTTGTTTCTGTCATTAATCCAGGTTGAATGTTGCTTGCTGCAGTGACTCTGTTTTGTTGGGTTTTATGTATTTTTTTTCTCAAAACTACCAACCAATTTGTGATAGTGTTTGGGTACTTTCAGAGAGCTTCTATGTTATTGTGAAAATGTTTTTCTGTTGAAATACAAGGAAATGAGTATTTGGTCTGAGTTGCTTGCATCTTACCTTTGACTTTTGCACAACACTTGCCATCAGCAGAGCTTTTACCAGGAAGCAAGAAGAGAAAAAGATCTGCTTTTTGTTGTGTGTGTTTGTGGAGTAGATAGACTTGTAAGGTGAGAATCATGTTAGAGTGCTTTATAAATGCCCCTTTCGTATTCTTGGAGTGCTCTAAGCACTTGGGTGGTTGTAAAGTGGGATTTGTGTGAAGAAACCTGTAGGACTATCCAGGGCTTGAGGAAAGGGCTCTGAGACAGTCCCCACATCAGTTCTGCACAAAGTGGTGTCGCACCTGAGCTTTGTCAGAGCCCTCTCCTTGACTATGTCAGAGAGCAGCTGACTTCTAAGGAAGTAGTAATGAAGCAATAGATAGCTCTTATATACTGCTGGCAATTTCAACTTGGTGAATGGCTACTAGCTGGTGTATTTAATTGGCAGTCATTGCAGCAACAGTTTGGGGTTGGCCTGTGATCAAGGCAGAACTTTCAGCTCTGGATTGCCCTCTGATGATAAACAGATATTTTAGGTATCTTTTAGAGAAATTAAAGATAATCAGAACTACCATGTTCATGAAATGTTAATGCCTTGTTTGTCCTATCTAAACCATTTCAGAGGTAGCTATCCAGATCAACCCTTTGAGATGGTAACAGTTGGTCCACTTGGAGGAGAAGTAAGAGAACCTGCCACAATTCTCTGCTTTCTCTCTATAATTTACTGTGGCTTGGTTGATTTCTAGCAATAAGTTTTATTTCCAGGAATGGACAAAAAAAAATCATATCTACCACTCAGCAGGAACTTTGATTGATGTTACTGCATTAGATGTTACTGTATGTGCAGATACCAGATGACAAGGTATTGTGGTGTGCCTCATCATCCATAAAACATTACCACTGCTCATAGTGTTGCGTGGCCTTTTCTGTACCTGTTGAGACTTGAACAGAGCATGTATTTTGCTGGAACACCCCTCCTACTACTTTAAAAAGGGTCTGCAATTAATTATACTAATAGCTGTAACACAATGGCTGTCCTGACTTACTTTGTAATTGATGTTCCTGAGCATGAACTACATTATTTCTGACTATATCTGCAGAGTATTTTGTTGCCCACACCTACTTCCCTTTGTGTTTTACCCTTTGGGCTCTTTAAAGTGCTTCTTTCCACATCACTATTTTAAACTGGGTTGCTTGCTGTAGAACAGCACCAAGAATCACCCTGGTTTATACCATCTTTAGTCTCTTGTCAGTTACTAGAAAGATCAAATTATGGTATTAAAAGCTAGTATGATGCCTGCTGTAAGATCTCATTGAAGAGATGCTTGTCAAGTTAAATACTTTTTCTGTCCAGATCTTAACTTTTAACAGAAATACTTTTATTGCTGTTTCGGTATCGGAGCGATATTGAAAAAGAGAACAGGATTGTGTTTCAGAAGTGCGGATACATTGGAGGCATTTGAAATAACTAATATTTTGTTATTTTTATTATTGAAAAATCTGTATGATTTTTTTTTGGTTGTTTTAGAGATACCTTTGAGCTGAAAACTGACATTCTGATGCAGCTTGGTGTTTGTGAATAGACATTGCAGAGGCCTCTTTTCCCTGTTTGCCAGAAAGTAAAATACCCTGGAACTATATTTAATATAATTCTCTCTCCTGAAACATGTTGTGCTTTTCCATTTTTCCTCTGGAACAGCTGTATTTGAAGTGAATTTGTAAGACTTGTGACATTTAGTTTTTTGAACCCTTGTGAAAAAATAGTTCTAGTGTTTTATGCCACTTGGGATGTATAGCTCTTAAATGCTTTTTGGAGTCCTGTTAATAGTCCCTGCAGGGAAAAAGTCTTTAAGAGGTCTGTAGCTTTTTAAAGAACCTCTTAAGAGTTGATTACCTCTATTTTTCATTGCATTAAAAAAAAAAAAAATCATGCTGTATCTAATAGAAGAATTTTCAGCTCTGCTTTTTGCTGTTACATAATCACACCATGCTATTTTGGATTTTTTTTTTATTTTGCTAATTACATGAAAGATTTTGTGCTACAGTTCTTGACTTGGAGCCAGTTCGTTGGAACAGTAACAAGTCCTTTTGGAAAATTTTGGAATGGTTTAATGTTGAGTTTTATTTGTTAAATCCTAAATAAGAGAAGAGTTGTTGACACTACTTGTAGTTTTATGGAGTAACTTAATTGTTGAGCTGTTAAAAGCAGGACATTGAGATGCTTGAGCGTGTCCAGAGAAGGGCGATGAGGCTGGTGAGAGGCCTTGAGCGCAGCCCTACGAGGAGAGGCTGAGGGAGCTGGGATTGGTTAGCCTGGAGAAGAGTAGGCTCAGGGGAGACCTTATTGCTGTCTACAACTACCTGAGGGGTGGTTGTGGCCAGGAGGAGGTTGCTCTCTTCTCTCAGGTGGCCAGCACCAGAACGAGAGGACACAGCCTCAGGCTGCACCAGGGGAAATTTAGGCTCGAGGTGAGGAGAAAGTTCTTCACTGAGAGAGTCATTGGACACTGGAATGGGCTGCCCGGGGAGGTGGTGGAGTCGCCGTCCCTGGAGCTGTTCAAGGCAGGATTGGACGTGGCACTTGGTGCCATGGTCTAGCCTTGAGCTCTGTGGTAAAGGGTTGGACTTGATGATCTGTGAGGTCTCTTCCAACCCTGATGATACCGTGTGTGTGTGATACTATACCTGGAACACCATCCTTGCTCTGTCTTGAACTCTTTGATCAATAGATATTTAACTTTTTTTTTTTTTTTAGGGAAAGAATAGCTGCCTACTGGCCCAATTCAAAAAGATTATTTTCTAGTATGGAAAGAAGTGATGGTCATTTTTGCAGACTATAAAGTTAGCAGTTAAGATTTAAGGGGTTTGAAAGATGTTGTACATAACTTTTATAAATTTTACAGGTCAGATTTGCAACAAGTAGTTATAACCTGATTTGTTTTGACAGTATCTCTGAAATAGCGCACTTGGCACGCACAAAATTTTGTTTGTGCAGTGGGATGAGTGTAGTTTTATTATTTCCTCTGTTGTGCTTTCCTCCTATCAATGGGTGCTTTAACTTCATCAGAAATAAGTGACTGAACACATTTTTCCTTTCCTAGTGAATAATTGAAGGAAGAGTTAATGGGAAATCTTTGGTCAGCTTCAACTTTTGAACTACAATTCATTAAAAAAAAAAAGTATTTTTAAAAGAATTGTACAAGTCTTTGACAGAAGTGAAATACTGGTGTTAAAAACTGATGAGTAGTACTAATGAGTTGTTACTTCCTCTTAACTTCCTTTTATGAACATCATTGTTGTCTTCTCAAGTTATTGTTTAAATTGAGAAATTCTCAGGTTCAGAGAAAAGTCAGATTTTTTTACCTTCTTTGAATGAGATCAAACAAGCCTATCTCTTTGAATGAATGAAATTTGGATTAAGAACAGGGATTTTGGCTGGCTGAGGAGCCCACACCAGCTGGGTAGCAGGATGTGCTTTTTGCATGTCTCTCCTCTTGGCTACACCTGTCCTTGAACTGACTGAATGCATATTTAGTTACTGCTTTGAACCTGGTTTGTTTCTTGGAAAACAGTGTTTTCTCTATTTGTCTAAGATGAAACATGGGAAATAGACATAGGAACAAGAATACAAATATAGGTGGTGTTGTGCTAAATACGTAAACACTTCATACTGATGGAAATTCTGTCATGAAATACTGTTTCAAGTCAGCACTTGAGTTCTGCCTTCTTCAAAAGCAGTTACTGAGCTGTGGTAGTGACTTAAAATGTATCTCTTTTGGATAAATAATATGTAGTGATTTAAGAAAATGGAGTAGTTGTTAGAGAATGTAGATGCTGTTTCCAAGTAGCTAAATGTTTATTTTACAAGTTTGCTTGGGTGGCGAGTTCATCATAATGTAAACAAGCACTGAAACGAACTTTTTTTTTTTTTAACAGCATGGGTGTGCTTAGATGTTGAACTTGGACCTTGGTAACTGTGTCTTTCTCAAAAGCGTTTTTGATTAGAAGGTTGCTGTCAGGAAAAAGCTTGCAGACGGAGGTTTTTGACAATGGCAGCACTCAGGATATAGGTAGCACTACCACTGCAGGGATTATCTTTGGGGCAATGAAATGGTTAACTAGCTCTAGTGTCTGCAGTCAGTAGATCTCAACAGTTGGCTAGAAAAATCTCTAGAAGATCTTGTATGAATTGCACTCAATACGGAGTTATTTGCAACATAAAATCAGGTCAATTGTGCTCTTTTTCATCCAAGTCCTGAACAGTTGCTAGGATGGAGGTTCCCTATCCTTCCTGATAACCCTTCCCTGTGCCACACCACTCTTACAAATGAAAAGGCTTCTCTAGTGCCAGCCTGAACTTTTTAAGCTTCAATTATTGTTCCTTCCAGTAGTGACAAACCTGTAGGGAAAGAATTTGACAGTGAAGCTAATGGGAAGAACCAACAAGATGAACTGGCTAAGCTGGAAGCAAATGCACATTTTGATCCTGGTGTGTTTTTTTTTTAATATATATATTTATACGTATACTTTTTTTTTAAAACTAACTGTTATTTTTATCAGGTTGCCAAGTCAGGTGTTTTTTTGTCCCTGATGGTCCTTGTGGCACCAACTGAAATGGTATTCATAGCTTTAAGCTCTAGGTAGTGCTGGCTGCAGATGTTCTTGTGATATAAGAGTTGGGGCAATTTTTCATGCAGAAAACTTGGTATGCTGTGAGGTGAGCTATACAGACTGTGGGAATCTTGCTGCTGCTTCATACCTTGCTGGACAAATAGATCTCTTGCCTCTTCTGCTTATAGGCTTCTCTTTTGCTAAGCCTCATGTCTGAGCCAACTTGAAGGAGACTCCCAGTAGTCTAAAACTTGCACACCAGGTACTGTAAACACCAATAATGATTTGTTGAAGAATTAGACCCTTGATTTAAGCCTTGTTGGTCTTTGGAAGAATCTTATTTCCTGTTCCTGGGCTCAAAGAAACTGAACTTTGAGAGGTCTTGATGCAGGTGGTGTTTGGTCCCTGTGCACAGAAGTCTTAGAGAAATTGAGTATAAAATGCTGTGGGAAGTTTTATTTACATGTATTTTTCCTCCAAACACTCTGAAGTGAAACATTTCAGGTGTTTTTTAGTAAAATGGCTAGATAGGCCAGTCTAGTGTTGGAAGCATCTGTTGCTTGTAGGGCCTGACAGACTGTAGATGTCTTCTCATATCCCAGAAAGTGCAGTTTCAGTGGGTAGGAACAGACACTTGTACACATGTACTAGCACTTAGTGTGCATCTGGATGGTTTGTTGTTGAGTTGCTGTTTTGGCATTGTACCCAGATTATTCTCTGTGAACTGTAGTCTGTGAATCATCTTTAATCTTGGCCCTTTGCGTCTCTTAATTCCTTAATGTTTCATGGCATGGAATCATAGAATGGCTTAGGTTGGAAGAGATCTTGGAAATCGTCTACTCCCTGCCATGAGCAGGGACACCTCTCAACTAGACTTTGTAAATCAACAGATTGTATTTGATTTTCAGATTGTCTGAGAAAATCCACAGATGCCACCTTTAGACTCGTCTTCAGCTGTAATAAATCTGTAGTCAACTACTGATCCTAGAAATTGGCAGGATATTTTTGTGTATTAAAAAAAAAAAAAAGTAGAGCTACTGGAAAAAATACTGAGTAGTCTCTTACTCCTTAGTGGAGTGTAGAAGGATCCTGAGTTAACATCTGCCCCCTTTCACTTTAAGTGATGTGATCTTGCTCTAAAAATCAGAGTGTGAAGAGGGAAAAGGTGTAACACAATACTGTCTGTATTCTAAAAACCAAATTCTGCTAAGAGGCAGTTCAAAGCAGACACTACTAATCTGAAATCAAAAGAGAATGATTTGCTTTAAGAAGACCTACCTGTAGATCTCCAAACAGAACCTAGCGATGAGCAGATTGAATGAACTGAGTGTTGGATTGTGTGATGTTGTTGCATACAATCTTGAGTAATTATTTTAATTGAGCTGCATAGGAGCAAAACGTTAAGTATTTTAACTTTATTCAAAGTTTTATTTCCTATTGAAGAAACATCTGCTGTAGTTTCCCTTGTGATCTGTTTGTGTGACTGGTTAAAATGTAGTTATTTGCTATAGGATGAAGTCAGAAACCAAACAAAGAAAGTCATTCAGGGCTTCTAGGTGTCATGTGATGGCGTGACCAGGGAGAGCTTGTACCAAGCTGAAGCTAACTGTAGTCGAAAAAAAAATGAAGCATCCCCCCAAACAATTACTAAAATAAAAATAAAATCCTAGTAAAATGTGAATAAGCTTAAAATTGGTGTTGTTTCAGATCCCAAGGCTTGTTGATGAGGCAAAAAATCATGCTTGTGTGATGACAGCATATAACTAGGCTGTGCTTGTTGCACCAACAAATTAAGCTTACTACAAGCTGTGCTCTGTGATTTCTTCCAGCTCCTCTTTCAGAGAGTAATTTTAATAAAAGATAATCTGTTGATGATGGGAGTGTTTAAAATCAGGCAATGGCAAGCTTTTCCTTCTGTCCCTTTTCCTTTTTTGGTACTTAATTCAGTATTTTGACTTGTCTTTTGATGCCAGTGTGAAAGAGAAAGCTTCCTGGGCAGCTTTGACCTCTCAGTAGAGGCATCTGTCTCCATCATCTACTGTGGCATTTATGTGCCAGCTCCCTGCAGGTAGAAGGCTTTCTTCTTTCTAAGTTTACTCTTGACTGTGCATCATGAAACACTGTAGTAGGTTCCTCTCTTACTGGACCCTTCTGGGCAGTGCAGTGTCACACAGCAAGAGCAGGACCAGCTGTTTGTGAACTAGTAATAACATATTAAACAGCACTGGTGTCTCTAGGAAATGTGGAGTAACCTGTTGACTTCTCTGTGTTAATGCCCCCACCCCTTTATTTCACAACATTATTTCTGGTTGTTTACTTTCTGGTGCAAAATTGCTGCAGCAGGTTGGGAAGCCTTTCTTCCCTATCTCAACTTGGAGGAAAGGTCTCCGGAACTTGAAGGAGTTTTGTTAAGGGATACATATGTTACTGCCAAAATCTGCAGAGAATTCACAGGATCTGTGAGGATGCAAAACTTCTGAGAAAACATTCTCATATACTTTTGAATGAACTGGACAAATCTCTCCACAAGGAATATAGTTGTCTCACTTGCAAGTAGAAGATGCTTTTTCACTACATGCAGTCAGCATTTATCATTCCAGTGTGCTAGAGGGGTGGAGTAACCATGGGCAGAAAAAGAGAAGACCTGCATAATGGAGCGTGCCAATGCGGAGAAATCTGACTCACTTGCACACTGGGTCAGGTTGCATTTGGTTGAAAGTGCAGAGGTTTTAGAGCAGGCTTTTTGTTTCTCAGGTTTCTGCCCTCTGTTTCCTTTCCGTCCTGAGGTCCAGCACAGCACATCAGCTCAGCTGCAACACCTCATGCAGATATGGTCAGCTTTACTCTGGTGCAGAGCCCAAAATAATAAGCACAGCATGACCTGAGATATCCTATTGATGTATCTTTGCCATCTTAACACCCTACTGCAGTTCTGGGGTACAGTGCAGTATCTGAGGTGCTGGGGATAGAGGCGTGTTCTGGTCTTGCTCTACTGTTTTGAACCTAGGCCAGCAGCAGAAAGGATGATATTTTCCTTCATGTAGTGCTTCTTACAGAGATTCTCAATATCATTCAGTTTTAACAAAACATTGACAGGTGTCCGCAAGTACTTATCCCCACTACATAAGGTGGGGAGTGTGAAGGGGAACCTGTCTTTGCCCTGTTGTAACATACTTCATGTTATGGAAGCATTTAGTTAGGCCTGAATCCTTCACACCCAGGTAAATCTCTTCGTGACTGATCCTATCAATACTGGAGTATTTTAATCCTGAAGTCAGCAGGCCTTGCTCTGGTTTATAAGTGACTTGATTTAAAAGATGACCATTATTATCAGTAATATATTTTAAAATATTATATAAATTTAGAACCTACTAGATAGACTTCTTCATAGAATAATGAAGATAGACTTCTGTAAAGATTGATTGTAAGATTGTTTTCCATAATCATGAAGACTGATTTAAAGCCATTCTTTCAGAAAGCCAGTAGCAAAGCGCTACTACAGATGTTACAACTTGCTCAGTTGCTATAAATCATCATAAGATATTTTGCTTCGCATGAGAGTTCTGTTTTTCTGTGACTTCTTACTGTCATGCTACTGAAAATATTTAGTTTACTAACTGTAAACCTTATATTTTGCAAGAGAAGTCCCTATTTTCCTCTGCCTTGCTACCTTTTGAGTGAGGTTTTTTAAAATCAGGCTTTCCATAACTCTTGAGTACAAAAGCTTAGGTGAAACCCTGCAACATTTAATAAAACCTCCTGCACAAATAGGAAGCTGTTACTAAAATGGATTTCATAAACTGCATATCCTTTTGTCTCTCAACTCCTCTGCTGTTTGTATAACTGGCACAATAAGTCTCTCACAGATGATTACAGTGACATTGTAATGCCTATAATTCTTTCTTTTTATCTGAAGCTGTGACATTCTAGTACCCATTGAAATGCTTCAGTCATTGGATAGGGGATGTAGTTGTTACTCAAGAAACTACACAAAGTAAATGCAAAAGCCTGTTGTTCATGTGCATGTGATTTCTTGCTAATAATTTCCATTATTTTCTTCATTTATTCGTCTGGTTGTAATTAGAAGCCAGATCTTACCACTTACCTCAACTATTGCAACATAAAATAACAATCATAGTGTGTGCTACCTTGGCAATTAGTAACAAGATGTGTGATAGGAAAAACTTAAGGATATAAGCCCAGAGGTTTTGCAATACCTGTTATCAGTGTCTTCCTAGATAATACAATGGTTTACTGCTCCCAGATTTGTTCATACATTTCTGATGCTTTCATCTGTTTTACAGCACATGGGTTGCTTAGTAGCAGCTGCTTCCTAATCTTGAACTGCAGTTTTTGCTTGAAGTCCGCTTGCAGGCCTGACTTCCTTTAATGCTCCTAAAGGATTATGGAGTAGTGTTTCCTATTACCTATGGAATATGTCCAGCACAGCAGGCAGTATTCTAGGTTAAGAACACATTTTTTTTAATACACAGAGTCAACCAGGTTGGAAAAGACCTTTGATATCACTGAGTCCCATCTATCACCTAACACCTTGTAATTAAACTATGGCACGAAGTGCCTCATCCAGCCTCCTTTTATACTCCTCCAGGGCTGGTGACCCCATCACCTCACCAGGCAGTCCATTCCAGTGGTCAATCACTCTTTCTGTGATGAACTTCTTCCTAACATCCAGCCTAAACCTGCCCTGGTGCAGTTTGAGCCTGTGTCCTCTTGTTCTATCACTGGGTACCTGGGAGAAGAGACCAACCCCTACCTGGCTGCAGCCTCCTTTTAGGTAGTTGTAGAGAGCAATGATGTCTGCCCTGAGCCTCCTCTTCTCTAGATTGAACAAGCCCAGCTTTCTCAGTCACTCCTCACAGGGCTCGTGTTCCAGCCTCCTGACTAGCCTTGTTGCCTTGCTCTGGATATGTTCAAGTACCTCAACATCTTTCTTAAATTGAGGGGCCCAGAACTGGACACAGTACTCAAGGTGTGGCCTAACCAGTGGTGAGTACAGGGACAGAATGATTTCCTTGGTCCTGCTAGCCACACTATTCCTGATACAGGCCAGGATGCTGTTGGCCTTCTTGGCCATCTGGACATACTGTTGGCTTATGTTCAATCATCTGTCAACCAGTACCTCCAGGTCCCTCTCTGCCTGGCTTCTCTCCAACCAGGTTGGGGCCTGTAGCGCTGCTTGGGGTTGTTGTGGCCAAAGTGTAGAACCTAGCACTTGGACTTGTTAAAAGTCATGATGTTGGAATGTGCCCATTTATCCAGCCTGTCCAGGTCCCTTTGCAGGGCCCTGCTACCTTCTAACAGATCAACACATACTCCCAACTTGGTGTCATCTGCAAACTTACTGTTGGTGGATGCAATTCCCTCATCTGGATCATCAGTAAAGATGTTAAACAGGACTAGGCCCAGCACTGATCCCTGAGGGACACCACTCATGACTGGTGGCCAACTGGATGTGTCTCCATTCACCACTACTCTTTGGGCTTGGCCATGCAGCCAGTTCTTAACCTGGCACAGAGTGCTCCTGTCCAACCTAATGGCTGTCAGCTTTGCTGGGAGTTTGCTATGGCAGACAGTGTCAGAGGCATTGCTGAAGTCCAGGTAGACTACATCCACAGCCTTTGCCACATCCACCAGCCAGGTCACCTGGTCATAAAAAGAGATCAGATTGGTCAATCAGGACCTGCCCCTCCTAAATCTGTGCTGGCTGTGTCTGGTCCCCTGGCCATCATGTAGGTGCCCTGTGATTGCACTTGGCACTGAGGTCAGGCTGCCAGGTTTGTCATTTCCTGGGTCCTCCTTCTGAACTTTCTTGTGGTTGGGCATCACATTGGCCAGCTTCCAGTCTTCAGACACTTCTCCAGTGAGCCACAACTGTTGATAAATGACAGAGAGTGGCTTGGCCAACTCATCTGTCAGCTCTCTCATCACCCTAGCATGGATCCCATCTGGTAGCATAGACTTGTGAGGATCCAGGAGGCTCAACAAGTCCCTAACTGCTTTCTCCTGGATAACAGTGAGGGAATGTTTTTCTCCCTGACTCCACCTACCAGCTCAGGAGGCCAGCTGTCCTGAAGACAACCTGTCTTACTACTGAAAATTGAAGAGAAGGTGTTAAGCATGTCCTCGTTTTCCTCATCTGTAGTTTTACTTTCTGTGCCTGTGATGATTTGATCATCTTCTCAGACTTGCTTTTTTACGTGAACTGGTCAGCGTTTTTCCTTGCACGTGGCATTTCCTTACTTTGGTACTCAGCAAAAAATAACCATGTGGACTAGTATTAAGTGCAACAGAAAATATTTTGAGGGGGCCTTAAAAATTATTTGTGTTTCAAGACGAGTCTTGGACAATCACAATTAGAAGACAGACTTCTTTTTTCTGTTCACTCTTCTCCAATTTTGAGTCAATGCCACTGCATTCTTGCTTAGGTGTATGTACATATTTAATACCAACTGCTTGCACGTGGCTGATACTACTAAGAACTGGTTTGGGTGCATGTATTTTTATCACTGAATCATCCTGTAACCAGTGCTAGAGAATGTTTTCTTTGTTGGGAATATTTTCTTCCTTTTTCAGCTTTATACTTAACTGTATGTGCTTTTTGTTAGTCATTCCTTGCTATCTTAAGCTTGATAAAATGCTTTGCTTACAGGGCCTTTGGTCATTCAACTAGCATTGTAGGGCTTGGTTCTGTATTTAACTGAATTGTTTACAGGCCTGTGAAGATTGGATACTTTACTTCGTCTGTAAAACTGTTTAATAATGGCTAAAGCAAACAGATTTGCACATAAAATAAGTTTGTCAATGGAATTTAGAGTAAGTGGGGCAAAACTGAAGCTCCAGTAAAACAGGTAGCACAGGTAAAGAATTGAGTAACTATGAGATAGATGCTCACTGCTTTCTCCTCTTTAGTGCTTCATTTTTATGAAGAGCCACGGTAGACTACAGCTAGTAGCTGGTTATGTGCTGTTGAGTGGGAGTTTGTAGTGCTCTCAGTAACCAGCAGTCTTTCATTCACAACTTGGCATTTTTCTTACCATTCTTTTGACCATGTATCTTCTTACAGCTCCAGTACATGCTATCTTAAAAGAAGTAACTGCTCTTTATATGTGCATTTACCTGTGGTAGATGCTGATCTTGGGCATGGTCTCCTCTGGTTTTCACCTTTCTCCTCTGGTTTTCACCTTGGGTGGAGATAGAGGCAGGTAGGATAACTGATGATGAGTATGAGTTTGTAAGAAAACAATCTGGCTATGCAGCAGCCTCGTCCAGAGTCCAGGTCAAGATCCACTCTCCCTGAGTGGAGACCCAGTCAGATTTGACACTTTGAATAAAAGTTTACTTGCTGATAAGAGTTACTTTTTTGTTGTTGTTTTTGCCTTTTGTTCCAATTGGACTATATCACTAACGTAAAATTTTGGACAGTTTACAGCAGGGTTTGTGTTCTCCCCTCTAACATACTGAGGTTTTGGGTAATGAACTAGTAGTAAAGAGAGAGGACAATCCTGTGAGGAAGATGAAGTAATAAATGTGCACATCACCAGAACTCTGGAGGCAGCTTGCAGTATGCAGGGTTTGCTGCAATGCATACAAATCTCAAATTTCCCTCCTTCTGAATAATTGTACTTGTGTGATGCACGCTGTTAGTTTTCTGCTGGGGCATAGTCATTGCAGTGCTAATTAGCATCCACACTTGGGTCTGCTGAGGTGGAAGCCTGGTTGGTAAGCTTGCTCCTTTTAATATGTGCCTGGTATCTGTTAAAGAGTAATGAGTAATTTGACCTTTTTGGGTGAGGTGAAAGTGATCAGCAGGTAGACAGATTGCTCCTGTGCTGTCAGTACAGCACTGCTCTTTAGTGTGAAGGGCACCTTTCCAGGCAGAAGACCTGGTCTTCTGACCAAACTGCTCAGGTAAACACAACAAACCTTGGCAAATCTAACAAAAGGCTGAGAGGAAGAAAAGAACTTGAAAAAGTTAATAGCATCACTGAACAAAACCTTGCTGCTTTAGAAGTCAGCATTAGGTGTTACTAGTGATTAAACAGGACTCCATATGGTTATGATATGACTAAATGCGTAAGAACTTTTTATTTTTTGGAGTAGTGGGTAAGTGTTTGCACAGTCTGAATTCAAGCTGTGCTTCGTGTGGAGGTGCTTGAGAGCCATCTCACTACATGTGGAGGAAAACACAGTCTGTGGTATTGCTAGCTTGAAAATGGTTGTTTCTGTGAGGGTCAGAAATCGTAGGTAGGCAGCCAAGGACATAAAGCAGCAAAAGTTCCAAACTTATTTGTAAATTTTAATTACAGAATGATTAGCAGATTATTAAGGATTGGCAGTAAATCTAATCTTCAGTATGTATTCCAGTACTACAGTTGACTGTTACATAAATTATTAATTGGAATCACTTCTAAACCATTTTTCAGACTGAAATGTAACTATAGTATTAGTTCAGGTTTATAATACTAGTTTTTAAAATAAACCAGGATTTAGAACTGTTTTGGTCAGCTGAAAACATCCCCTCAGGGGTTTGCTGTGGGTGTGCCTTTAAAACTCACACTTTCTCTTTCACTTGGAAAAAAACCCACATGTAGGTCATTAAATTTAGATGATGTTGGAGTAAGTTTAATGTTTAACCTCTTGGTATTTCTTTACTCTTTAACATTCTCTTGCTGCACTCCTATAGGCAAGCTCTTTGCTGTTGGTTTCACTAATATAAAGCCACTCTGCTTCTCTTTCTCTCCATAGAATCATTTTGACAGCTATTTTGGCTGCAAGTAAAATTGGCTTCATTTTATTGATGATTTTGTGGGGTATTTGTGTTTTTATAGTCTTTGGGTTTTGTGTGTGGTGTTTTTTTTTTTTTTTGTCTTTTTTTTCCCTTTTAACAGTTTTCACCCTCTGTTATGAAAGGATGTTATATACAATATTAGGCACCAAAACCATCTTGCTTAATGAAGAAAAATCATAAGAACAACAACTTAAGATAGAGATTGAAAATGGTTTTGTGTCGTTCTTGGATAAATGTGTCCTCTGACTTTGGGATTTCTCTCCTTTTTTCTGTTTTCACACTTGCCAGTTCTTTTTTGTGCTCCTTCCATGTGGAATTAGTTGCACTGAATTTCGATCCTTTTTATTTTAACAAGTGATGTATTGTGGGTCTTTGCAGGATTATGATTGGAAGTTAGTGGGACGAGTTGCTCCCTGTGCTGTGGCTTTGATAAGCTGTCTTCCAGCTGAGCACCACCTCCTACTTTTCCTGATCTCTGTAAAGTCTTCTTTGCCTTTGCACTGCTCACTGCTTTTGGAGAGGAGTTGAATCAGAAATTCTTATGGAAATAGGCAAGCCTCAGCATCTCTTTTTGTCTTGGTGGAAATACCTGATGTGCTGGAGGAGCTTGTTGCTGAAGATGGTTAGAGCAAAGGGGTATCTTGGACTGAACGTGGAGCTGGGCTTGCATAGTCTTGTGGCATTGCCCTGTTGATGGCATCAAGTACCTACCTTGCCCCCTCCCAGTCTGCCAGATGGGAATTATGCTCCTGATGAATTGTCTTGAAAAGTTCTGTTAAGTATTGCCTTGTTCCTCCTAAATACAACCCTTCCCTTGCTTCTGGCTGGCCAGGAGGCTTCGTCCTGCAGCTTTCTGCAGAAAAGTTCAATGTAAGGTCAATGCCATTTTTCCCAGTAAAAATGTCACTTAATTGGTATTTCTCTAATGGCATCATGTGTTTAATACCTCTATGGCTTGGCGGGTCCTGTACATAGATTTTCCTGATCCTGTGGAAGATGCTTGCATTTAAAAGGAGAGTTGCATAATACATTTTTGAGAAGTGATTTTTTAAAACTAGTTCTGAAGATACTGCAAGCTACAGACTCTTGGAGAAGCTTGTGTCATCTCTCAACACTGATACACCTCAAGAAAAACTAATGTTTGTTAAATTGCTTGTAGTTCTACTGACAGATTTTTATGTTAGGTAGGTTGTGCTTTATAATGCCTTCATAAAGAGAGAAATAACCAATATGGTTCATGTTTATGTGCCTACTTGTTGAAGGTGGGGATAGGAAGTGGTGAGATGGTACGGTCATCATCCTAGGGAAGTGCAGCTATAGTCCCCTTGCTTTCTTGTGGCATGTGCTTAACCTCAGCTGTGGAAAATACACCTTAGGGCTAAGGACTGTATTTTCTTGCTGTGCTCTGGGCTTGTATTGGGGTAAGAAATCAAAGTGAAAGCCTAGCATACCTGCAGTTGATCTGCTGGATCATGCTTAGCCCTTAGACTCCTGCTACCTTTGATTTCTGCTGATAGAAATGTTAACTGTTTTTGAGTTTCCCAATCCTACACCTCCATTCATGGTTTTGTAGTATCACTGTTGTTGACAGGAGCTGTACTTTAATATCGTGGGAATGCTTACAGGATGGGGAGATGTAATCAATAATGGGTTTTTTTTCCATGTCTGACTAATCACTTTTCTTGTATATTTCATTGATAAACCATTATTTACTTGTTTTTTAAAACCACACTTACCTATCTGGAGTGTTTTCCTCCAGTGGGGTGCTGAGCATGGCACAATGTTGAATGCTGCTTCTGCCCTTTTAGAACCCTCTGTTGTGGTTTGAATGAGAGTTTATGGTCAGGAGTGAAGTGGGATTGTAAGACGGGCTTGGTGCTGGCATGTCCTTTGAATGGGAGCTACTTGGAGGGTACCTGAGCTCCCTGATTATCTACAAGGCCTCTAGTGAAATTGTAGAATCAGTCGGGGTTGGAAGGGACCCCAAGGATCATCTAATTCCATACCCCCTGGCACCTCACACTAGGTCAGGCTGTCTAGAGTCTCATCCAGCCTGGCCTTAAACACCTCCAGGGATGAAGCCTTGACCACCTCCCTGGGCAACCTGTTCCAGGGTCTCACCACCCTCATGGTGAAGAACTTCTTCTTAAAAGCAAAGGCTTAAACTAAAAAGGCAAAATTAATGCCTTAAAACTCTCCAGCAGGTCAGACCCTTGTACTGGAGGGTTTCCGGTGTAGTAAGGATGCTTCTTCCACCCTCCTTGGAGAGCAGACAGGATTGCTGTTTAGTTTCATTTAACCACTGCTGTTTGCCATGAAGATGTTTAAGGGTAATCTCCAACACCCTAGTAGAAGCAGCTTAAACAAATGAATTCCTCCTCATGTCAATGGCAAGGATGCAGTTTAATGAAGATCTTGTATGCTACTGGTGATGTTTCCAGCAAGTGATGTCCTCCCTTTTGCCTTGAAATGTTATCTCTGTAAAATTGAGCTTTGTGCCTAGGAACAGCGAAGCCTCTGAGTACTAACCAGAATGCTACGTCAGTCTGTGACTGGTAGGGGTGTGGAGATCTCAGTAAATTTTCTGTGTTCAGTTCCTCACAACTTGCCCTTGAGTTTTGGCATACATCTTCATTCTACCAGCTTTGTTTTGGGAAAGAAAAAAATGAAAACTTGCTACAAAATTGTATGTCAGCTCAAATGAACTTTGTGGTACATAAATGTGTGTGTGTGTGTGTGTATACTGCTGCTGAATGCAAAATTGAGAGAGTTCTGTAAGTGTTGGTCAGCTATCTCCGAGGCAGTGGCCAACACTTTCTGAAGACAGATGTGGAAGAGGCTTCATATTCAGAAAGGAAACACCTCATGTGAGAAACATGCAATAGTCATTGTAGGTTGAGATTTTCCAGCTATACTTGGGCTTGGTGCAGGCTTAGATGTGGTCCAAAGTCAAACCACTTGCACAAGCTGGAATGGGAGAAAATCGAGGCATCTTCAGAAGAGTCGGTATTATGTAGTGGCAATATGAACTCAAGATTCTGTGTTGGTGAGCTGGTAACTCATAGAAGATTTAAAAAAAAAACAACAAACCACCCCACAAACCCAAAACCAAATCTGAAGCCCTGAGCAGCTTGTTTGCTTGTTGTAAAAGGGTTGTAAGACTACACTGTAAGGAGATAACAAGAACTGAGTAGCAACATTACCTGTTTCTGTTGTGCTTATTTATGAAGGACACTGCAACAGACTCAGGTTTCCATGTGAATTGGGTTGGCAGAAGAAAACAGCAGATTGTTTGGTTTGGCTTGCAGTTGTTTCTCTGTCCTGGGAGGGTTGAAGTGACTGAGGACCTCTCTGTGCTTTAATGGGCTTTGCTTTCATCTGGTGCAAGCAGTGTTTTATAGGCTTTATGCAACAACACCTGGAGGGGAAAAGGTATTTTCCCTTTCTGTGGCAGCCTGCTTCTGTCAGGAGCTGTGGAGCTTTCAGCACAAGTTAGAGTTCATGGTTGAGTGCATGCTCAAGTGCTGCATTAAGCAGGTTCAGAATCAAGTACTTCTAATGGTGCTTCAGTGGAAGTTGTGATGTTTACATACGAACTACTAAGTCGTTCACTTGTTCTCATATGCAAAGTGTAACTTTTGAAAGCTCAAAGTACTTAAGTTGGTTCTTACTTGATGGCAGCATCTTTCTGACAAGTTTTGACTTTCTGATTCTATATGTTTGATCAGTCTTGTTACTGAAAGAAACTACATAAATTTGCATGTCCTTTTAGGAGAAAAAGAGTTATCTATCTCTTCTTTATTCCCATTGACTTGTATGAAAATAAAGGGGAAAAAAACATCCTTAAATCAGAACAGAGAGGTGCAGTTTGAAGGAGGGAAGCTTGAAGGCTGTGAGTGAGAGACAGGATCTTGTAGTAGAAATGCTCATAACTAGGTTAACAGCAGTGTAATGGGTGGTGTGCTTGAGCTGCAAAACTAAAATGGGAGTATTAGAAGTTCCAGCTGAGTGGGCAGGGCTAAGCTGTATTTCTAAGAGAGTCATCTTAAATCCTCTGCACTGAAAATCCCCAGTGCATCCTTTGGGTCTCCTGTCAATAAATGCAGGATTTTAGGCTTCAAGTCTTTGGCTTCAGTATCTTCCTTGTTCACTTAATATAATACTATAACAGTAGTGCAGTGTGCTTTTAAATATATAGTCCCAAAATATAGCAGGATCTGGCTTTCAGAAATGAGCAGTTGGGTGGCATATATAATTCAAACTGGTGCATGTGGCTTCTCTGTGAAGGGTACCAACCTCATTGTCTGAACTGGTTTTCTTGCCATGTACTGCAGGTGGCCTCTTGGTACCTGTGTTGGAAAAAAACATCTTGCCTACCTATAGTGGGAGGGAAAATCAGGGGAGAGGAAAAGGCAGATCTTGTTGGAAACCAAACACTACTAAATGCACTCTGGAGCTGAGCACATTTCTTGTTCCCCATGACTGCTGCAGTGATGTCTTTGAAATAGGGAGATATGATATGTCTTGAAAGCTTAACTTTTTACATTCCCAGCACACCAACCTGTTTGCTGTTGTTGTAATGCTTTTCTTTCTCCTTTCAGCTATGAAGCTGTACGCTCCAGCTTTCATTCTCCTGTGGAGTGCTGTCGGGATAGTGAGGGCTGCCAAAATTGTTGTCGTGCCGCCAATTATGTTTGAAAGCCATCTTTATATTTTCAAGACTCTGGCATCAGCTTTGCATGACCAAGGTCATCAGACAGTGTTTCTCCTCTCTGAGGGCAGAGAGATTCCTCCATCTAATCACTATAGACTTCAGCGCTACCCAGGGATCTTTAACAGCAGCACCTCGGATGATTTTCTCCAGTCCAAGATGAGGAGTATCTTCTCGGGGAGGCTGACAGCTCTCGAACTCTTCGATATCCTGGACCACTATTCCAAGAACTGTGACATGATTGTTGGCAACCGAGACCTCATGCGCACCCTCAAACAGCAAAAATTTGACCTGCTCCTGGTCGATCCCAATGAGATGTGTGGATTTGTTATAGCTCATCTTTTAGGAGTTAAATATGCTGTCTTTTCCACTGGCCTCTGGTATCCAGCTGAAGTGGGTGCTCCAGCTCCCTTGTCTTATGTCCCAGAATTTAACTCGCTGCTCACAGATCGCATGAACTTCTTGGAGAGGATTAAAAATACTGTTGTTTATATTATTTCAAGATTTGGAGTCAGTTTTTTGGTTCTGCCAAAATACGAAAGGATAATGCAGAAACACAAGGTTCTGCCAGAACGGTCCATGTATGACTTGGTTCATGGATCCAGCCTGTGGATGCTTTGTACTGATGTAGCACTGGAGTTTCCAAGACCTACGCTCCCCAATGTAGTTTACGTGGGAGGAATCCTAACCAAACCAGCCAGCCCTCTACCAGAAGTAAGGTTTGCTGAGCTTTACAGTCATTCCTGTGCTATCTGCTTGAGCTTGTACGGTGAATGGCAGATTCAAATGGGATCTAGTCACTTTTGTTGTTGATTGATGAAATGTGGTCTTTCAGTACTTGGAAGGGGCCTACAAGAAAGCTGAGAAGGGATCT